>NC_133362.1:47396414-47489853 GCF_049309525.1 Garra rufa
CGGACAGCAGTGGACAAGACGAGATGAGATATGCAAGGTACGTTTACACTCGGTATCATGATTCAATACACTTTAGGTCAAAATCACACCGGAGTTCTCCTTTAATCTTGCCATTTTGATTTATGATTTCACATCTCATAATTTGTGTCCTATTACAGTAGTTATGGCTAACTTAATTTCTGTATTCTGGCATATTTCTGAGTGGAACGGCAAATGTGAAAAAGCTATAGGGTGGGACTTGTCTTTATCCACTGATATTAACACAAGACAATAGTAATAATGTCATAACTGGGTGTTCTATTTTTTAGTCAGGTTGGTCTTTATCATTTGCAAAAATTAAAAATAAAAATAAAAAATTCTTTCAGTCTTGCCAGTTTAAACAGTCAAGTAAATGTAGCTGTGCTACACCTATTTTATGGTGTGCTGAATTTAGAAATAAACACGCTGGAAATAATGAAAAAATTGTGAAATTTTTACTGCTATCTAAAATTTGGGTTTATTTATTAGAATGTAAGGTTAATGTTAAGGTCAAAAACGACACAAAAACAATAACATTTAGTTGTATTTATTTATAATTAAATTGCATGACATTGCATGACAAGATCATAATCCCCTCAATACTGGTAAGCTAAAATCCTTCAGTTTTGCCATTTCTTTTGTTATTAAGTCAGTAACTTACGCTTGTTTGAATCTTAACAATTAGAAAGGCAACATCAATTTAAATGTAACAAGTCCAAGTCCCAGATCAAGTTTTATGAGAGCAGTAACTTTAGTGCGATGTACAGTTACTGTTGCTGGCATACAGGAAAACATTCATCTTGTGAGGTCTTCTAAGATTACAATGTATCCGTAATGTATTCATAGCGCTTCACTTTTTCCATATTTTCTTATGTTACAGCCTTATTTCAAAATGGATTAAATTCATTATTTTTCTCCAAATTCAACAAAAAAATACCCCAAAATGTGAAACCACATTAAAGAAGTTTGTTTGAAATCTTTGCAAATTTATAAAAAAACAACAACAACTACAATACACACACACACACACACACACACACACACACACACACACACACACACACACACACACACACACACACACACACACACACACACACACACATACGTGAAGGTCTTCACGGCAACCATCAAAATAACAGTTTTTTTTTTTTTTTTTTTGAAGAACATGTCAAAGAAATATATTACTATTGTACGGTAGAATGTTAATTTGATTACAATTTAATTTTTCATTGGTTAAAAGATAAATTAAATGTATGTTTTATGCCTTCATCTGATTACTAGAATAGTTAAAATACACAATCAAATTTCTGGGAGAACCAAAAAAATATATATATTATTGTAAATGAATTAATAAATTAAGTTGTTTTATGAATTCAATTAAAGGGTCATCAGATGCAAAATTCACTTTTACATTTTTTGAACATAAATGTCTTGTAGCAGTGTGTACACAACCACCCTATACTGTTAAAAATCCACCCAGTGCTCTTTTAAAATCAATATATATCATATCTCCTTTTTCAAATCAAGCCATTCTCAGCTTCTTGGCTGTCACACAGAGGCCGTTCTGATAATAGTTGATTCACACAGCCGTCTTACCTTAGACCCGCCCTTAGTGAGCTATGAACTGTCGACCATGGTTTCGACTCCAGTGCAGAAGTAGACAAGAATGTCTCCTTTTGTTGTTGGATGTAACATTGAACATAGCAGTCATCATTTACTTCTGACATCTGAGCCGCTGAAGATGCAGTTACTTTTGCTTTTGAATGGGAATGCACCAGACTATCTACCTAAATGCGTCTATGTTCAAGCAAATCATTTTTTTTTTTTTTTCATGAATCCTTGAAAGAAATCGCCTTTCCTAATAATGTGCTAGTTAGCATGTTTTGCTGCTAAATGCGGCTAAAGTGTAGGGGAGAGCGGGGCACAACCTAACACTTTTGAATTTCCCTGTTTATGTAAATCCACGTGGGGTTCAGAGTACAATTTTTATCCACAGTATTTTCACACTTGTCTAGTACAAATATATTGCTTTGTGTACAGTGTATACGTTTTTCGTTATTTACCTCAAATGAAAGGAAGTGAATCGTGACAACATGCCCCGTAGGTGGGGTACATTGTAACATCTGAGGGGCACATTGTAACACGACCATATGACAGCTTAAAATGTTATCTGATTGAATGAAAAAAATAAACCTACAAACTAAATTATTTTGTCAATAAAATACATGTGTTAACTTTTTCAAATGAAGTAATGACATTTAAAAAAAATTTTTTTAAATAATCTAAGTTTGGAGTTTGACAATGAACACATTGCAAACATGCTTGGAACGGCCCTGATCGCAACACACAGCTGTACAGTAGTTCAAAACAATGTGAACAAATTGATGAAACACTTTTAGACATTCAGAAAAACACTCCACTCCTCCACACACAGCTCTCATAGAACACAACACACATGAACCAGCCAAAATGCTTTACATTTCTTGAAATAATAACTTCTGAACATTAAACATTGATTGTCAGCCTTTATTCACCTGTTTGTGGTTTCTTATCAAAATCCTTAGAAGTAAATAGTGTCAATTGCATCGCCAATGTCATAGACTAGCTTAGTTTAATAACAGCGGGGCATATTGCCACAGTGTTACAACGTTCCCCATCTGGCGACTGGAGTTTAAAGCAGGTTAGTGTCTTCTGCTGGTTTGCCAAGCATTAATAAACTATCTAAACTGATAAATAACAAATTGGAGGTTAAAATAATAGCAGTTGTGTCTAGTTTTAAATGAATACTAAAAACTGAAATGAAAAGTTTACTTCAGCCAGAAATGTACTTTTACTATGGTAAAATAAATATTCAGTGATATCTTGAAACGGCTTTTGAATTTTGGCAAACTGTTTTTCTCTGCATAGTGTTGCTATGGCAACTAGTAAATACTGTAAATTTGGTTACGCTAGCATGTGTGGAAATGTTTAAACCACGTGTGTTACAATAAACCCCATGTTAGCTTGTGCCCCACTCTACCCTATAGTCTGCTCATCAATCCATTGGCAGAGAGGGGTGGGGTGAGCAAAACTCATTAGCATTTAAAGAGGCATGCAACAAAACAGCTCGCTCTGAACAGGGCTGATTTTGACAAGGTAAAAAAGGGTGTTGTTTTACACTACCATTGAGAAATTTTAACCAAAGTATGTCATAGAACTTTCATTAAGACCCTAAAGAATCATATTAACTTGTATGTACACTTTTGAACATACTGAGAACATATTGACAAATTGTGTTCAGCTATGAAGATGTGTCAGTTTAAAGAATTGGTTTAAACAAGGTCATAAAAAGGTTTTAGATTTACCTAAAACCTGCAGAAACCCTGAAAATAGAGAATGATTTGTGCCACAAAAAAAGAGAACCACATTTGAATACAATAATAAGGACATGCTTAAAGCCATTCTTTATTTTTTTTCTCAGTTCCTACTACTATAGGTCCCTCTGTGTGCAGCAGTGCAGCTCCTGCCCCTGTGGCTCATTCTGCCAAGTTGTTTTCTTTTGGACTTTCTGGAGATTCTGCTAAGAACATCGCCAGCACTGATGTCACTTTGACAAGCTTGACATCTGGATCTCAAAAACCAGCTTCTTTTAAGTTTGGATTGGAGGATGCTGCTGTGACATCTGCTGGCTTTGGAGCTCAGGCTGATAAGAAAACAATTCAGGTAGATGCACCACAACATAAGGAAGTGTCAGCAGCTCCAGCGGTCCCAGTTGTTAGTGCCGCCTGCAACACTGGAAAAAGTAATGCAACATCACAAGGAGGGTCATTTTTGGCAAAAAATGTCTGCCAACCTGCTGTGATAGCATTTGAAGCCAATTTCAATCAAGGCACTGCCTTTCAGTTTGGTACAAGAAATTATAATGCATCCTTAGAAGGCTTCAAGATTGAGTCCTCTACAACTGAGGCTGAAAAGTCATCAAGCAGTTCAAAGTTCCTGTCAGTGCCTGTTGTGAAGTCTGGTATTGCAAAATCTGAGGCAAAAGCATCAGACAAACAGTCACAAAATGGATCTACATCAAACCTTCTCAAAAATGTTGCTGAACTTCACAAAGAGGAAGAAAAAGAGGCAGCTCCGAGTTCCTCGGATCAGTCTGTAGATGCTTGTGGTCACAATAATAATCCCCTCAATACTGGTAAGCCAAAATCCTTCAGTTTTGCCATTTCCTGTGTTATTAAGTCAATAACTTAGGCTTCTTTGAATCTTAACAACTAGAAAGGCAACAACAATTTAAGTGTAACAAAAGCAAAGCTCTACTGCATCTTGCCTTATTGATTTTTGATTTCACATCTCATAATTAGTATCCTTTTAGAGTAGACTTGTTTTCTGTATTCTGACATATTTCTGAGTGAAACAGCTTTAAGAAGGTAAAAACTATTGGGTGGGACTTGTCTTTATCCATTAATACAAATATATTCAATTCAAGCCAGGTAGTGATAACAGCCATAATCAAATGTTCTGGTGAACTACAAATCATATGCAAGAATTCTCCAGTCATTTAGTACACTTTAACTGCTGAAATTTGCATATGCGTTTGATTGCCATGACTAGTATCCACAGCTTCTAACTAAATCTAATTAAACGGTATGTGTCATTATGAGAAATGATTCACTTCAGATATACACCAGTGTTTTTTCACTCTGTTGCACAGTTGAAGATTCTGAAAGTGCAGTGCGGAATCTGAAGGAAAAGCTGAATGTGCATGGAGCTGATGCATCTGATCATGGTAGGTTGCTCTTGTGAAATGCATTACTTTGACTAGTTCAGGTATCAGGGCCCAACAGTGAGGTCTGTCTATTTGACCAGTCGGGTTTAGCATTTGCATATGTTTTTTCAGTCTTGCCAGTTTAAACATTCAAGCACAGGCATAGTTTGACAGTTGAGCTCTGAGGGCCAAACCTACAAACTTACACTCTGTCTCTGTCATTGTACTATAATTATATAGATCAGCAGCAAACATGTTATGTTGTGCTACATCTATTTTAGCAATAAACAAGTTGGAAAAAATGAAGAACTGTGAAATTTAACTGCTGTCTAAAATGTTGGTGTCATTATAAGCTTATTTATTAGAATACAAAGTTACATGGGTCAAAAACGACATAAAACAATCACTTTTTTTTATTAATTTTATATATATATATATATACATACACACTACCAGTCAAAAGTTTGGACACACTTCCCTATCAAAGAGAATGAAGAAGTGTGTCCAAACTTTTGAATGGTAGTGTTTATATATATATATTTTTTTTTTATTTTTATGACAAGGCAGTCAAAGTTTCATGAGAACAAATGAGAATGAAATACTATTAAAATATGATTAATCATACAGCACTTTAATTTAATCACAGACTGTCATGCTTTTATTGTTGAACACATTGTTGTGTTACCGCACACTTTTAGCACATTAACAAAACAAACAAACAAACAAACAAACAAACAAAAAAACTAAATTTAAGTTTATTGTTTGTAAATAAATACAGGTATGATTTGTAACCATAATGGTACTGGATGTTGCATTTTCTTCCCTCAACACAGAAAAGTCCAGAACAGCACTAAAACCTATACCAACCCAAACATTTTAAGTTAATCTTTCCACATATGACTGTCTGTAGGCCCTATTCAGACAGGACAGGATAAAAAAGTAAAATTCAAAGATTAAAAAGAAAAACGAGTGAGGATCAGGGTCAGAGTAAAATACAGGGACAATGAAACAGGCTGTAAATAATTTTCCTGTTAAATGTTGTTTAACTTGTGATGTGTGTTTGCTTTGCTGCAGCAGGTCTTTTGTTTGGATTTGCATCTGCAAGTTTGTCTTCATTTGCAGACTTGCAGACAAAGAGTACAGGGGAATTCACATTTGCCAAAAAAGGTGAGAGGCTAATAATTGTTTTCTGATAATAAATATGTGTTTTTATTGCATACAGTAAATGCAGTTAATGTTGCCTAAAACACACAGGTCAATTTTATTTGTGTTATAATCTAATTTAATCGTTGTTTGGTTTTGGAAAATGATGTCGTTTAGCAGATCATAATGTATTTTTGGTTGTTTTTAAAGACCTACACATTTCATCATTCAATTTTTATGACCTGGAATATGTTGCTGTCAGTATTAAAGTTGGCAAAGTGATGTTTTTCAGCTCTTTTTTTTTTTTTCCTGCAGAGGCCGATTATACATGGTCAAATGCTGGAGCCAGAGTTTTTGGAAGTGCAGCGATACAAAATGAAGAAAAAGAGGAAAGCAGTGAGATTGAGGAGCTCAGTAATGATGAGATCCACTTTGAGCCGATCGTGTCCCTGCCTGAGGTGAGCATTTACTGTGATGCTGTTAGCTGTGGTCTGTGTCTACAGAGAAGTGTGACGTGTTTCCGGGGCTTCTGCAGGTGGAGGTGAGGTCCGGTGAGGAGGACGAAGAGATCCTGTTCAAAGAGCGAGCCAAACTGTACCGTTGGGACCGTGAGCTCAGTCAGTGGAAGGAACGTGGAGTAGGAGACATCAAGATCCTCTGCCACCCTGTTGAAAAGCGCTACCGTGTGGTGATGAGACGCGAGCAGGTGCTGAATGTCTGCGCCAACCACACCATCAGCCAGAGCATTGAGCTTAAGCCCATGAACACCTCGGGTAATGCGCTGGTGTGGACCGCCACTGACTACTCAGGTACAAGTCTTACCCTTCACCTCATACACATATCTTTCCTGCTGGTGGCTTCACATATACATGTTTGTTTACACACACAGAGGGAGATGGGAAAGTTGAGCAGCTGGCAGCCAAGTTCAAGACTCCAGAGCTGGCCGAGTCATTCAGACGAGTGTTCACCGACTGCCAGAGCCGCATGTCGCAGGCTGATGCTGCTCAGATGTCCGCCGCCAAGGCACTTTCACAAGAGTCCAACCCTGTGGTATTCTTTGACATCACCATAGATGACGAGGATGCTGGGAGAATAGTCATGGAGCTCTTCGCTCACATTGTCCCCAAAACGGCAGAAAACTTTCGGGCTCTGTGTACGGGAGAGATGGGCTTCGGTTACCACCAGTCTGTTTTTCACAGGATCATCCCAGACTTCATGTGTCAGGTGAGAACCCACTGTTATTGTGGTATTTTGAAATCACAGCATGGTTCAGACATTGAATGAGATTCTCAGTGTCAAAACAATCATTATTGCATTTGTTATCTATAAAATCAACAAATAATGCACATCTTGAACTTAAAAATAAATAAATAATAATTTTAAATTTATTTTAACTTTTCTAAAAAATATATGAAAACTATTTGTTTTTATTAAAAAAACCTGCCGATACAAAACACCTGCAATTGTTATTCTTTCGCTGTAGCAACAGAACCCATCTACACTGGCAGTAGTGGCCAATTCACACTCACACAATTCACACCAACTTTACACAATTTACATATACAGAAAAACTGAAACAGACACGTTTGTTGGGTTTGTCTGGTCGGTGTTTTACCCCTGTTGGTGTCTGTTGGCATTATAAAAGTTGCTAGGCAGCTCAGTCAAAAGTACAAAGGCAGTGCTTTAATACATCACTAAAGTTATATAAAAAAATAAGACTTTAAAAAATAAAAAAACTTATAAGACTTTGCCCTCAGTCATAATGATTTGCTTTGGAACAAATAAAAGATTAATAAGATTATTAATTACCAATGTGAGGCTGCTCTCAGTGGGTTCGGTTCATGAGTGCTGAATGGCCACTGACAATCTGGATCTCACGTGTCTAAAAATGTTGAAGCAAATTGTCAAATATTGTCTTAATAAGAACTCTCTTTATAATAAACAAACCTCATATTTGAAGTCTGAACAACTAGTCTTAACTAAAAATATTTAACCTTTAGTGGGTTTGGTTATCCACCATGACACTCGCTTAAGGAAATGCTGAAAAAAAGTGATAAAAAAGGTGAAACGGTTCGAGTGGAAATACTCGTTTTACACTATATTTTATAGGTAATATATATTAAAGGTAATTTTATGTTTTTTGTTACACTGTGTACTGTGTACAGAGCTTCTCCGCTATTTCGTCTGCAATTTTAAATGCCTAAGCCCTTTAAATTCTAATTAATTCTGAATATTCGTCAGTGTTTTATTATTCATCAGCTGGAAAAATTGTTCTAAAAGTGATCCCAATTATATCATCCCTCTGAGAGATAGTTGTAGTGTACACTCCACTACTCTCTTACATTTAAATGTTATATTTTTACAGTTAGCGTTATTGTTCTTGGTGTGAACGAGTCTTAACACATAGCTGGAAAGACCTCTCAGCTAATCAGATTCCAGGACCAGAAGTAACTGTTGAATAAAATAAACATTAAACTGATATAAAATATAAAAAAACATTTATTCTAGATTCTTCCAGAGCACCAATTACTTATAATCTAAAAGTACTAAAATAAACTAAACAGAGCCGTTCATGGCAACAGTCTGAAATACCTGGGGTGTTTTGCTTCTAGTTTTGGTTTCTGATGGCTACTTAAATAAGTGTTTGTGTTGTGTCCTGCTGTCACTCAGGGTGGTGATTTCATCAACCAAGATGGGACAGGAGGAAAATCCATCTATGGAGACAAGTTTGATGACGAGAGCTTCGAGGTGAGGCACATAGGGCCTGGGCTGCTGTCAATGGCCAACCGCGGCAGAGACACCAACAACTCGCAGTTCTTTATCACCCTCAAGAAAGCAGAGCACTTGGACTTCAAACACGTGGTCTTCGGCTTCATCAAAGAGGGCATGGCTGTGGTGAGGAAAATCGGAAAGCTGGGCACTAAAGACGGAAAACCCACGAAAACCATCGCCATCTCAAACTGTGGACAGATTAAGCAAATATAAAGTGAATAATAAAGTCTATATAAACTACTGTTCATCAAGTTTGAGATTGTGTTCCCTGAACTCCTGTGTAAATCAGAACTTGTATATGCAGTGTTTTGTTTTGTTTTTTGTCTTTTTAGTGTGTTAATAAAGTGCACAGCACTAGTTGACAATGAAATTTATGCTTTGCAAAAAAGAAGACAAAACTTTAATAAACTTTATTTCTTCATGTGAACAGAATGTAAATCTTTTGAATGCTTTCTTTGTTAAATGTGTGTATTTGGTTCACTACTATGAGGTCTCACACAAACACGCTTTCAATATCCTGATCATAAAATAAAAATTAAGCGTGATCATAAAATAAAAATTAAGCATGTCATTATTGAAGACAAACTGTAAGTGCAGTAAAATACTTTTGAATCAAGTGCAATAAAGCTGCTTATTTTCTTCTTTTGTTTTGACAAATGTTTCATGACTTCGCCTGCCCATGTAGTCCTAAGAGTTAAACTTGGCTTGTTGACTTTGATAGAGGCTCGAACCAAATGCTTGGTTTAAGCTCCAAGTTCAACTCCTCATTGTGGTACGATATAGAAGGAGAATAACACAAATGAAAGAGAAGATGGGGAGGTGGAGGGATTGCAGAAGAACTGTTGCTGGAACGGCATGAGTGCTGCTTATACAGTATAAGCTTGTAATGATGATTGTTAGGACTGTGTAGGGTCTGGACCAATCAAACACACAATTGTTCATTAGAGTATCAAACAATCACAGACCCCCCTTCACCCAATCCACCACTGTAGGTGCTGGGTAGGCTCAGATGGCCCACAAGGCCGTCGGTTGCTATAGTGACCAGGACACCTCTGCCAGACCAGATAAACTTTACGACTCACAAGTATGTGAATCGGAGCTTTCCCAACCAACTCTCTCTTAAACAGACTGCAATAGTAACTGACTTCTTTCATTAATTCTTTGACAAACCTTCCTATGGATGAACACACCAATCCTCAAGTCAGTTTGTATTTCAATGTGGTTTGGGTATCTTGTGTTTTGGTATTGTGTAATGTTTTTATGGATGTGTTACTATAGATATGGATGGATGTGTTGTGTGGTGTAACCACATGGTCATGTTTGGTATCTCTGAATTCGTATTTTGATGGTCTAAAGGATGATGCATATTATATGTCGATACACATGTAACATATTAGAGTTTCATGAATCCCTAGTAGATTTGCATGAATACCCACATGCAAAGTACCTTGCTCTCAGACAAAGGGTCATAAAAGCCCACTTTATATCCAAACCTCCCGCTTGGAATTTCAGCTTCTCTCATTGGTCAAGCCCATGCTGAGAGGCGACAATCTTCCAGAGTTTAAAGGGCTCACACACAGTACCGTCTCTCTCTCTTCCCTTCTACTGGACTCAAACACACGTCATCCCGCCACCTCCCCCTAGGAGATGAGGCCTAACTTACTTGAAAAACCATGCGGTCTCAAGGAACTCTCAAGGAACTGGAAAAGGACTTTCTGAACTGAACACATACGGAACCAATGCACAACAACAAGAGCTTGCAAGTATCCGTTCTTTCTACAAACGTAGATAGCTGCGTTTAAGGCGTTTTATGAAAAACGATTTCAGGTTGTTCAGAACCGTTCATTCCTGTACCATGCAACTCTCTCTCTCTCTCTCTCTCTCTCTTACTCTCTCTCTCACGCGTTCTCTGTCTATTTGTGTTTTATGTACGTTTGTCTATGTGCGATCGTTTGTAAGTAGAATAGTTTAATAAACAACCATATATTCACATATAATGATTCTCTGTGCTGAATGCTTACATTACAATAGTCACTTAAACTGTTTCGATCTCATATTGCTACCTTAAGCCCCTATTTTGTTCAATTGTTTTAACTCCGTTCTGATTAGTAAAACACGTTGCCGTGACGACGAGCCGACGTAAGAGTAATCGATATCACTGAAGAATTTGCTGGACAAAGAAACAAGTCGATATCATCATTACTGTTACTAATCAGAAACTGGAAATGTGTATATTTAATGACGATTATTATACACAATTTCCTGTGAGTTAAACTACTTTCCCTGACTGAAATGTATGTTTTAAATAACTCATTTCATCCTATTCATTGGTCAAAAGGACCTGGTGGAGATTTGCAGTGCACATGTGATGAGAGAAACATAGTCTCATACATGTACACTCACATATTGATCAATTTAAATTCTTTGAGCTAACGAATTCCTACAACTGAATGATTAAGCTCCGTCCGAACCTATGCTTGGAACTTAATTTCAGGAAAACTGTTTAATCTACCGTATCCCTGACCATCCAGCAATAAGATCAGGTGTTGTTATTCATTTGTGTGCAGTAAATGTGCTCTTTAGGGCTAGTCTTTAACCCTGTTTTTCTCTTTACTGTATCTGTCTGACCTACAAGAAACGTCCCAGGTTACATATGTAACCATGGTTCCCTGAGGGAATGAGATGCTGCGTCTGAAATGCTATGGGGAACGCCATTGGTGAACCACGCTCTAAATCTGTATCAAAAGTCCAATAGGAGGGCATGACGTCACGGGCGTGATGACGTCACTGACCAGGAAGCTATAAAAGCATGTGCGCCGGGAAACGGCGTCATCTTCAAAGCATGAAGCTAGCGCTCGCAGGGATGCCGGAAGAATGGGTTCGAGGCAGAGTGTCTGAAACGCTATGGGGAACGAGATGCCCACGCCTCCAGAATTCCAAATCCCTGCCCAGGAACTAGGGCAAAAGAACAGAGGTGCCAGGAGTGGCAGAAAGGTCAAGGTCATAGAACCTGACAAAGGTAAGTGCCGTGGACCATCCCGCTGTGTTGCAGATGTCCTGAATTGGGATACCTGCGAGAAGAGCTTTAGAAGCGGCCATAGCGCAGGTTGAGTGAGCCTTGACTCCCAATGGTGAGGGGAGGTCAGAGGACTCTTAAGCGGAGCAAATGGCATCTCTGATCCATCTGCTCAGAGTTTGTTTAGATGCCGGCAAACCCTTCTTTGGTTTGCCGTAACATACTAGCAGCTGGTCTAACCTACGCCACAGGGCAGCTCTATGGACATAGGCATCCAGGGCACGAACTGGGCACATGCGATTTAGCTTCTCTTGGTCTGGTTCCATGAAAGGAGGAGGACAGAAAGCCTGAAGCACGACTGGCTGTGGTGTGGAGGTAGGGACCTTAGGGACATACCCTGCTCAAGGGTAAAGGAAGGCTTTGGCCATGCCAGGCGCAAAGTCAAGACATGAAGGGGTCACCGAAAAGGGCCTGCAGGTCTCCTACTCACTTCAGAGAAGACAAGGCTAAAAGCAGTGTAGTCTTGATAGACCGGAAGCGGTCTGAGATCTCCTCGATTGGTTTGAAGGGAGGACCACAGAGGGCTTCAAGCACAACAGTTAGGTCCCACGTGGGGACACGGGGTCGTACTGGAGGCCTCAGCACACCGCAGAGGAAGCGTATGACGAGGGGATTCTTGCCTACTGAAAGGCCACCAAGAGGGATATGGTAGGCCGAAATCGCTGCCACGAGCACCTTCAGGGTGGAGTGGGATATCCCCGTGGAGAAACGAGCCTGTAGGAACTCTACACCATGTAGTAAAAAGTCTCCATCTAAGTATACACTTTTCTTCGTAGCTCTGGATTGGAGAATGGTCTCAACAACCTCGGCTGAGAGACCAGAACCTATGAGGTGTGCCCCCTCAGGGGCCACACCCATAGTTTCCACAGCTCCGGGCGGGGGTGAAGAATGGTGCCTCCCGCCTGTGAGAGGAGATCCCTCCTGACGGGAATCTCCCATGGAGAGCCGTCGAGAAGAAAAATCAGGTCCGAGAACCATACTCGGGCCAGCCAGTACGGGGCTACCAGGAGTAGACTGATTCCGTACCCGTAAACTCTCTCCAGAACTCCTGGGAGCAGAGCGATCGGGGGGAAAGCGTACAGACGCAGCCTCGGCCACGTCTGTACCATGGCATCCAGCCCCAGGGGAGCTGGATGAGTCAGAGAGTACCAAAGGGGACATTGTGATGTCTCTTGAGACGCAAAGAGGTCCACTTGAGCCTGACCAAACACTTTCCAAATCTGCTGCACTAGCGGGCTGAGCGGCCACTCATGACGGTTCCCCAACCGGTGAGGGACACGTCCGTTGCTAGCATAACACAGCGACAAGGAGCTCCCAGCACCGGGATATCCTTTTTCTACAGTACGCAGGACCCACTCAGACATGTTTGGCAGTAGTTTCCACGCTACTAAGTAGTCTACTAAGGGAACCAGCCTGTCGAGACTGGTCTCTGGTGTTGCCTGAACTGCTAGCTAAGGGCTTCAAGGGCAAGGTAGGAGCCTTCAAAGACGATGCCACGTCCACGACCTCTCTACCTCAGTATGGAGGTCGGGGAAGAAGGGAAGGCTCCTACGTGGAGGTGGCGTTTAAGTCCGCAGGAAGCGTTCATCTAATTTGCTTCGCTGCAGCTCATGATGTTTCTCGGGGGGCCAATCGATGTTCAACTTGGACACCGCTCGAGTTACCACCTCCAACAGCTCCTCGTACTGGGCCGATTGAGGGAGCGGATCCTCAGCGGCGCCCGCCACATCCTCCTCCTCAGAGGAAGATAGGTGGAGCGCCAAGCCCGTTTCCTGGGGGGAAGAGACCGCAGAGCAGGCTTCCGACCCCTGAGAACGGGCTAGAGATCTGGCGGGTGAGGAAGAAGATAGGGGGTTACCCGTCTCCATTCCCTCCATCAGATCTAATTGCGAACCCCACGAATGCAGCCGCCGCTCCGCCTCAACGGAAGCGGGACCAGCACCATGGGGAACGCTAGTGAAGGCACCTTTCTCAAAAAGAGCCTTCCTGGATCGGATCCCCAGGCAGACCATGCAAAGACTGTCTGTATCCCCATCAGTAATATAACGCTGACAGTGAGAAACACACACTCTGAAACGCGATCTGCCCTCGCTCAGACTTTTGCCCACAAAACTCCTATCTAATGACATGTTTCACTTAGAAAAGAAACCTTGTGCAAACTGGCACAAAAAACCATGAAACAGACAGACACAGTGCGCTTCGCTGATTGACAGAAGCTGACGTTGCGGCACACGTGCTTTTATAGCTTCCTGCCATCAGCAGAAAGTAAGTATAAAAACGTAAACAGCCAAAGGACGTCACTTAGAATGGGAGATGGATCTGTGTGTGAAAGAGAAGATAAAACCATAGATGAATTCGCATAGATCCAGGCAGGTGCTGGTCATTCAAAAGCTCAATGCAGAAATTTTGACGAGGTATAATTGCTCTCGGCTTCAAAGTTAAAATGATTTGCAACTGTCGCTTTGTCGCGTCCAGCAGAGATGTCACTGACACTGCGCTCCGCTGAACTGCGGCATTCTGGCGCCTCAGTCTCGGTATACTGTACAACAGCATACAATCACAAATGGCTTTTTAAAAATCCTGTTTGTGTCCTCCCACTTTCAAATGGTTTTGTAAAATTAATGTCATGTATTGTAGAATGCATGCACAGCACCGCTGATTCGCACGATCGTTAAAATGAAACCAAAAGTAAAACGCGCACACGCAATCAAAAGCAATTTTAATACCCCACGTTTAGAGATCGACTCCCCAAAGCGCGCAAATTAGGCTACATAAAATATCTAGGCTGTTATTAGTATTGGGCTATAATCAGTTGTGTAGTTTTCTATAGCTCTGTATCATGATGGGGAAATTCTGTCTCTATTTGCACTTTGAATATTGAAACAGTAGCCTACTTTGATTATGGCTGCATTTATTGCCTACACGACTAAGAAAGAACTGTGTCGTTTATTTTTTGTTATTTATACTGGCTGCCTGTAATTTAAATGGCTGTACTTACAATAGAGAAAATTAACATATTGTTCGTGTACTCATATTTTCATTCATTCCTGTCCCTTGTTTAAGGCGTAAAATAAATATATAAAAAAGGCTCTCAGAATTAGCCCATTTGCTTGAAAAACATCTGAAATCAGAATCAGCCATGAAGAATCAAGATCGGCACATTACTAAAAATAAATTGGGTGCTCCTATATTTTTTTGGTGCTCCTAACTTTTTGAAGTTGGGAGTACCAGTGCTACCAAGTAAAAAAGTTAATTTCAAGCCCTGCTATGCCTTAGGACAGCATGAAACCCACAAAAAATAAATAAATAAATAACATAGAGAATTATAATAATAACAGTTATTCTCCCTGTGCTATTTTTAATGTTTCAAGTGTTGCATGTGTTTTTGTCCTGTAATCATTTATTAGTCTTAGGTGGGATAGGTGCCAGATTTTGTAAAGGTTTAAAGGGGGGTGCGAGCAAAAAAGTTTGAGAACCACTGCCCTAATCCTACCCCTAGCCATATAGTAAGTACATGTATTTAATTAATATCACTCAGTACTTAAGAAAGAATATGCATGAAAAAGTGTTATTGTATTATTTCTCAGACAAAATGCTGCATTTGTTTGTGAAAATTGAAATATCTTTTATTCCAAATAACAAAAATGAATAGAAATGTTGGTAACACTTTATTTTACGGTTTCTTAACTAGTTGCTTATTAGCATGCATATTACTAGAATATTAGTGTCACAGTTCTGTCAGTTCATGTCTGTTCTATTGGTTTCTCCCATTGTCTCCCCCTGTCATTTTGTTATCATTTGGTTTAGTCCTCGTCACCGTAATCTGTTTCACCTGTGTCTTAGTAATTAGTCTGTCTTTATAAGTCTGTTTGTTTCTTGAGTTCTCTGTCAGTCTTTGCAAATGTCTACGTGTGATTCGTGTGTGGAAGATTCTCCGTGTTCCTGCCTTATCCAGCCTGTTCTATTGAAAGCTTTATTAAATGTATATAGTGTTTTTGTATCCTGTCTCACGTCTCGTCCATCCAGCACGTTATACCGTAACAGAAAGACCGACCTTAACAGTTTACCCGGCACGTTTTCCCTGCGTTTATTTTTTCCCGTTTTTTACTCCGTGTTTATTTTTTCGGTGTATCATGGACCCTACTGTTCTCCTGATCCTCCTGAGGCAGGGGGAACGCTCTCTTGAGGACCACACACGTGAGTTTCTCCTCCTGGCTAACCAGTCACACTTCCCGGATAGCAGCCTATGCGTCTACTACCACCTAGGACTGAACTCCACCAAGGCGCTGCTATCCGGGGAGGGTCCTCAAGAGAGCCTGCCGGATTTCATCGAGTGGGTGCTGGCGTCCTGCCAATCTTCCTGGACTGTCGGCATCGTCGAGGAAGACGTCAGCCCCACTCACGACCCAGAACCCAGCAAAACATCACCCCGACATGCGGAGTTGCAGCCCGAGCCCACCGACGATGGAGAACCAGAGCCGAGAGCGACAGAGCCAGAGCTGGACCCATCGGACCAGGTGCGAGAGCCGACTGCAACATCCGCGACGGTGGAGTATGACGTGGAGCAAGAGAGGGCTACAGAGAGCCCTGCCCACTGCACCACCACTGAGGGTGAGCTTGGACCTAATTCTGGGGATTTAATAGACTTCTTCTCGGATCTTGCCCAAGATAACTCATGTGACTTAACCCTCTGGGGCCTGAGGTGTTTTGGGGCCCTGAAGAAGTTTTGACATGCCCTGACATTTGTGCTTTTTTCAGTATCTTAAAAACATATGAATGGTTAAAGTCAGATTACATTGTAATCAGCACATATTGGGCTACAATAATATGCAAGCAACATTAATGTGCATGTTTGTGTTTTTGAGAAAACTATGTTTATGCGTGGTTATTGAAAATCTAAAGTTTTAAAATAACTTGGATGTCGTAGGCTAGAATTTTTTCAACCAAATGATGTGAAAATCATCTCGTTCACTCGTTCAGAGAAAACAATATATTGATTTAAATTTTATAAAACATGTTTTGTGATCGAAAGGGATTATTCATAGGTGTGGCAATGGCCCATGAATATTTAGCAATTCACACCTGAAAGACAAAAGGGCCCTCCCTAATGGCTCCATCAATGTCTGACTTGACTATAGGAAACAATGTGAGAAGATTCAGAGAATGGAGTTTTAGATTATTTTTATTTTATTTACTATCACTGTATAAACAAAACATACATAATGAAGGTCAAAGACACATTATTGAGCTCCCTCATCTTACCACACAGATGTGCACAGACTTTGTGGCATTTCTGAAAACTTCTTCTGAATTCTGTTCAACAAATGAAACAAATCTTACCTGCTATTTTGTGTGCCCTTAAAAAAATACAAAAAAAGTCAAAAACTTGTTTTACACTAGAATATCAGTGTAGTTGAACATCTCAAGTTTCTAGTGCTCTCAGAGGAAAACAGTTTGAAGGGACTCAAGGGAAAGAGGGCAGGATTCATCTTTTGAGCAGGTTTGAGATCACTACAAAAACAAAACAAACCAAAAATCATATCAGGATCATCTGTCAGAATACAGTCTATACTCTAGAATTTGTAATAATGTAAAAAAAAAAAAAAGGACATGTAATATCTAAGAAACTAATAATTATCGTTTAGCACTATATTACTAATAAACGTGATGTAAACACACATTCAGTGTAAGCACTCATATTACTTTTACACTGTTATACAATAAAATAAATAAATAAAGTATGATTCTACATTCATAAAGATATCGTCATAAATGCATCTCACAGTCATAATCACATCATCTGTAGATGAACTTGAAGTCATGTTGCTTTGTTGCGGTGATGTGGGAGTTTCCTCGCGTACAGATAATCCGGTCCTTGCCTCGCTAGTAGCACATGGCTAATTTGCATGGCAAAAGATTTCGCGATAGTGGGCGCGGTCACATTAGAGATAATTAGTTGGAACTGGATAGACTCGACATCTCCTTGGTTTCATATAGATTAATTTATCACAGATTATTTGTTTTTGATAAAACTTACTTTGTTTAAAAGCATAAATCTCAAGCTTTCAGTAGATACCACTTTTATGTTTGTGTGCTAAATATTCACCGTGTTTGAATGATATAATTGACGCATTTCTAAAAGCAGTTCACGGAGACAGAGAAAACAGAAATCACCCTGTTTGTTTTCTTTATTCTAAATAAAAAAACACAACTTTCTGCTGTTCTTTTGAGTCTGCCCAAATAAAAGTACACGCTTTACAGTTTCCGTTGATGTTTATCTCTAATGTGTATGACTTAAACCGACAGAGCATTTTTAGTGTCTTTTGCGCTGATCTTAAAAAAAGTAGGTTGGTCACGCCGGCGTGACTGTCGGCCCCAGGGGGTTAATAGACTTTTTCTCTGAGCCACTGACTTGCATAGACTTCCCTCCCACCCGCCCTCGTCTGTCTGAATCTGCCTGGTCCCCGCTGGTTCCGCCCAGCCGTCCTGAGTCCCCGCTGGTTACGCCCAGCCGTCCTGAGTCCCCGCTGGTTACGCCCAGCCGTCCTGAGTCCCCGCTGGTTACGCCCAGCCACCCAAAGTCTCCCAGGTCATCAGTCAGTCCCCCAGCTCACCCTCAGCCCACCACCTGTGCAGTGGGCTCGCCACGGGACTGCCAGCTTCCATTGGCGTCTCGGCTGGAGGATCCCTCAGCTCCGCCTCCAGCCTCCGAGTCCTGGACTCCGCCTCGGCCCTTCGACCCCGCGGTTCCACCACGGCTCTCGATGCCCTCCTCTTCACCGTCGCCCGTCGATCCACCAGCTCCACCGGGCTCCATCGTCTTTCCGGCTCCGCCCTGGTCAGTCGTCACCTCATCGGCTCCTCAGGACTCTGCTCCTCCGGCTGTGCCTCGTCGCGCCGTCCCACCGGCTCCTTGGGACTCCTCCTTCCTGCGGGCACAGCCTCCATCCTCTGTCGCTCCGGCTCCGCCGCGGATCTCCGGGACTCCGCCTTGGGCGCCAGAGCCTGTTCCACCTTGGCCCTCCGGATCCTCGGCGTCACCCCGGATCATCGGCTCTCCGTCTTCGCCTCGGGCTCCTTCTCCATCTGCTCCGCCTCTGTCGGTCGGCCCCATGGAGTCGGCACGCCTTCGTCCACCATGGTTCCTCCCTCCGTCGGCTCCACAGTGGGCCGTCATTATGGCTGTGGTCTGGGTCTGTTCCTCCTGCCCTGGATCCCTCCTGTCTCCTCCCTCCGTCGTCGCCCCCTTGGACTGTCTGTTCTGCCACCTGGACTTTTGTTTTGGTCCCCCTCCTGGCATCGCGTCCTCCGCCGAAGCCTCCTCCAGTGACTCTGTTTTGTTTTCTTGCCCCTCTTGTTCATTTTTGTTTGTTCTTTCTACGGCGCGAGGACGCGCCTTTTCGGAGGGGGGCGTAATGTCACAGTTCTGTCAGTTCATGTCTGTTCTATTGGTTTCTCCCATTGTCTCCCCCTGTCATTTTGTTATCATTTGGTTTAGTCCTCGTCACCGTAATCTTTCACCTGTGTCTTAGTAATTAGTCTGTCTTTATAAGTCTGTTTGTTTCTTGAGTTCTCTGTCGGTCTTTGCAAATGTCTACGTGTGATTCGTGTGTGGAAGATTCTCCGTGTTCCTGCCTTATACAGCCTGTTCTATTGAAAGCTTTATTAAATGTATATAGTGTTTTTGTATCCTGTCTCACGTCTCGTCCATCCAGCACGTTATACCGTAACAATTAGCCATTTATTAGTACTAATTAAGCACATATTAATGCCGTATTCTACATGACCTCATTCTACATCCCTAATCCTACCCAATACCTAAACTTAACAACTAGCTTACAAACTATTAATAAGCAGCAAATTAGGAATTTATTGAGGGAAAAGTCGTAGTTAATAAGTGTTCCCTATTCTAAAGTGTTACCGAAATTTTAAAACCAATCCCAAATCTAATTAATAATAGAAATAAATATTTTCATATAAACAAACTAAGACTTTGCCTTTGTGGTCTTTCCTTTCCTAGCTTGGATTTAAAAAAACTAAACAAATATTAGTTTTCCACCAGGAAATGTAGCTTGTACAGAGTGTAGAAACTGCATTGGAAGCAAAAACAGAATGTCAAAGTCAGAATATGCTGGCTTTGTAAAATTATGCTACACAAAACTACATTAAAAAGCAGATGGGCTGAATGAGAAGGAAACTCACTCTCTAACAGAAGGTGGCGCTTATGGAAGAGCAGCAATACAGTGCTTGCACTTATAAACTCTCCAATAAGCTTTATACACAGGCAAAATGAAAAGAAAATACTAAACTTTTCTGAAGACAGTTCCCCTCAGAGATACATTCATATAAACTTCCACCACCAACTGTAATTTGTTTAACATCTCAGCCGATTTAAATCCTCACATTTTTTCATTCCTAGCTTTGAAGTGATCATCTCTATGCCTGAGGTAAGCATTTGCGGTAATGTTACTATTCAGACGTCCACTGCCGAAGTGTTTTTTAACGAAGGTCCAACCCTGTGGTGTTCTTCAACATTGCCATAGATTACGAGGGTGCTGGGAGAATCATCACGGAACTCTACAATTCAAAAAACTTAATTTGTCCTCGGGGGGCAATTGAGGAACAGGATGGCTTTGGGTACCCTCCTCCTATGAGTTCTGCAGGCAGGGTCACGAAGCCTCCGTCCAGAGGGGAGTCACTCAAATGTTGAGGGAGAACATATGAGGGGTCACTGATGATCTTGCTTGCTAACTTGAGTGTCTGTTGATCATGTATGTGTTCCTGTGGATGAAGGTGGTGACTGCTGAAGTCAGATCCCTCTGCTTGTTGGAAAAGTACGGTGCCCGCCAGGGGACACCTTCGGTTCACTTATATAATATATACGACATATAAACTCGTGGGAAAGTGATATTATGTCGTGGCCACGAGATATTAATTCGTGGGATTGTCATATTAACTTGTGGGAACGTCATATTATGTCGTGGCCACGACAAACATAAGTGAACCGAAGGTGTCCCCTGGCGGGCACCGTAGAAAAGGTCACTACCATATCTTTGGTTTTTACTTACATTCAATTCCAGGTGTGAGCTGTCACACTACTCTACGAACTCCTGTGGAACTGGTCCATGGTGCTGTGATGGGCCTGACAGCAGAGACAGGGAGCTGTGTCATCAGCACAGTGTGGAAGTGTGGATCTACAGTCATCGGTGTACACGATGAAAAGCAGGGGTGAAAGCACACAGGTCTTAAGGCCGGGACACACCAAGCCGATTTCAAAGAACTAGCAGCAATGAAAGCCAATGGGGTTGGACGAAAGCCAAAAAGCTGCACCTGAACACAAGGCACAGTCTACAACCTACTGCAAACCAAAATGTGTGTTCAGCTCCTGCGTGAGAGTAATTGATTGTCTTTATCAGCAGCTATCAATCGTATATATTCATAATTTAAAAGGAGAACAGAACATCTCCCACTAAGAACTACTATATACAAGTTCATAACTAATGTGAATGATGCAAAATGTATTGTTACGTCCCAGGACGTATTTGTTTTCCTGTTCTCTCTCTCTCTACCTCTCTCTCTCCTTGTTCCACCACTTTATTCCACAATTAGGAAGAGATGGTTACCACCTGACACCATTGATTGGCTGTGCCCACTGATTGGAGGATGAGAGAGAGCAGTTGAGATTTAAACCACATTGCCAACACAGACCAGTGTGGTTGTGTGTGAAGGCCTGTGGTGATGATTTTCTCCTCTTGGTGTTGCAAGGATTCTTCTGTTGTTTTGGTGAACTATATTCCCTTTTTGCTGAGTGGATTCTCTAAGTGGTATTGTGTAAATCACTTTTGTTGTAGATCCATCTTTACAACTAGAAAACCCAGCATTTGTGTGTTATTAATCTTTGTTTGTTTTCTGTTTGTGATGAGGTCTTTTAGGTTTTTGTATCTGTTAATTTAGAACGGGGTTGAGTAGAGAGGGGGTGCCATTTTTATTTCTGTAACTGTTTTCTCCTGTTTATGTTAGTTAAGGAGTGAGGGTATTTTGATGTATTTTTTTTTTTTTTCTTTTGGAAAGGTTAGTTAGTTTCTGTTTACCAGTTAGATGTGTTATGTTTGTTTTTTTGGCCTGAGCCCCCTCTTGAAGCCTTTAAACCCTTTTGCCTCTTCACAATAAAATGTTAAGTTTATCTTCATTTAAGTTGTAGAGTGGGCTTTCTTTGTCAACTACTTTTATTAAGGTCGTTGATTGGTCTGCAGAGCTATCACACACACACAACACCAACTTTTATTCTGTTACGTACCTTCCCTCCCTAGACATAAAATGGGGGACGTAACAGAATTTGGGAGCTCGTCTATCTGTTTTTATTAGCTACCTTTGGTGGAGTGTAAACCGCTTTATGGACAATTGGAACTGGAAAGGGGTAAGTGTTCTTTTTCTCTCTTTTTGTCTTTTGCTTGGCTGTTTTTGCTTTTTGAGGTGAGAAGTAGGTATTGGAAATATGGAATTTGATCTAATCTCGTTTACTTTACTTCCCACTTTGGAAGTATATAACCGTTGTCGTAAAAAAGATTTAATTTCCATTGCAGACTTCTTTAATATTACTGTTCCTAAAGAGGCAGCTAAGCAGGTTATCAAAGAGAAATTATTTGGGGAGCTGGTTAAAACTGGCATTTTAGTCGCACCAGAGGGTGTTGTTGGGGAAGAATCGGAGTCAGTGGTTAAGGCTGCTGACTGGGATTCTAGTTCCAACATGGACCCCAGAGATTCTGGTACTGACACCTTTTTGGCAATTAAGCTGAGAGAATTAGATCTTCAGGTGACTCAACAAGAGTGTGAGGCTCAGCGCATCAAGCTTCGAGTGATAGAAGCTGAACGGGAGCGGGATAGTGAGCGGCATAGACATGAGCTGGAGGCTCTGAGGCTACGCAACAGGCCTGTTCCATCACCGCGAGCTAGATTCACTCAGTCACCACAAGCTAGACTTTCTAATTCATCAACAACTGTGCCAATTGTGGATTCTGTTCAGAACCCCAATGATAGTTCCTCTGATTTACCTGCTGAATCTGATTTTGATGTCAGTAAAAATATTCGACTAGTGCCGCCATTTAGAGAAGCAGAAGTAGACTCCTACTTTACAGCCTTTGAACGCGTAGCTGCAAAGCTGCGGTGGCCTAAGGATATGTGGGCTCTACTTATGCAATGCAATTTGTCTGGTAAAGCCCAAGAGGTTATAGCTGCATTACCTATCGAACAATCTCTCAGTTATGATATAGCGAAGTCTGCTGTGTTAAGGGCATATGAATTGGTTCTGGAAGCGTACCGACAAAAGTTTAGATCTCACACAAAAATAGCCAGCCAAACGTACGTTGAATTTGCACGAGAGAAAAAGACACTGTTTGAAAAGTGGTGTCTTTCTAGTAAGGTTAGCACTTTTGAGCAGCTCCAAGAATTAATCTTGTTAGAGGATTTTAAAGCATGCACCCCTGAGAATGTTGTTGTTGTTCATTTAAATGAACAGAAAGTGCAAGCTCTTACCAATGCTGCTATCATTGCGGATGAGTTTGTATTAACGCATCGCAACGTGTTTTCCTCTGCACGTCAGCCACAAAAATTGTTACCGGTTGTTCAGAGCTCAGAGCTATGGCAGTCTGCTAGTCGTTCTGCAAAAACTGAAATGTCTGGTGGGGCTAGGCATAAAGCTAATCCTAAAAGTGGTGAGGACAAGCGGGTATGTTTTTATTGTCTTGACCCAGGGCACTTGATTTCAGAGTGTAAGGCTTGGAAACAAAGTTCTGGTTCCAAGTCTAAAAATGTAGCTTTAGTGCAATCTGTTTTTGAACTACATGAGTTGGATGCTGCTGGCTATAAACCTTTTCTCTCTTCTGGTTCAGTTTCTCTTTCCCCTGACTCTGAGACACGGGCAGTAAGGATTTTGAGGGACACTGGAGCCATGCAGACTTTGATTTTGGAGGAGTTGCTTCCTTTCTCAGCAGGGTCATACACAGGTAGTGATGTGTTAATTCGGGGATGTGAGATGGGATGTGTTAATGTTCCCCTTCATAGGGTGTATTTGGAGTCTGATCTAGTGACCGGACCAGTGACTGTGGGGGTGTGCTCCCGGTTACCAGTAGATGGCGTCAGTCTTATTCTAGGAAATGAGCTTGCTGGTGGTAAGGTTTTTCCTAGACCTATTGTAACACACAAGCCCAGTATTGAGTTATCTGACCTGTCTACCCAATTCTCTACTGCATTTCCTGCCTGTGTTGTAACCCGTGCACAGTCAAGGAAATCTGACATCCCTGTTGATCTTTCAGAGACCATCCTTTTCTCTCAACCTGATGGTGACAAATGCGAGCTGAGTGTTGTACCTGAAATTGTGTTGAAACCGACTGAATCAAGTGTATTACCAGATCTTTCTCTAAAGGTTTGCAAGAAAGACTTGGTTGCTGCCCAGACCTCTGATCCTTCCCTGGTTCCTTGCATTGATGCTGTGGTGGACATTATGCAAGTGCCAGAAGCTAGAATAGCCTATTATTGGGAGGATGGAGTGCTGATGCGCAAGTGGAAGCCACAACATTCTGATGTGAATTGGCAAGAAGTTCACCAAATTGTGCTACCGTCCGATTATCGTTCACAAGTTCTTCAGCTCGCTCACGAAAGTGTTTTATCAGGACATTTAGGTGTGACAAAGACCTTTCATAGTGTTTCCAAATACTTCTTTTGGCCTGGATTAAAGTCGTCCGTGTCCAAATTTGTCCGTTCCTGTCATACTTGTCAATTGGCAGGTAACCCAAATCAAATCATTCCCCCTGCTCCCCTTATTCCGATACCAGCTATTGGTGAACCATTTGAAAGATTAATCATTGACTGTGTAGGGCCTTTGCCTAAGTCAAAGTCAGGGCACCAATACATATTGACTGTTATGTGTTCTGCAACTCGTTACCCTGAGGCAATTCCTTTACGCACCCTTAAAGCTAAGACAGTTATACAAGAGCTTGTTAGGTTCTGTTCCATCTTTGGCCTACCAAAAGTGATCCAGTCGGATCAAGGCACTAATTTTACGTCTAAAGTGTTTTCACAGATGTTAAGCGAGTTGGGCATAAAACATCAATTGGCCAGTGCCTACCATCCGCAGTCTCAAGGTGCTCTGGAGAGATTCCACCAGACTCTTAAGTCTATGCTCCGAAAGTTTTGCATTACGACGGGTAAGGATTGGGTAGAAGGTTTACCTTTGATCATGTTTGCAGTAAGGGAGAGTGTTCAGGAGTCGTTGGGTTTCAGTCCAGCAGAACTGGTGTTTGGACATACAGTGAGAGGTCCCCTCAAGTTACTCAGCGAGCGGTTGTTGTCTCAGAGTCCTCCAATGTCTATCCTTGATTATGTTAGCTCTTTTCGTGAGCGGCTTCATAAGGCGTGTGAGATTGCTCGTGCTCATCTGGTAAACTGTCAGACCAGGATGAAAGCCCGGTATGACAGTAAGAGTGTAGTGCGTACCTTCCAGCCCGGGGATTCTGTGCTTGTCATGCTTTCTGTACCAGGGTCAGCCTTGCAGGCTAGGTTCACTGGTCCTTACACAATTGAGCGGAAACTTGGTGATACCAACTACCTTGTTTGTACTCCTGATCGCAAACGAAAGAGTAGAGTATGTCATGTAAACATGTTAAAAGCATATGTTGAACGTAACATGTCTCAAAATAATTCCACTTGTAAACCTGTGTCTACTGTAGTTGTGCCTTCACCATATTGTCCTGAGGAGGATGGGTTAGTGGCAAAAGATGCTCCGACCTTGTGTGCCCGTTTGCAGAATTCTGCAGTTCTGGGTAATCTGGAGTCCCATCTCTCTCACCTGTCTACCAGTCAGACTGAAGCTGTGAGTAATTTGATTGGTAGATATCCTAAACTTTTTTCTGATGTACCTTCACAAACTACAGTAATATGTCATGATATTGATGTAGGTGACAGTAAGCCAATTAAGCAACACCCTTACCGTGTAAAGGTCAGGTGCGGCCCGTGGAGGCCAAGGTCTGTGCAATTGTTGAGTTTCCTACCCCAACTAACAAGCGTGAGTTGCGGTGCTTCTTGGGTATGGCAGGGTATTATCGGGGTTTCTGTAGAAACTTTGCTGCTATCGTTTCACCTCTTACTGACCTTCTAAGTACATCTAGGAAGTTTGTGTGGTCTTCAGAATGTATGAATGCTTTCAACGCTGCTAAGGATTTGCTCTGTACTGCTCCTGTTCTCTCTGCACCCAATTTCTCATCACCATTCAAGTTACAGGTGGATGCAAGTGCTACCGGAGCTGGGGCAGTCCTGCTACAGGAAGATCAAGCTGGAATCGAGCATCCTGTATCTTTTTTCTCTAAGAAGTTCTCTAAGACCCAACAAAATTACAGCACAACTGAAAAAGAAGCGTTAGCTTTATTGTTAGCACTTCAGCATTTTGAAGTGTATTTGGGTGGAAGTTCTAATATCATTACAGTTTACACTGACCATAACCCCCTGGTGTTTCTAATGAGAATGTCGAATGCTAACCAACGTCAAAAGGGAGTTGATAATCTTGTAGCTGATGCTTTGTCCAGAACTTAGGTTTTGGGTTTATCAAGACTTGTCCTGTTGTGTTTTAAAATTACAATTCTTGTAATTTTTTTTGTGTGGTGAGGGTGTTACGTCCCAGGACGTATTTGTTTTCCTGTTCTCTCTCTCTCTCTCTCTCTCCTTGTTCCACCACTTTATTCCACAATTAGGAAGAGATGGTTACCACCTGACACCATTGATTGGCTGTGCCCACTGATTGGAGGATGAGAGAGAGCAGTTGAGATTTAAACCACATTGCCAACACAGGTGTGTGTGTGTGTGTGTGTGTGTGTGTGTGTGTGTGTGTGTGTGTGTGTGTGTGTGTGTGTGTGTGTGTGTGTGTGTGTGTGTGTGTGTGTGTGTGTGTGTGTGTGTGTGTGTGTGTGTGTGTGTGTGTGTGTGTGTGTGTGTGTGTGTGTGTGTGTGTGTGTGTGTGTGTGTGTGTGTGTGTGTGTGTGTGTGTGTGTGTGTGTGTGTGTGTGTGTGTGTGTGTGTGTGTGTGTGTGTGTGTGTGTGTGTGTGTGTGTGTGTGTGTGTGTGTGTGTGTGTGTGTGTGTGTGTGTGTGTGTGTGTGTGTGTGTGTGTGTGTGTGAGATGATTTTCTCCTCTTGGTGTTGCAAGGATTCTTCTGTTGTTTTGGTGAACTATATTCCCTTTTTGCTGAGTGGATTCTCTAAGTGGTATTGTGTAAATCACTTTTGTTGTAGATCCATCTTTACAACTAGAAAACCCAGCATTTGTATGTTATTAATCTTTGTTTGTTTTCTGTTTGTGATGAGGTCTTTTAGGTTTTTGTATCTGTTAATTTAGAACGGGGTTGAGTAGAGAGGGGGTGCCATTTTTATTTCTGTAACTGTTTTCTCCTGTTTCTGTTAGTTAAGGAGTGAGGGTATTTTTTCTTTTCTTTTGGAAAGGTTAGTTAGTTTCTGTTTACCAGTTAGATGTGTTATGTTTGTTGTTTTGGCCTGAGCCCCCTCTTGAAGCCTTTACACCCTTTTGCCTCTTCACAATAAAATGTTAAGTTTATCTTCATTTAAGTTGTAGAGTGGGCTTTCTTTGTCAATTACTTTTATTAAGGTCGTTGATTGGTCTGCAGAGCTATCACACACACACAACACCAACTTTTATTCTGTTACGTACCTTCCCTCCCTAGACATAAAATGGGGGACGTAACAGTATAATTCTAAAGTAAAGATCATGGTAAGTCACTAGTACAACTAAAGAATTACCAAATACTTCAGAAGAGATTGCTAATTATTTGTATTCGTATTCTAAAGTAAAGATCATAACTACCTAGTAATGACTGAAATCATTGTTGAGGTATATGTAAGGTTTTGGATAGTAATGACGTTATTACTACATCCTTCTGAAAGAATTACTAATTATTTAGATCTGTATTCTAAAGTGAAGATCATGGTAACCCACTAGTAGTGACTTAAGTGTAACTAAAGCCGTCGCAAAAACCTCAGTTTTTAATGACTTTAGTGAGCTCCCGAAGCAGACTACTCACTCTGCTGTAATGCAGGCCTTTATACAGTAAAGTCCATTCTATATATGTAATTCTGTTTATTAACAAACATCTGCATCAATACTTCAGGGTTCCTATGGCAAAGAAAAAAATGCTGTTTTAAATGAATATAACATAAAATAAATTATAAATAAATGTAAAAAGTTCTTCAGTATATCAACATATTTGTATTTTTATTAACATTAATCATTATACTGTAAAATAACAAGATTAAATGTGGTAGCACCGCTCAATATTTTCACTGAAAACACATTTAATTTTGTCTGGAAGCCAAGTTGCTAGTTGTGTGATATCATTATTTACAGCACACACATGTTTTGTTTTTGACCTTTTGGTCAGAAGGCATTTACGCTTAAGAAATCTTCTATATTTTTCTTTTTGGCAGTTAGATTTACTCATTAACACTTCTAGTTAGAAGAGTTTTTTTCAGTTATTTCACACAATTATAATTGTTTAATGATATATTATAATGTATTATTATAATATACACTACATTGCCAAACATATTGGGACACCTTCTTCTAATGAACAGGTTTGACTACTTTAACTTAATGTTAAGCATATAATGATATTCCAGGGTCAGGTTCTTCCACATTGACTGAATCAATAATTAATTTTTGAATCTTGCTTTATACACAGATACACTGTCATGTTAGAATAGAAAAAGGGTCCTGTCTAAACTGTTGCTATAAAATTGGAAGCACACAATACCCTAGAATATAATTATATGCCAATACTTTACACAAGAATGAGTTTAAAATCCCATTTATAGTCAAAATAACCATTTTCCACTACAAAGACTTTTGTGCAATGGAAAGGTTCACCTGATGTTAATGGTTCTCCAGAGAACCATACACCCTGACAATCAGCAGCACTACAATATATAATGTGAGAGTATTTCTTTCATTCAGGTGTGTGACATCTCTGTTGTTTGTCACAGGCTTTACAATCTAACACAGAGACACAGAGGAGTTCAAATAATAAAAAATAAACCCAAATCCAGCATAAAGAGATCCAGTGAACGTGGAGGTGAATGTGTGTAAGTGTGTGAGTGTGCGTGCGTCAGAGACGCTGTAGAAGGACAGAGTGCCAGCTGAAACGTCCACATACACTCCTACTCTCTTAGAGGAGGTTGAAGGTACATGTACGTCAGTTTCCTTATTATTGTGACGGATGGTGAATCTGTTATCGGAGCAGATCAGACTCCAGGAGTTTTCATTGAATCCAAATACACAATCATCACTCCCTCCTTTTCTGCTGATCCCTTTATATGTCACTGATATAAAAGCATATCTACTCCATTCAGCCTCCCAGTAACAGCGTCCAGTCAGACTCTCTCTACACAGAACCTGGGGACACTCATCAAATCTTTCTGGATGATCAGGATATGATTGATCCTCTCTCACACGTGTCACCTTTCTGTTCTCCTCAGACAGAATGAGAAGAGTGTGAGCTGTGTTTGGATCCAGTGTGAGTTCACAGGCATCTAAACATAAGAACAGAGACATATATATCAAAACAACAATAATCACTAAAGGTAAGTGTTTGTGTTGTGTAGACGTACATTTGCGAAGTCCGGCTGTAATCCTGAACTCTCCTCCATGATCCACACTATAAAACACATACAGTGTCACATTCTGCACATCCAATATGATCAGTAAACTCACATACACATCAGTTAATCTTCCTTGTCAGGTAAAGTGTACGAAAACACAAGGGCTTGTAGATTTGAATTTGAGAAATTTCACACTCATCGCTCTCGTGTGAAAAGCTGAATGTTTTATTTTGCACACATACACAATAATCAAAACACCTTTGTTTTATGAATTAATTTGCAACGGATTATTGCAGACTACAATACAACACAGGTTTTGTAACCTATACTGGTGTGATAGTTCTGTTGCTCTCAGGCTCTTAATGAATTTGAAATACATTAAAAAATATAATTAAAATAAAATGTGACTGGAAGTGCAACTGTGTAACTGAAAGAACATCAGTTAAACATCTTCATTTTTTAGCACATATATACTATATTAATGAGAAAACTTAATTGGATTTGTAGACTTCTGCTGAATAGGAGCAGCTACCGAATTGTTTCGACAAATCTTTACAAACCATTACATTATTGGAATAATTTGGATCTCGAATATTGGAATTACAAGGTTCTATCTGCATACTGAGTGGTTTTGAGATATTAAGCTTGAGTTTTAGCATTTCATACTTTGTAGATACAAACCTTTGGTTTTCTAAATAAAAAGTCTCAAAATGAACACAACTTGTTAGGGTAATGTACAAAGCTTGACATTTGAAAGCAAACTGAAGTAACAGTCTTTCTCGATGTAGGATCGAAACATAAAAGTATGCGTGCCCAATCCTGTTCCTGGAGATCTACCTACCTGCAGACTTTAGTTCCAGCCCTGTTCCAACGCAGCTGTCTGTAATTATCAAGTGCTACCTAAGAGATTAATTAGCTGGTTCAGGTATGTTTAATCAGGGTTGGAGCTGAACTTTGCAGGATAGTAGATCTCTAGGAACAGGATTGGGCACCCCTGAACTAGGGGCTCGGTTGGGGTGCGCTTACCAGGCCCTTAGACTCCTTACAATTGGCACCAAAGGGACAACAGCTGACATACACTACCAGTCAAAAGTTTGGACACACTTCCCCATTCTCTTTGATGTAATTATTAACTAGAATATTATTCTATTATTATATAGAATATATTTTCTGTCTCATTCATTTCCAAAAGAAAGTTATTTGTGACATCCCTAATTTATAGTACTTAAATTTCACAAATTCAAATTTAAAGCTCTCAGGTTTTGCTACTTTTTTAGCTTCATACTTCCTGATCAACATACTTGAGTTTCTCCAGTGTGCAGTTTGGATGGTTTACTACTGATTCTCCTGGGTGATTGTAGCTCAGATCCAGTACTTTTAGGTGTGAGGGGTTTGATCTCAGAACTGACAATGCATAAGAGCAGCCTTCCTCTGTTACCATACAGCCAGACAATCTACAAACACACACAGCAACAGTCAACATTAAATTACTTTGTTAATTGGATATGAACTAAACTACTGGTAATGGCATTATTGACCATAATGGAAATATCAGTACTTATAAACAAATAATTAAAAAGCCCAAACTGATGTTTTTAGCAAAAGACCACAGCAAATGCAGCAACAAGGTTCTGCTGACTGCTGAAAAATCTAGCATTGCTTGTCACAAGCGTAATGCATGTTATGTTATGTATAGCAAAACCAGCATGGGATGCAAGTAGGATCAATTGTAAATTGCTTTGAATAAATAAATAAATAATTGTAAATATAATCAACCCAGGAAGATCCCAGAAAAACTAAATGTGTACAAACAAAACAAACTCATCTTTACATGTTACATATCACATTTTTAAAGGCATATTTGAATTGTTATCTCATAGGTATGTACGTTTATTTTAGAATTTACGAGGAGTAGATTATTTTAATTTTGTTGTTAAAATCTACCCCCACATAAAACTTCCTGTACCTATTGTTTTTGGCAAATATTGTTGTGTTGTAATTTAATTACCATCTGAACTCAAATTCACATCCAAAATCTAGTTTACAAGAAGGGATAAATCCAAAAGTTGTATTATAAATACGTTTTGACCATAACCAAGCACTGTAAAATAATGTTAATATTTGCAGTAATGTGCATAAACAATAAAAAAATGTATTTTTTTTATTACTGAAATAATCAAATGTATTGACAAACCAAATTTCATATTAATAAATAGAATATTTTAATACATAAATAGCAATATTTCATGCTGAACATGTGAATGACCATTAGATAAGCATTTAGGATTAAAAAACTACCTCCTCTACAGTGAATAAATTGTCTTTTTTTCTGATGTCCCTATGAGAAACAATTGCTGTCTGAATTTGGCTTAAAAAAAATTTAAATAAATTATTAAACAAAATTACATACTTTATCTAATGTGCATTTATTTGGAGTCAATAAATCAAGAGCAGGACTAAAGTGGCATGTTTGATGAGAGTAAATCTTTATCTGGTTTCTTAAATACCTTAATATGTTCAGTTGACAGTGTGACCTCTTCAGTCCAGCAAAGAGTTGCTTCACACCTGAATCCAGTAGGTCATTGTTACTTAGGTCCAGCTCTTTCAGACTGCAGTTTGATGATTGCAGAACTGAAGACAAATTTTCACAGCACTGACCAGTGAGATTACAGAGGACCAATCTAAAGGGAACAATAAAGAATAGTTATTAATTTCTGTCACATCTAGGCTTGGGAATTTAAAATTGATTCCAATTCTGGGATTGGACACTTTAGGCTAGGAATTGGATACTTGTTATAAAATTAAAATTTTAGTTCAGCTTATTGATTCCTGTGCACACATTTTCAGAAAGACCAGATCACGATGTCTGAAGACAAAGCTGTTGCAAGAAATTTGGTTGGGATGCGAAAACAAAGAGGACACTAATGTAAATACATAAAAACAACCAAAATTATATTCATTAACTAAAATCTTAACAATGATGTATCTATGCATTTTTTAATTTCTCTTCAATATCTTCTTTTTGTTTTAAGTAATAAGCCTGCTCTCTCTATTTACTCTATTTCTCAATTGTCAGAATTATAGCCTGTTTTGTTTTTTATTTCCTACGCCTTTAATGCCTGTTTGTTTCCTTGGTTGCTGTTTCCTCTTTAGTTTCTATGGTTTCTAATTAGTCCCACACCTGTTTCTGTTCTCTGTGATTACTTCCCTTGTGTATTTACATCCCGAGATGTCTTAATGCTTACTGGCCAGTACACAATGCATACTATATTTTTTTAAGAATAATGTGTAAAACAGTCTTACCACAAGCAACAAATAGTAGGCTTGTTTGACTTCATGCATAAAGATCAGTGTCATCATAGTACTGTGAGAGTAAAACAAGACCAGGCGCCTAGGTCAGGTGCTGCGGTTGCTCAAAATCTGCTGCAAAAGCCTTGATGACGACACACTTTATTCTGGTATGATGACGAGGATGACGTGTGTTGCATGTTTTGTTTGTTTGTTTTAGTTTCTGTATTTAACCAAAAATGGAATTTACCATGAAAAATCTAAATGGTGCTTTCCTAATAAAAAATAGTAAATTAAACATTATTTTAAAAAATATATATATTTTTTAGAGTGTTTGATCATCTGCAATGCATCTATAGGACTTTTCCTATCAGATGTCAAATAGACATCTATTAGATGTCTTTAAGATGTTTATGATTTAGAATGTATGTAAAATTGACATCTTACAGACATTTGTCACATGTTTGTACACAACAGATGCTTTCCAGATCAAGTGATCTTTATCAGACATCTGGCAGTACATGTGCTATCTGGGTATACTTAGAACAAGTGAAACATTTTTTATATTAAAATTTGATTTCCAAATCAAACCTCAGTATGTTTAGTTGACAGTGCGAACTCTTCAATCCATCACAGAGAAGCTTCATTCCTGAATCTTGCAGATCATTGTTACTCAGGTCCAGCTCTGTCAGACGGGAGTTTAATGATCGTAGAGCTGAAGACAAACTTTCACAATGCTGAAGAGAGAGACCACATCCAGCAAGTCTATAACAGAAAATGGCATAGTGCAGTGTGAAGATGGATGTCATATTTTCAATGTTTTAAGAATAGCAATGAAATAATCTTTAATTGATCACATATCTAATATTGCTGTGTGACAAGAAGGTTTTGAACACAGATCATGTTTAATCCAGTACCCATCTAAAAACCTGACCAAAAGCACAAGCTGTAGACTGGAACTGAAAGTGTGTGAAGCTCAGCTGGAAATTCCTCATCATCATCACTGCTGCCATTAACTCATCTGACACAGGCCAGAGGTAAGCAGTGTTTTAGGGTGTTTTCACACTTAGTTTGTTTGAGCCCTCCAAAGGGATCCAAAAGTGAACCGTACTAAACGATTTGCTTTAATTCAATTTGTGGTTCGATTTCTTTGTGATTTCCTTTGCAGACACAGTAGTGAAGAACCTCCCAACATGGAGAGGAGAATTAGAATTCTACCCACTTTAAATCAAACACAGAGATGAAGTAGTGCGGTAAGATCACATTTATTTAAATGCATGATGTACTGATTTAAATAAATTATTCAACAAAAGAGAGAGAGTTGCGTGTGTGAATTACCTGCACCTGTGCAGGTTACTTCTGCTGTGAGTTTGGTAACTTCTAAAAAAGCAGTTCAGTATTTATGCAAATTACATGCAGATTTTTGTATTTATACGTGTGCAACAATTTCCCATCTGTGTCAGATGTGAACAAAAATCAGATTTTTTTTTGTACCAGTGTAAATGCAGCTATTGAGTCACAATTACCCTTTTTCACACTTCCGTGTTCCTGGCTTTAGGATTGGCGCTTGCAGGGTAAAAGTTTTTCCGGTGACAGCAGCGGCCGTACTTAACAAGAGTAAGTTTGTGAATCAAAGTCTATTTTTACAAAATAGATACTATAATACCATGATATATACCGGTGTTTCACTCTACAAAGAGCAAACATTTCTTCAAAAACTTTGTGTCAGCTTCGGGTCATCATAAATACTATGTTCATTTAATTCTGAATGTTGGCACTTATAATTCAGTACATTTTTGAGTTTTGCCGTTCTGTCTATTTGGTGCTGGCTGTGCATTACGACTCTTAACGTAAAATTTTTTCAAAAATTAAAATAATTTTTGCATTTTCTACTTGCTCTCCTTTGCATTATTAACATGACGGTGTAAATGTACAGTCATGGCCAAAAGTTTTGAGAATTACATAAATATTGGAAATTGGAAAAGTTGCTGCTTAAGTTTTTATAATAGCAATTTGCATATACTCCAGAATGTTATGAAGAGTGATCAGATGAATTGCATAGTCCTTCTTTGCCATGAAAATTAACTTAATCCCGAAAAAAACTTTCCACTGCATTGTTAAGAAGGCTTCAGGGCGTCCAAGAAAGTCCAGCAAGCGCCAGGATCATCTCCTAAAGAGGATTCAGCTGCGGGATCGGAGTGCCACCAGTGCAGAGCTTGCTCAGGAATGGCAGCAGGCAGGTGTGAGCGCATCTGCACGCACAGTGAGGCCAAGACTTTTGGAAGATGGCCTGGTGACAAGAAGGGCAGCAAAGAAGCCACTTCTCTTAAAAAAAAAAACATCAGGGACAGATTGATCTTCTGCAAAAAGTATGGCGAATGGACTGCTGAGGACTGGGGCAAAGTCATATTCTCTGATGAAGCCTCTTTCCGATTGTTTGGGGCATCTGGAAAAAGGCTTGCCCGGAGAAGAAAAGGTAAGCGCTACCATCAGTCTTGTGTCATGCCAACAGTAAAGCATCCTGAGACCATTCATGTGTGGGGTTGCTTCTCATCCAAGGGAGTGGGCTCACTCACAATTTTGCCCAAAAACACAGCCATGAATAAAGAATGGTACCAAAACACCCTCCAACAGCAACTTCTTCCAACAATCCAACAACAGTTTGGTGAAGAACAATGCATTTTCCAGCACGATGGAGCACCGTGCCATAAGGCAAAAGTGATAACTAAGTGGCTCGGGGACCAAAACGTTGAAATTTTGGGTCCATGGCCTGGAAACTCCCCAGATCTTAATCCCATTGAGAACTTGTGGTCAATCCTCAAGAGGCGGGTGGACAAACAAAAACCCACTAATTCTGACAAACTCCAAGAAGTGATTATGAAAGAATGGGTTGCTATCAGTCAGGATTTGGCCCAGAAGTTGATTGAGAGCATGCTCAGTCGAATTGAAGAGGTCCTGAATAAGAAGGGCCAACACTGCAAATATTGACTCTTTGCGTAAATGTCATGTAATTGTCGACAAAAGCCTTTGAAATGTATGAAGTGCTTGTAATTATATTTCAGTACATCACAGAAACAACTGAAACAAATCAGCTTAGCAGCAAACTTTGAAAACTAATATTTGTGTCATTCTCAAAACTTTTGGCCACGACTGTACATTGTATAATGTGCCCAAGGATATACATAATAAAATAATATAATACGAAACAAGAGATGACTCTGATTAATGGCTTTATTCCTTTTGGATCGGGATTACGTTGTTGTGTTAAGTTTATGCATCAACCCAACTCAGAACTGTTTCATTTATTGTTGGAAAAATGTGCATTTATATATAAATGCTGTCAAATGCTGTCATAATTTATCATGATGTTGTGATTCGAGGGAAATGACTGAGTAAATTTAGAAAATACGTTCAAATATAGCGGAGATGGAGAACAGAAACCAGCCAGCGCTATGTTGAGCATATTATTTTGACGAGTCAGCGGTCTGAATGGCCATATAAATTACAAACAAGTAAAATGTTGTTTCTTTGTTGGTTATATAACAATTTGAAAAATAGACAAAACAGAAAAGGTAAGAAGCATTATGAGAGACAATAGCATACTAGTATAATAGGCGCAGACCTGTAGCGGAAATAACTTAACCCTGCGCTGATGTAATTTCTGATTTTTGTGAAAAAGGCTAGTAACAGGAAAATCTGTTCACGCTATGTTGTAATTCTGAGATGACAACACGTGACATTTTAATCTGAATTATGTTTCTATAGCACTATCAATGCTAAAGCCCTCACATGCTCCTGAACTCGTAATTACAACTTGTAAACTCTGAAAACTCTGACAGTTTCGACTTGGACCAGTGACCACTGCCAGGTTAATTTTGGCACTACTTAGGCACTACCTCTGAACGCTATAATTAAAATGTCATGTGTTGTCACCTCAGAATTATGGTAACTATGAGATAGCGTGAACGCAGCATAACTCTTACCATTTCACGGCTTTGAATTTCTACAAATGAGGTGAGTAGGTTCAGTGAGTTTGATTAGGAAAGCGTAAAACGTGCAGATTTGAGGGTATTTCAGGACCAGGGTTGGGAAGCATCGCCTTATTTTATAACATGAATACTCACAGAACTTTCTTGCAGTTGACCACAGCTGGTATCAGTCTCCATCTTCCCTCAACTGATGTGTTGTATTTCATAGGATCAAACTCATCCAGCGCCACATCTGACATCTGAATCATGTAGGCTATTGTTGAGCAGTGAGCAGGAGAGAGTTTCTTCTCTGAATGTTTGTCTGATTTCACAAACTCCTGAATTTCTCTGGATAGAGTCTGATCTTTCACTTCCAGCAGACAGAGGAATAGACTAATAGACCTGTCTGCTGAGAGACATTTGGAATGCTCTTTAAATTGATTGCTGAATGTGTCATCATAGCAGTCCAAATTATAATCATAGCTAGGATCATTGTCACTCTTGATTGTGTTTTTGATGTACTTTGTGATATCTTCGATGGTCTCTGAGCTGTTCTCTGTGTGTGTCAGTAGATCTTGTAACAGTGTCTGATTGGACTCAAGTGAGACCCCTAGCAGGAACCGCAGAAAAAGATCCAGGTGTCCTTTTTCACTCTGAAGAGTTTTATTAATTGCTGATTTTAGTAGCACATACAGAGGCTTTCCCCCAGACCTGCCCCACATATATTCTCTATACTGGAACAACGGCAGTGGCTCCATGTTGTTCATCAGATGGGAGTGTAACACATAGAATGCAGCAAGAAACTCTTGAAAACTCAGATGTGTGAAGCAGTAGACCTTCCTCTGATGAATCACAGATTCCTCCTTAAAGATCTCAGTGCAAATCCCAGAATACACTGAGGCATCAGTGATGGCTATGCCACTCTCGCGCAGGTCATCTTCATAGAACATCACATTGCCCTTCATCAGCTGTTTGAAAGCCAGTTCAGCAAGTTTCACAATCACATCTTTGTTGGACTTCTGAGGTTTCTCTGGATCTCTGTCTTCATACTTCTGATTCCTCATTCTTATCTGAAGGAGCAGGAAGTGGATATACATTTCTGTCAGAGTTTGGGGGATTTCTGCATTGGCATCTTGTTTTAGGAGGTTTTGAAGCACAGTGGCTGAGATCCAGCAGAAGACAGGGATGTGGCACATGATGTGGAGGCTTTTCACTCTTTTAATGTGTGAAATGATTCTGCTGGCTTGATGCTCATCACTGATCCTCTTTCTGAAATATTCTTCCTTTTGTGGCTCATCGAATCCCTGAATCTCTGTCACACGGTTGATATATCTGGAAGGGATCTGACTGGCTGCCGCTGGTCTGGAGGTGATCCAGATGAGAGCAGATGGAAGCAGCTCTCCTTTAATGAGGTTTGACATCAACACACTCACTGATGAAGTCTCAGTCACATCTGAAACTTTTTCACTGTCTGAAAACATAAGTGTGATTCTACTTTCATCCAAACCATCAAAGATAAATACAACTTTACACTCCCCATAAATCTTTGATTCCAGATTTTGAAGTTCAGGATTAAAGTCCATCAGAAGTCTGTGAAGACTGTACTGATCATCTTTAATTAAGTTCAGCTCACGAAATGGAAGCACGAACATGAAATCTATATCTTGATTGGCATTTCCCTCAGCCCAGTCCAGAATGAACTTCTGCACAGAAACTGTTTTTCCAATTCCAGCGATGCCTTTAGTAAGAACTGCCTTTATTGTGTTTTCTTTTTCTTCCCTTATTGGTTCACGTAAGGGTTTAAAGATATCATTGCAGTAGAGTGGAGTGTTATGTGAGAATTTTGCTCTGGGATTTGTCTCCATCTGTAAAACCTCATGTTCCTCATTCACCCTTTTACTCTCTCCATTTATGATGTAGAGCTGTGTGTAGATCCTGTTCAGAAGTGTTTGATTTTCTTGTAATTTGATTCCTTCAAATAATCTCTCATACTTATTCTTCATGTTGATTTTGTGGTGGTCTTTGACTTTTTGTAGCTCATCATCTACTGCTTGGTGAGAATCCTGTTGCAGGTCCCCAGTGTCTCTGCAGTTCAGCCATCCATCTCTATAATCACAGCAGGGACAAGAAGAACAACACAAAGAATGAATGAGGGCACAAGCCACAAGTTCTCAGACTACAGCCAATTATGACATTTGAGAAGAAGAAAAAAAAACTGTTGAGACACAATGGCACAACAGTTTGCTTTAATAATGATCCATGCTATTTTTATGAATAAACTATCCCAGATCAGATAAAACTGATTCTTCAGGTGACACTCAATACCCTTGGAGCCTTCCCATATTCGTTTCAACCCTGTAACACTTTGTGTGTATAAAGTGATTTGGTGAAGAAAAAAAAAAAAAAACATAAAAAAGAAAGTCAAAATATTACATGCCATGGATGAATATCTTGAATATGAATGAATATATTTTATAAATGGAAAATTATTATTTTTTTTACCTGGGAAAATTATGTTTAATATCCCAATGTTTGCATGCTCAAGATTCAAGAACTAATAAAGGTATCCTAATATCGGGGCATTAGGATCTTTTTATGGCTTTGTAAGTACAATGTTAAATTGTTTACATTGGCTATGAAAACAGTTGCATAGATAGAGCATATTTTAGTGCCAGTTTTAAAGCTATATTAATATTAGTTTAGATTCTAGTTCTTAAAAAAACCTTATTAAGAAAAGATTTATATTAAGGCAAGGCAAGGCAAGTTTATTTATATAGCACATTTCATACACAATGGTAATTCAAAGTGCTGTACATAAAAAGGAATTAAAATCACAATAGCATAAAAATCATAAAAAATTAAAATAATAATCACAACAATAAAAACAAAATTAAGGACATTTAAGATGATTTTAAAAAAAGAAAATGATTTCAAATTAATTAATACAATAAAATGATTATACATAAAATAATGCATATTAATAATATTAAGGAACACAACCTTGGTCATACAAAATTGTTAAGACAAAAATATAAATCATAAACACAGTCATAAAATGTTAAAAACACAAAAGTAAACATGGGTTTAATGGAGTTTAAACTCCATATCTAATAAATGATGGCAAGTTACTCCATAAAATGGGTCAAAAACTATATGTGGTTTTGTGTAAAGACCCTTAAATGTTTTAAATGTTTGAGGTACTATCAGTGATTCCACTAAATATGCCTTAGCTGTGGATACTACTTGATCTATGACAATGCATCAAAAATAGAATCCTATGAATACACTACTGACCATTTCACTGTATTTTTGCACTCAGGTATGTTGTATGCAATTGTTTTGATAATCCATAGGGACCATGTGACGTCACTGTGCTTTATCGCCGCCATTTTTGCGTCCGCGCAACTTGTTTCAGTCTATGATCACAGCAGCCACAACTACCAGAAAAAGATCAACAAAACTCCCAGAATGTTCACAACAAGTATACACTATGCCCAGGATATGTTGTTCTGTTAGCTGTAACAACAGTCATCAGAAAAAAAAAAACCTAACTATAGTTTTATTCGATCTCAGCAGAAGTGCTTGAAGTGGGTCGGTATGCATATAGCCTTTAGCGTACCGGACCGGTGTCATTCACGCAGGTGCTTTTCACAGCAAGGGTGTTTTTTTTCCGGCACAATAAGAGTAGTGGAATAATAATTAATTATTTACTAAGATTGTGAATCAGTACATTATAACGAAAATAATGCCTTAAAATGAAAAGAAGCATTTTTTTTGCGATTACATCATTTTGAACCGATCAACTCGTAAGTCCAAAGATTTAGTAAACAAGAAAGCATTCGAACAACAAGTTCAAAACAGTGCTAATGCAGAGAATAGTGACTTACAGTACATCCAGATGACGTAAATTATTTCAGTGTGTATTTGGCTTAAAGGAACACTCCACTTTTTTTGGAAATAGGCTCATTCTCCAACTCCCCCCGAGTTAATAAGTTGAGTTTTACCGTTTTGAAATCCATTCAGCCGTTCTCCTGTTCTGGCGATATCACTTTTAGCATAGCTCAGCATAGATCATTGAATCCTATTAGACCAATAGCATCGCGTTCAAAAATGACCAACGAGTTTCGATATTTGTCCTATTTAAAACTTGACTCTTCTGCAGTTATATCGTGTACTAAGACCGGTGGAAATGCAAAGCTTCAATTTTCTAGGCCGATAAGATTAGGAACTACACTCCCATTCCGGCGTAATAGTCAAGGAAGTTTGCTCCCGTAATATGGCTGAAGGAGGAGCAGTAATACCACGCAGCACATGTGCAAATGCTAAACTAGCTGGGAACTCGTTTCTGATATTACTCCGCCTGCTTCGGCCATATTACGGCAGCAAACTTCCTTGACTATTACGCCGGAATGGGAGTGTAGTTCCTAATCTTATCAGCCTAGAAACTCGCAGCTTTGCATTTCCACCGGTCTTAGTACACGATATAACTACAGAAGAGTCAAGTTTTAAATACAACAAATATGGAAACTCGTTGGTCATTTTTGAACGCGATGCTATTGGTCTAATAGGATTCAATGATCTATGCTAAGCTATGCTAAAAGTGATATCGCCAGAACAGGAGATGGATGGATTTCAAAACGGTAAAACTCAACTTATTAACTCGGGGGGAGTTGGAGAATGAGCCTATTTCCAAAAAAAGTGGAGTGTTCCTTTAAGAGCAAGAGTGTTTTATAGTTGAAGGTGTTTTAGAATATGCAGTGTTTAGTGAATTATGAAAATTAAATAATAAACGCTAAACTATTGTACTACATAGCGTTCATTGCGACGCCTGCAGTAAAGTATATACATGTAAAAAGGTTCTCAAAAATAATCATATTTGTTTTGCTAAAACTACTTATGTACAATTACTCTAAAAATTCTTTGTCATACAAAAATGGCACACAAGTTACACACAAACCATCGTCCCGAGTAAATGGTACCATTGTGAATTGTGACTGGCTGCCCAAGTGGTGTAATAAACTAAACTAAATTAAACTAAAATGTTATTGCAGCCATATAGCTTGAATGAACAAAAATGCATATTTTAAATAAAGAAATCTCAAGCTTTTGGTGCTTGAATTTGTGCTTCAATAATGAGATCCAGTTTTAGGAATACACAAGACGTGAAAGACGTCTTCCCTCAGGTATATTTTATGTTTTCTTGGCTTGCTGGATGTTGGGCTTATGCTCAATAATCACTAGGGGTGGGTATCGTTTGAATTTTATCGATTTCGATTCCGATTCCGATTCCACTTATCGATTCCGATTCTTTTCGATTCCCAGTTTCGATTCCGATTTAGTAAAAAAAAAACAAAAAAACAACAAACACAAAAGTCAAACATTAATATATTAAACATGTTTATTTTCAGTGCTAGCTTGCAACATATTATTTTATTACAGGGGTTCTCAACCTTTTTTATATCAGGTCCCCCTTCTTCTCGGGTCAGTTTTGCAAGGCCCCCCTATGCCTGACATTTCCTCTAAAGGTGTTTATTTTTTAACCTTTTTTATTAACCTAAACATTAGTTTTGCCTTTTTATTTTTCTCCTGCATGTTATAAAAAAAAAATCAAACAAACTTTAAATTAAAGCTATACTTTTGAATTTAAAAGAAAATCCTCTGCTCTAACTTTTTAACATGAATACACACATACAGATTTAAATTTATTACCTAAATTATTTAATTCAGACATTCTTCACAACTTCAGAGTACTCTTTCTTAAGTGACTGAATATCTACTGTTTGTATTTATTATAAAATAAACATAAATGAAAAATACAGTAAATACATTGTAAATATGTTTATGCTGGTGCTCATATGTGCTTAAACACCACTGACCCTTACAAGATCCACCTCTATGGGTAAGCATTCATTATAAAAAACTCACAGGACATTCATTTTGAAAACTATGCAAATATTTTGAAATTTCACGCAAAAATACTATGGATCAGAGCACCGAAAGCATGAATAGTTTGTGAATCAACAGCGGACTTATGCGTGCCTAATGTACGACTCCGATATACAAGAATGAATACATTAGGCACGCGCGAGTTCGTTACTATTACTCTGGTCATCTTTGCCTTCACATTACCGGGAGGGTTTGTTTCATGCAGCCAAGAGATAAAGTAGATACCTGTCTTCCCGCGGGGGTATAAGTGACTTTTATGTGGGCTTTTGCGGGACGAAATAACATATATTCCTTCTGGAGTGGGCGGGCGCAGGACTAAAATCCGTCCCTTGCAGATCTCTAAGATGAAGTTTGCGTGCAGCGGTAGATTTGTCTTCGGTTTTTACAAAGCGTAGACACACTTTTAAACGCTTACCGTGATCCATCTTTTCGACTGATGTTTACATTACCACGTAAAGTCCTGGCAGATTGCACGCGCGGAAGGTCCTGGCAGATCACTAGATGGAAAAAATGCAACCAGGAATCGAAACGAGGAATCGAAATTTTAATATTATAACAAGTATCCGATTCTTTATCTTAAGTATCCGATTCCAGAATCGGAATCGATTTTCGATTCCCAACCCTAATAATCACATTTTTTTTGCATTCGCCAAAACTAATTTGGCGAAATCTAAGCACGGACTGTAAGGGAATTAGTGCCTGCAGCGCGAGTCCCGTTCGCTGTGAAGTAAGTTAGTGACCAGCCGGCAGAGGATTCTTCAAGGCCTTAAAGCCTTTATCGAGCGACTACGTTCACAATAATTTACACTTTTTGTCCTTTTTGTACCTTTTGTTCTTATTTCAATTTATTATTTAATCTCATTTAGATGCGCTGTGTCTGTTGTCATATCGGACACAAATATGGCGGCGAGCATAGCGGAAGTGACGTCTTTGGTACCCATGAATAGGAAAGAATAAAACATTTCTAGTTTTAACATTTTGTCATTCCATTACTCCTTAGAAGAAAAAAGAAGTATTAGCAAAGTATGCAAGGTGACTCACATTTTTAACTACTAAACAAAAGTGTAAAATTTAACAATTTACTCATGAAGCCACACCTTTGACACAGTGGTTAACCAGAAAAAAATTAAAATGGCCTTAATAAATACAATATAAAATTAAAACACCAAAAGAAAAGTTTAAGAACCAGAATCTTTCAACAACTATTGCTAAAGTCTTCTAGATTTTACTAACAGACGGTGTGTAAAAAAGTCATTTACATTCATTAAAAGTAATCTTTTTTTTTTGCCACCTTCAAAGTCATTTTTTTTACCCCCTGGTAATCTGGCTCTGAATCTTAAGTGAAAATGGTCATTTTGAGGCCCCTCTACAAAATAGAGAAAATACTGATCCAGGGCTTTTAATAACTCATTAATATTTATGTTTGTCTTTCTTTAGAAAAAACATTTAGAAAATATTATTTTTTTTATCTGAGGATGTTTCTGAAATCAGGCTGGAGAATGAATAAATGAATGAATGTTATTTCATTCAAATTTAGTTAGAAGTTTTACCTCAGATTGTTCTCTAGCTAGATACTTCAGCAGCAGTCAGATGAGTTAGAGTTAGCATGATTTATCCATGTATAGGGTTATCCTTGTGGATAGTTTTGAAATATGGGTCCAGCAGTAATTTAAAAATGTTGGAAACCATTAGTTTAAGATTCTCTGTCCCTTGTCTGGTTGTCTCACCTGTCGCTGAATGAAGTGGGCACTCCCATGGATGCATCACTCTTCATAGACACACAGCTGGGCTCTGGAGATGCTGCTCTCTGGTTCTGGCAGTGAACAACATCTCCATCCTCTCTCTCCTCATAGAGGCTCATTTTGGAGGCAGCGTTCTTCTATTGCTTCATTCAGACTGCATCTAAAAGTGGGCCAAATCAGATTATTTTGCTCATGTGTGTGTGTTTTTGTTACTGTTCTGTGTTACTCGTTTGTTACTGGGTGGTCTTTGGTACTGTTTTTTGTGCATGTCTATAATAATGTGGATCAGAGTAATAATTCAGAACTGAGTAAGCTTGCAATTCAAATCCACCCTATGTCTCGCAGTTTTAAGCTCTGCATATGGAGATAAAATGACACACTAACTAAACTGGAATCTTTAGAAATCGAAAAATATATGAAATATCTAAAATTTCTAGACTTAACCTGAGACTAGTTGCAGCTTCCAATAAACAAACAAGATGCGTTAAACACTAATCAGCTTGTCCTTTCAGACAGGGTGCACATCGTCTGTCGCCATTATTTTACGTCATTCTTCTCTTTATTAATAACTGAGATTATCGTAGTGTCTTTTTCGGCTGGAAGATGGCGGGCTGAACACATGTGTTTTAACCGAGCTCCCTAGCTTGTCTCCTAAGTTAGTTTTGAAACACACAAATCTCATCCACGTCTACCTAAAATTAACATTTAAACACTGTAGATGTGTTTTATGTCTTCAAAATGCGAAAATCTTCACAACAAACTAGCCTCCCGAAGATTATCATCCCTCCGGCCCGTGGCTCGACTCCAGCTTCGGTCTCAAACGATCCAGAAATGGAGGTACAGTCCGCTCAATCAGATAAACGCCGTGATTCGTCTCATCTCACTCCTACTAAATCAAACGCCTTGAAAAAATTAAAACCCCACGACGAGGATGTCACTAATGCAACGCTTCTGCAAGCCATAACTTCACTAACGGCTCGCTTTGACTCACAAGATGAAAAACTAGAAGAAATGGCGAATCAGATGCGAAGGAACAGTGTCATGATTGCAGAGATCTCCAAGGCTGTCGAGTTCAATGCCGCTGAAATTAAAGATTGCAAAGAAAAATGCTTAGAGACAAGCAAATCACTTCTGGGTCTAACTTCATCGCACAAAGACTTGGCGAGTAGAACATCTGAACTTGAGCGATATAAAAGAAGATGGAATCTCCGGATCAACGGTATGAAAGAGAAGCCCGAAGAGGATCCCCGTCGGGAAGTGATCGGTCTTTTTGCTGAAATTGCACCGCACCTGGTTCAAAAATTAGATGACATTGTTGACACAGTACACCGTATCGGCAAGAAGGAGCCAGGGAAACCAAGGCAGATGATTGTACAATTTGCAATGCGAAAATACAGGGATGAGTTTTGGCAATCAACAAAGAACTCATCAGTCTGCCGGGACCGCGGAGTTCGATTCGCGGAGGATTTGACGAGGGAGGATCGTTTGGCCCGCGCTGCGCTGTGGCCTTTGATCGATCAGGCGCGTAAAACTGGAAAGAAAGCGTACTTTCGTGGACCGTTCGGATACATTGAAGGGAAACGCGTTGATTCAACATGATTATTCATGTGAACTGATTGAGGGTAGATTGGTTGGAGATACGACTGTTTTGGAGACGCACTAGGTTGTGAGGTTTGTTCTAGGTTTGTGGTTATACAACCTAGTGAAAATTTCTTTCTCATACAAGTGTTTGCACTTTGCCTTGCATTTTGCACTTTTCTGTTTTATGTTTCCAGTTAAGTTACCATTTTCTTTAATGTCACTGAATGTTAGGGGCATTCAAAATAAGGTTAAAAGAAAAGCAATGTTTTTATTTTGTAAAAGTAATGGTTCTCACTGTATTTTTCTACAAGAAACGCACTCTGTTTTAACGGATACTGCTTTTTGGTCTACTCAATGGGGAGATAAGTTGCTACTTAGCCATGGTTCCTCCCACTCTGCAGGTACTGCAATTTTATTTAATAACTGTCCAGGGAAGGTTATTTCTTCTAGAACTGACTTAAGTGGACACTGGCTAGCGGCTGTTTTAGATATTGAACATATTTTTTTCATTTTGGTTAACATATATGGCCACAATAATTCTAAAATGAACCAAAATTTACTTAATGAGGTCTCTTCTGTAATCTCTGATTTAAAGAGAATATACCCTACAGATAATATTGTTGTAGGTGGAGATTTTAATGTTGTACCAGACGAGACACATGATAGATATCCTCCCAAAAGCTTAACTTCTCAACCAAATCCTTTGGTCTCACACTTTTGCACTAATTTTAAATTGATAGATGCATGGAGATATCTCAATCCTAATCTCAGACAGTTCTCTTGGATGAGACCCAACGCCTCCAGCAAATCAAGAATTGATTATTGGCTTATTTCAGATAACCTAATGTTATTTGTTAAAGACTGCGCTATCTCTGCAGCTCCTTTGACAGACCACTGTGCCATTTCACTACTTTTCAAACCAAGTCACAACACTTCAAGGATTAAGGGATATTGGAAATTTAATTCAGATTTACTTAATAATGAAAGATTCTGTAATAAAGTTAAAGATTTAATTTGGGAAATTAAGAATAGTAGTAACTTTAATTCTAACAAAGCCAGATGGGAATTCCTCAAATTTAAAATTTGTGAATTTTCTATTAATTACAGTAAAGTACTGGCCAAAGTGAGGAGGCAACAGGAACATAATATTATTTCTGAAATTAACAAATATTGTAGTGAAACTGGATTGAATGATACTGAAAAAACCAAAATGGTCTCTTTGCAATTAGAATTGGACAACCTTTATATTAAGAAAGCCAAAGGTGCATATATACGTTCTAGGGCTAAATGGATAGAAGAGGGTGAAAAAAGTACTTCTTACTTCTGCAGATTAGAAAAAAGACGTCAATCGCGCAACTCAATTCTTTCACTAATGATAAATGATGTTGAATGTACAGAACCTACTCTAATAGGTAAGACAATCTATCGGTTTTACAGTGACCTGTACTCTTCCAACTTCTCCCCAATAGAGTGTAACAATTTCTTTGATAAGATAATACATTTTATTCCCCACATTGACAATGATTGGAGAGATTGCTGTGATTCTGTTTTGCGCATTGAAGAACTTGACTCAGCGGTTCAAAACTTAAAATTAAACAAATCCCCAGGCCCTGACGGCCTCACAGCTAATTTTTACAAATTCTTTTGGAATGATATTAGATTATTATTATTTAATGCTTTTGTTGAATCCATTGAAGATGGGTCTTTAGGCCCTACTATGAATCAGGGTTTGATTACATTAATCCCTAAACCAGATAAAGACATGAGATATATGGATAATTTTCGGCCAATCACATTGCTCAATAATGATTATAAAATTTTTACTCATATATATGTTAATAGATTAAAAGTGGGAATTAATAATTTAATTAACGAATCACAATCAGGCTTTCTTAAAGGAAGATCTATTCATAATAATATAAGGTTGGTGATGGATTTGGTGGAGTACAGTCACTTGATAGAGGATGATGGATTTATCTTATTTTTAGATTTCAAAAAAGCCTTCGATATGATTGAGCACGCTTTTCTGTTTAAATCCTTACAAGCTTTCGGTTTTGGTGAACAGTTTATTAATGTCATAAAAATGATTTATAGAGACATGAATAGTTCAGTTTCCCTCCCTTTTGGTACTACACAAAGATTTCAGATTGGCCGTGGAATTAGGCAAGGATGCCCACTGTCCCCTCTTTTATTTATTTTAGCTGTAGATATGTTATCCACTATGGTTAAACATGATTTATCAGTAAAGAAATTAAATGTATTTGGGAAAACCTTAGCAATCAGTCAGCTAGCAGATGACACTACTTTATTTTTACAAAATAAAGATCAAATCCCTCTGGCTATTTCTTTAATTAATTGCTTCTGTAAAGCTTCAGGCCTCCAACTAAATTTAAATAAATGTGAACTCTTGGCCCTACACCCAACTCAAGATCTGTCCTTATATAATATTCCAGTTAAAGAGACAGTGAAATATCTAGGTATTTATATTTCCAAAGATTCAAAAATAAGTATGAAAGAAAATTTTGAAAATAAAATACAAAAAGCCAATGGTATTTTGAATTGCTGGTTGCAAAGAGACATATCAATTTTTGGAAGGATACTTCTACACTGTCAGAAAAAAGGGTACGGTTGGGGTCCATTTGTGACACTTAGGGTACAAATGGTGAAGTTGTACCCTCGATGGGTCATAGTTGCACCTTAGAGTACTCATATGTACCATTCAGGGGTAAAAAAGGTACAGATATGTTTCCAACTGCCAGAGGGTCCACGTTTGTACCATTTAATCCCCAAAGAAAGGTACAATCACTTGTGTGACCAAAGGAGTAAGCCAGATGTCTATGAAATAGTGACCCAAAATTAAACAGAGCAAGATAATAATTTTCATGAGTTGTTGGTTATTTGGAAGAGATGCACAAAATAACCAAATATGTTCAAGAGCCTGCATCTTTCTGACCAGTTCTGAACAGTACACACGCAAATTACATTTTAGTGATTATGCAGACCATCAAGATAATAACTTTTAAACGTAAAGCATATGTATTAAAGTAGGCATTTTTTTTTTTAATTGTAATTTTAAACTGATATAAGAGCTGTTTTAAGTTTTGTTTTTAATGTAGAGTTAAACAAATACACGTATTAATATTACTTAGCAAAAGCACAATGAAGTAGACAAAACTATTTAATGTTTATTAAACATTATATGGTGTACTACTTTGCCTCAGTTCAAATGCATATTTTCGAAGCGAGCCTTTTCGTGTTGTCCAATGGGATTGTAGCCCGCGCTGTGCATTTTGAAAAAGAGATTGTGCATGACGCCGGTTATTCAGGACATCATTCGACGGAGGCACGGAGGATCTTCAAAAACGGAAAGAAGCTGCCTGGAATACATGTCACTGACGACGAAGCACAGAAATTTTGAGGTAAGTTTAATTTTAAGTACTGTGAAAATCTGTTGGTTCCCTTTCGATTTATGTTAACTTGACATTGCGTCTGTAGCCAGGCCTAACGTTAACGTTACCTGACGCGTGAGGGAAACCTTTCTTCGAAAACTGACCTGACAAAACCAACGCATTGCCATTACATTTTAAGCTTATTGTTATTATTACAATTGTTTTTTATCATTTAGCCGGAAATAAAGATATAATTTTTCGCTTAACTCATACTCCACTGAGAGATGGCACGAGACGCTGACAAAACAGCGGTGAAACGGCCATAGAAACAGCTTAGGACTATCGCGTTTTGTGCTTGCTTATACCGTAGATTTATAAATTCAGTTTACCAAAATGTTCTTACTACTCTAACGTTAACGTTACGTTAACGTTAACTTACCCGTGTTCACTCCGGACGCGGGCGAACGCCTTTTATTTTAACGCCTCTCCTAGTCTTTCTGGAATTATATACATTACGAATATTATCCGTGTTGATTTATATCAGTTTTGTTTGGTAACGTTACATATTTAACTAACGTTATAAACGTAAGTCCAGGAGAGTCCTAATTATTTGTTATGTCGTATTGAGGCGTCGGTATCGAGCCCTTCCAAGGACAGCAAGTAAAATTGGTTTAAGTTACCATTATTTATCAAAACTCGTGAAATACGTTTCTAGTCTGTGAGCTGCAAATTTAAATAATTTGGCTTTTAATAATACACTCTCAGTTAAAAAAAGTATAGTTCTCTGTTAGTTCGTTAAGTGTACATATTGGTACCTTTTAGCTTTTGTACCTTAGGGTACTGTTCCAGTGACAGTATTGTACCTTTTTCTGGAAATGTATAAGTACTAACTTATTGTGTATTTTTCTGAATTAAAGCAATGTTTTTATACTGATGAATGTCCATTGAAAAATAGATTTTATTGTTGCTGTTAAAACCTCAAGCTCACACAGACTATGCATTTTTTCCCTTTAGAAAATAAGGTGGATTTAACAAATTTGTACACAAGATGGAGGTGGTAACAGTAACACTAGTACCAGTGCCAGCAGAACCCTATCAACAAACTTCAACTACAGAAATGTAAGTATAACACTGAGTTCTGTGTATTATATTTGTCCTATGTTTAGCGGTTAACCGTATTGATTTTTTTAATGCCTGATGCCAATATTTTAAAAAGCAGGGTGGCCAGTCAGCACACACAAGGAAAGTTGGGAGAGTTAGAGTTAGTTTCATCAAAATTATTTTAAATTGTGTTCCGAAGATGAAGTCTTACTGGTTTGGAATGACATGAAGGTGAATAATTAATGACCAAACTAAACTTTTTGGCTGAATTAATGCTATAAGAAAGAAAATTTGAAAGACTAATAAGGTATCTTTAATTCTTTTTCTGTTACCGGCTTGAAAACTTCGGGCAAAAACAAGGGATTCTCCCATTTTTAAACTGTCACCGATAGCAATGTAGTAGTAGTAAATTGCTGAAGTCAGTAGATTTTACTCAGTCAAAATACATTTATTACATTTAATATTTTGGCTTTTATCATTATGTTAATAAATATTGAAATTAATTAAAATATTAACAAAATTACAAATTTGAGCCAGGGAAGATAAGAGAAATGAACATCCTCAGGGGTCAGTGATATCACAGATTCTAAATCAGTTATTAGCTTAAAATGAATGTTGAATGTCGATATAAATAAACAGTATGCTTTTTTTAATTTACAGTTAAAAAAAAATTGTAGAAACATTGTAATTTTCTAAACCTTCAGGTAAACAAATATTTGTGCATTCAATCTTAGAAATATTTGTATATTACTAAAGGGAAATGGCAATGAAAGAATATTAAAATGTCTGATTTGATTGTTTTGAAGTATTTTTAGTTAATTTAAATGATTAACTTTATCTTTTTGTAAATTTTCAGTTGTGTGATGAAGCTGACCGAATGCATTCATCGACTGTCAGTTTAAGCCGGCACTTCAGGGATGGCTTTACCAGTATTGTGCCCAAGGTGCTTCAGCTTGTTCAAAGAAATGCTCCGTTGGACGAAGTCTACAAGAAGCAAGAGAAAAGATGCTTGCAGAAGATCTAGGTATTGACATAAACATAGTGGTTTTGTGATTATCCATTAAGCTTTTTTAAGAACTGATAGTCCCCCTGTAGTCAGATTTAATCCCTTAAAACTCATTTTGATCACCAAAATAAGATATTTAAATGTTTTTTCTTTGTGTGAAAAAAATCTTCATGCTTTAAAATTGCTCGAATGTATCTCTACACCTTGATTGGTTACAAGGTAGTTTATGTCAAAATTTTCACATTATTTGTCTTTAAACATTTAAAACAGCACATTGCATTGTTTTACTGATAGATTTTTGATGTTTTCTTTTCTTCTCAGTGTGATGCTGATACTCCATACCCAACCATATAGTTGGCAGAAACTGACTGGAAAATGGCTTTCTCCAAGAGGGTACAACTTTTCAAAGTGGATGGTGTGGAGTTGTGCAAGGAACTAGGAGTTGAAGAAAGGATCACTACAATGCACAGCCTTCAGTGCTTACTATTGTTTTCAACTTGGCTTGTCCACCCTACATGAAGAATTCACTGACTTTCTGGCAGCATGCCATAGCAAAGATAACTGAGGTGGGTGGCAAGCCCCTTACAATATCTATCACCCAAATAATTAATATCCTGTGTTAAAAATGCCAAATATACTGATGCACAAGGGTGAAGATTTCGACATTCAGTGTTTTAAAAGTGACGATTTAAGTTCAATACATTTTAAATGTCAACAGTGTATATATATAATGTGGCAAGTTTTTTTTAATACCAGTGTCATATGATTCACAGTTCCATGCATACGCAGTAAAAGTTGACTTTGAATGAAGTGTTATAAAACCAGGGCAAGAGATGGACTTTCAGGCCCTTGCCGTTTACTCTGCTTATGATAAATAAGTAGTTTGTGATCCCCAAGAATGTTTAAAAAGTTCCAATTAGTACTGTGTATTAGTGTAGTACTGCGTTTGGTAAAAATGGGTTTGTGATAAAAAAAAAAAGTATGCATATAAAGTTACAATTAATGAAATGTGTACTGTTGGAAAAAGGTTGTTTTTGATTCTTAATGTTTAAAACATTTTTTAGAAAATGTAGAATGCAGTAGAAAAAATTACTTAATGGGATGTATTGATTATGAAAAAATTAATATTAAGCTTAATATTCTTGATATTTACAATTTTATAAAATGTTTTAAAAAGTTAGAAATAGTATAAACAATTGTTTTTTTGAAAAAAGAATTGCTCAATATTTGCATCCTGTTAAGACACATTGAGGTAGAGCTTATTTTGTGATAAAATGTTAGGGTATAATCAATTAATGAAATGTGTACTGTTGGAAAAAAAATGTTTTGCTTTATAAGAACAGAGTATAAATTTTTTTTTTTTTTTTTTTTTTAAGTAAAATTTTGCAATATGCATCCTGTTATGACATTGTGATAGAGCTTAAAACATTCATCCTGTGAAAAATGTGAGAATGTAATGTTTTGAATGTTTAATAAATGTGATAAACAGCATCCTGGCCTTTTTAATGTGTTGTATGTAGTACAGATTTGCCACCATAAGGTACAAAAGGCTTGTCACTGGGGCAGTACCCTTAAAAAAGACAAATTTGTACCTTTTTTAAAAGTACATTATGGTACCATAGCACTAAATGGTACAATTTAGTCAGCAAAGGTACATATTTGCCTTTGTAAGGTACATACTGCAAGGGTACAGATATGTACCCATGTGAAAGGGTACAACGGGTGTACCCTTGAGGGTACTGCCCCAGTGACAAGCCTTTGTACCCCTGAAGGTACAAATTTTGCACATTTTTTCTGACAGTGTAACAAAAGTTGAGTACTTATCTAGACTGATTTACCCAGCTTCTGCTGTAGCTCCCTCTTCAGGTATTATAAAAACAGGCAATCAAAAAATGTATGACTTTATTTGGAGACATAAAACTCATTATATTAGAAAATCTGATATTACAAAAATATACGAAGAAGGTGGTCTCAATGTAATTGAATTTGAAAGTATGAATACGATGTTAAAACTTAAGTGGCTTCAAATGTTTTTAGGTAATACTGAGAGCTTCTGGTATTCTGTGCCTTCAGCTTTGTTTCGTGAAGTAGGTGGTATCCGTTTTCTTCTCAAATGTGACTTTGATTTACCTAAAATTCCAGTGAAACTATCAGCATTCCACCAACAAGTCTTATTATATTGGAAATTGGCACACACACACAATTTCACGCCTCACAATACTCCAATCTGGAATAACAAATATATTCTACACAGAAACAAATCCTTATTTTTTGAGGAATGGGTAAATAGAAATATTTGGTCAGTATTGGATCTAATGGATGAGAAGGGTAATATGTTAAACTATAATTTATTCACTTTAAAACACGGATTTACCTGTCATCCAAAGCAATTCTTTACTGTTATTAATGCAATACCTTCAGGTATAAAAATGTTAATGAGATGTTACCTCTCCTATTCCAAAATTACTGCTGTCCTCCCATCGTTATATGTAGGTGATATTGAAATAGAGAATAAACTCTGCACTAGCAAATATTTAAGACAGTATATCGTCCAGTCAAATTATCCTTGTCAAATACTAAGAAATAGTCTAGATCATACATTTGATAAAAATACTGTTAAATATTTCAGAACAGCCTATCTAAAATTCCCTATTCTGCCCAAAGTAAAAGAAATGCAGTTTAAAATATTAAATGATATATACCCTTCCAATAAATTTCTTCATTTAAAATTTGATTTCGCAAATATACCATGTTATCTATGCAAACATTTAGATGAAGATACAGAACATATATTTTTTACATGTAGTATGTCTCAATCTTTTTGGAAAGCTTGGCAAGACTGGTTGGTAGAGAAGCGTGTGGTTGCTGATAGTTTCACTCTAACCTTACATGATGTACTGTATGGAATAACCAAAGAATTCTCAGTTTTGTATGATTTAATTAATAATATTATGTTACTAGCAAAATTCTTTATACATAAATGTCGCTACTTTAAATCTCCTCCCCTGATGATAGTGTTTAAAAATGATCTAAAATGCTTTTCAGATGCCCTTAGCAAAATGAAAAATCCCAAGGCAGTAAAATTGTTTAATTTATTTGTATATTATAACTTGTTGTAATTCTATTTTCTGTATTATTATTATTATTTTTTTATTTTTATTTAATCTCTCTTACTTTATACTTGATCCTCTTTCTTGGAATATTTTATGTATTTTATTTAGATGATAATATGGTTCTATTGTGTTGAGCCTTCTTTACCAGATCTTTCTTTTGTATATGAAGCACTGCCATTCTGTTGTACTCAGATTTTGTATTCAATAAAAAAAAAAAAAAAAAAAAAAAGATTATCGTAGTGTCTATTACAGATACGATATATGAAGCTTATGAACTTACCTCGAGTGTTTCACTGTTTTTGTCGGACGATTCTTCCGCTTTCGATTTGCTCAGATGACATAAAGTGTGAATCTGACGACCCTCAGTTAGCACGGTGACACACTGGATGCGTGGCGTGAGCGTGGCGTTTCTGATGCGTGTCAGCTGCGTGGCGGCTGCGTCGCTTTTTCTGTGTCTTTACACACCAGAACCGTGCCTGACGCGGCGCTGGCGCGCTGCGGCTGCTGTAGGTGACATAGGGAGGCCTCCGACAGACCAGGCTCTTGTCTTCACGACAACATTTTCAACTTCAATATAAAGCCTACTGATAAAGGACACCGTCAACAGTATTTACGGCAAAATAGACTGTTTGACCGGTGCAATATTTGAAAATCGATAATTATTTGTATTTTTTTTTTAAATTACATATATATCTGAATTTATGTCAACCTATAAACTTTCCAACATCAAAATATCATTAATTAATGTGTATTTGTGTACAAAATGACTTATAAACATATTTTCCTATTCTATTTTGCCTGGAAACGCTTCCAACACGCTTGCGTGTCGCGTGAAAAATAGGCGTCGGTTCTATTTCTAGCAAGCACGCGTTTTCCGCGCGGCTCGAGCCGCGCCTGAGACGCGCGTCTCACGCAGGCAGTGTGCAAGCTCTAACCTGTTAACATGGGAGCCGAAATAAAAACGGACACGCCACGCAGCTGAGACGCTTACGCCACGCATCCAGTGTGTCACGGTGCGTTCACACTGGCACGTAGCGAGCGGGGCGAAGCGAGCGTTTTCAATTCATTCATGTGGAAGTTGAGCGTAAACGGTCGCGTGGTGCATTTTGGGATTGGAAGCGGCGCGGAGAAAGCGTTGAGAGCGGCTGAGAGCGTCAAAAGGTTGGGCATTCCTCAACTTTATGCAAATCTCGAGCGCAAAACGCTGGGCGACAACCAATCGCTGTGAGAAGTAGGCAAGGCAACTATGACGCGTGTTTCCAAAACTGGCGGATTACTGAGCTGAAATCACGTATTATTGAAAAAGTCACGCAAAAGTAAATGTACTTTGCATGTTTTCATTATATGCTACAGTTTAGTTTTCGAACCGCCGTTAAAAGAAGACATGGAACATAAATAGGGTGTGAACATTGTTTTTCAGAGGTGTGCTCAGCCCTAAATTAGACACTCCCCAAAGCAGTGGCGTTGTAGCGTTGCTAGCGGCACTGAGCGCATATTTGACGCTGTAGTGTGAACGCACCGTCATAGGCCTTACGGTGCGTTCACACTACAGCGTCAAATCCACGCTCAGTGCCGCTAGCAACGCTACAACGCCACTGCTTTGGGGAGTGTCTAATTTAGGGCTGAGCACACCTCTGAAAAACAATGTTCACACCCTATTTATGTTCCATTGTCTTCTTTCAACGGCGGTTCGAAAACTAAACTGTAGCATATAATGAAAACATGCAAAGTACATTTACTTTTGCTTGACTTTTTCAATAATATGTGATTTCAGCTCAGTAATCCACCAGTTTCGGAAACACGCGTCATAGTCTTTCCTTGCCTACTTCTCACACCGATTGGTTGTCGCCCAGCGTTTTGCGCTCGAGATTTGCATAAAGTTGAGGAATGCCCAACCTTTTGACGCTCTCAGCTGCTCTCAACGCTTTCTCCGCGCCGCTTCCAATCCCAAAATGCACCACGCGACCGTTTACGCGCAACTTCCATATGAATGAACTGAAAACGCTCGCTTCGCCCCGCTCGCTACGTGCCAGTGTGAACGCACCGTTAGTCCTCCTACAGAGGGCGTTGCAGAGTCACCTTCAATATATATTTGTTTTATTTGTCTTAGTGGAGATATTTATGGTCTGTCTATAACTGTCTTCCTAAACTTCTCTGATTGACCTAGCCTGAGACTAAACTGTGATTAGTCCGTTTTTATTCAGTAATGTGCAAAGTAACAGGCTCTTGTCATTATATGCATTATGAACATTATTAATCCAGTAGATTTCAGTGTTCTGTTAGAAATCTGCACAATTAATGGTTTATCATCACACACCTCTAATATCTTTTACTAGGGTTTAGATTTATTGCAGGAAACTTTCTGTCTTTGATTGAAACTGTGAGATTTGATGGAGGTGTCTGTGAACTGTCTATAAACCACAAGTGATCAAATAATTAAATATATAGTTGACTTCACACTGCTGTAACGTGCATTAATTGAGCAGATACACAGTTTGATCACTCATATTCAGTAGGCTACTGTGATAATGTGGCATGATATTGATTTAAGATCAGAAATAATGTTACTTGACAGAGGCAGGGTATCAGGATGAAGAATAATAATAATAATTTGTATTGGTATTTTATTTTATTATTTGTTTATGTTTAGAAAAAAATCGTCGTGAAGTGAATTCTAGGCAAACATTAAAAAAAGATTAGCGGGGGAGTCCCTTTATTATCTCTCTTTTTTTATCTCATCTTTTACAGCTATTTTGTAAATTATGATAAACTAATAAATAAATATATAAAAAAAATAAAAAGCAAGCAAACAAACTGCAGTGTAAAATACTGCACTGAAGAATTAGGAGTGTCCCACATTAACCTCTCTGCAAGTTTCCTGTCTTTGGGTTTTATAGACAGCCACCATTCTACTGACTTGGCTAGACTCCCTAGGAATACATGTTGTTAATAATAATAATAATAATAATAATAGTAATAATAATAATAATAAATTTAGCTGCAAGCAGTGATTACCTGGGTTCAAGTTAATGTAAATGTAATAGAATCTAACTGCATGGATTTTATGGATGTTAAGACTTGTTTCTAAAAGTAGTTATTCAGAATCAGGAGATATTTAAACAGGATCAAGACAGTAAGGGGCATCCTCTTGAGTTACAGTCTAGATTCAGTCTTATATAAAAAGATAGAACATTTTTTTGGAAGAGTTTTGGAAGCGAATGGCTCCCATTCTGTGGAATGGCCCTTATTCTTTTACTTTGTGATGCATTTGTTGTCTTCAAACTTGCATTATCTCATAATCCTTACGTGGTATGAACCTCTTTTGTGTTATATTTCTTCACTGCTACAAATAACAAAAAATAAATAAATAAATTAAAAAAAATAACATAATGGCTATTTAACTCAACACTATAAAAAATTTTCACTGCGCTAACATCATTCCATTAGTTTGTCTGCTGTGACCCTATATTCATCCTGTTTTCTATGAATGTTGCATTTTTTATAGTGTCTGCAACCTTAACAAAGATTTGTCTACGTAGGCCTATCCTAAGATAAAACAATAAAGAAAAAATGGCTTGTAAATATGCATTTCACCAAGAATTCAACTCTGCATCCTGCTGATAAATGGTTTATAACTTTTTTATGCCCGTTTTTTTTTTTTTTTTTTTTTTGCACGTTAAAATAGGACTTTTATTTCTGTTTCTATGTGACGTCATTAGAACGCGCCGTGATTCGAGGTCTGTTGTGATTCGGCTGAAGAAAGGTTTGTGGTTTTTAACTATTTAAAGTAATTAAATCGATGCCAATTGTTCACTTTATTCTATAGTTTTAACAAGCGATCTATAATTAATTATTAATTATTGATTATAACGTTGTAATATTTTATATAACATTAATGGGTGTTATTTTGTGTGAGCATCTTCTTGTAAGTAACAGAAAAGGTGCGTTTCATTTAGCTCATTAAATCATGAATCAGTTTGTAATAAGCACAAATGCGGCCACTGACATAGTGAGGTGAGAAACGGAGCTTTTCGAATCTCCAAGTCAACTGAACCAAGCTTTATTAAAAGGATACACTGATTCAAACGCGCTGAAATCACTGCACGCTGCTGACACCCGCTGGTCAGAACAGTGCACACAACCATGTGCAATGAAGCCCCGTCAGTGTTGCCAGATTGGAAATGTCCAAGTATCGTACCAGAAGCTCAAAATTATCGTATTTGGGAGAAAATTATCGTATTTGAGTCAAACGTTCAAAATAAAGATATTTATCTAGATGTTACAGCTATTTCTCCTTTTCAGCACTCATTTTCTATACTTTATAGCAATGCTAAACTAATTATATTACCCGAGTCAAACGTTCAAAATACAGCTATTAATCTAGATGTTACAGCGATTTATCCTTTTCAGCACTCATTTTCTATACTTTATTGTTAAACTAACAACCTCAGTTTTGAAACAACTGACCTAAGTGCGACAGGAACGTCAACTTGTGCTCGTGAGAGAGAGCCATTCTCCACGATGATATTAGTTGAGAAGACGTAAGATTGGATGAAAGACATGCGTAACGCCACGTTCACGTCTCCTCACAATCATGAAGGTAGACGTAGGATCCACACAGCTAGATCTTTGAGAATAGAAGCTCTATAATTACAACGACCATGGTGTCACAAAATTCTGAAATTATCGTACATTGTGGTATTATTGATCGTACATCGTACAGAGGTCAAAATTATGGTACAAATACGATAATTATCGTACGTCTGGCAACACTGAGCCCCGTTCACACTACACGCGACAGAGGCTGGCGATGAGCAGAGCCATACAGAGAGAGAGTTGCGACAACGGAAGTCCAAAACGCTCGATCGTCACGTGATACACGCAGCCCTCAAATAGTTCCAGGAAGTTCATAGCGGGCAATTGGAATACATTGAGTTAGAGGGACAGAACAGCAATTTTTGGTATTTAGTTGACAAAAAATGATTTATTGACATTATTTATAAAATAATGTATACGTAGTATATATATGTAGTTGTAATAGTGTTGGTTTTAAAAGATAAAAACCGCTAATATTTGAGGATTAATGTGGTTAGTGATCCGTACCTGCCTTGTTAACATATTTAAGGCTGAATTTACCATGGTAAAAGTCTGTGTTCTTGTCTTTTACCAAGTAATTTAGCCTTTATATATAACGTTAAATACAATTATTTCTATATGTGCGTGTGTTCTTACAGCTTGTATGTTAATCAAGTGCAATCACATCTTAATGTTTATTGTCGTTTTACTAATCTCATTGTAAGTGTTAAGTTTGTCGTCTTTTTTTAAATTAATTCCAAATAAGTAAAGCTATTTTAAGATTAAGTGAAAATGAATCTTGATTAAGGTTTTTGATTCTTGTGCACCCCTCAATTATTAATATCTAAAAATGTATTTGTAGTATATTCAAATTGAAAAAAAAAAATTAAAACATTTTTACACATTAAATCATATATTTTATGTATGTTGAGTTTTGTTATGCACATATTTACAGAAATCAATTTAGACATTTATAATAAATTATAAACCAAGTTGTCCTTGAACAGTCTCCATTACAGTGGGAGTGCACCAGTTACATAAAGCAGAGTGAATGGTTACTCTACTGATCTGGTGAGGAGAAAAAAAATTATGCATCAAGTTTTGTTCAATTTACATTTATTTGTATGGCACTTTTTAGTATACACATTGTTTCTAGTAGCTTTAAAAATAAGAGCTCTGTTAACAGGCGTATCTGTTTTACTGTAATGTCCATATTGCAGAAATGTTCTGAAATTAAGCTATACAAATCATGCAGTTACAGTAAGTAACGTCACGTAATCAGAAACAATGAACAGATTAAAGCATGATGTGATCATGTTGATTACAGTGCAAGGGCAATTTATCAGTTTTGTATGTTTATTTAGAGTCTGCTTCATCTGAAGTCCTCTCAAGTGTTGGCGTCATCTCTTCATAGGTGCTGGTCATCTGAAGTCTTCATAAAAAACTGGATATAGTCAGCAGGAGCAATCTATAGATTACATTGACAAAATGTTATGTAATCATACTTAGGAGCTGGCACTGTTTTACTTCAGGTGGTTCTTGTTCTGAAAGCAGGATAGAGAAGGAGAATAACAGGAGAAATGGTTTTGTGATGCTTCATCACAATTCAGTCCTGTGGCATCACTGATCCTTCACACAGTAGTTCTATAGTAGCTAAGACGTTTAAGTGTAAAAACAGTAATAACATACAGTTTAACAGTGATTACTGCTATAATACAGCAGTGGTATATATATATATATATATATATATATATATATATATATATATATATATATATATATATAGCCTAGCATGATTCTGAAACGAAAATAGCTCGCCTATTTTAAAATTTTCATTCTCACTTAGGTCAATCAGCATTCATTGCAATAAATTCAGAACTATTAAGTAGCTCCCATCAGCAAAAATCCTGTTTAAAAGCCTTAATTACACAATGATGGATGAAACTGCACGGACATAATGCATAACATCCCGTAAATCTACTAATTAAGTGAGAAATAATGTAATAATAATCTGTTTTAATGCACAAGTTAAATTGATTAGCTGTGCTGATAGTATACAGTTTTGTTCTATAAATGTCTTACCGTTTAAAAGTTGATCTCAGCGGTCTCTTCTGCTGCATCTCTACGGCGCTGATATTATTAGCGCGAACTTCCGGGAACTATTGAGCGTCTCCACGATCCGCCATTGCTGTAAAAAAATGGTCCATTGGCGTCAACGGAGTTGTCGCAACTCTCTCTCTGTATGGCTCTGGCGATGAGGTCGCTAGTGGGCGTTGTCATTACTGGTTGCTTAGTAACGTCATTTAACGTACGTTTTTATCCAAAGCAACTTTAGAAACAAAGATAAGCAGGTTACAATTCATTTTAATGCAGTTCATATTATTTTTTAATATGGTACGTTTATTTGCTATCTAATCATTTATGATTTTGTCTGTGTTTTCTTTAAAGTGTAATCTATTAAATGTAATCTAGAAATAAATACGTATCTAAATCTAAAGGGTCTGCATAATTAATATTTTATTCATTTGTAGTTCTAGTTTGTGTGAGCCATTTAAAGGAGTAGTTCACATTCAGAACAAAAATTAACAGAAAATGTACCCGCTTGTCATCCAAGATGTTCATGTCTTTCTTTCCTTAAACGTAAGGAAATTATGTTTTTTGAGGAAAACATTTCAGGATTTCTCTCCATATAATGGACTTCTATGGTGCCCCCGAGTTTGAACTTCCAAAGTGCAGCTTCAAAGGGCTCTAAACGATCACAGCCGAGGAAAAAGGGGTCTTATCTAGCAAAACGATTGGTTATTTTCTAAAAAATTACAATTTATATACTTTTTAATCTCAAATGCTCCTCTTGTCTAGCTGTGTGTGTACTCTGTGTAGAGATTAAAAAGTATATAAATTGTAAATGTTTTTAGAAAATAACCGATCATTTCACTAGATAAGACCCTTCTTCCTCGGCTGGGATCATTTAGAGCCCTTTGAAGCTGCATTTAAACTGCATTTTGGAAGTTCAAACTTGTGGGCACCATAGAAGTCCATTATATGGAGAGAAATCCTGAAATGTTTTCCTGAAAAAAAAAACATAATTTCTTTACGACTGAAGAAAGAAAGGCATGAACATTTTTGGTTGACAAGGGGGTGAGTACATTATCTGTAAATCAGTCATTCTTGAGACATGGGACAAAACATGTCCACCAATTATAACTGCTATTAGGTTTAAAAATAAAACATATTTTCAATTGTAAATGCTATGGGGATTAATAATAGAATGTATTTAACACAATTATCCCCTTCAATTTCATTTGCTCATTATTATGTTAAATCTATGACACTTATTGTCTTCTCACTACATCTAAAACTGTGTGTCCACAGAGAAGGGTTTATTCATTCATATGCTATAAAATGGATTAAAAAAAAATTAATGATGAAAAAGACCTTGTTTTATCAAAGGCAACACTTAATAATATCTCATATTAAAGCAAGGTTGTTTTTTCAGTCAGACATGTGTGTTTATTAAGGTTTCGAAGGTGTGTCCTCACTTTTTGTCAACACCGTCAGATATTACTTAAAATGTAATAAAATCAGGGAATATCAGGGGCTATCACTCTAAAAGGACCCCCTTGCCACAGTCCTTTTCTGCAGAGTACATCAATGTCACACAGGCTCTGCTAAGTTTTATAGTTTTAGAATATTTTAATTCTAATGTTAATATTTCGTGTGTCACAACTATGATATGTCAACACCAAACATCCAATTTGTGAGAAAATTATTTGAAATCTTTAAACCATTTTATTCTCCTGAAGCAGGTTCCATTAGCCTCTAGAATCAACAGCAAAAAAACAAAATGTCTACTACATGAACTCCATTTGTTTTGTGAAAGAAATGGCAAATTTGTCAACACCGTCAGATGTCACCACCGTAAGATTTTGTGTTCCAATAATATATCAAAATACTTAAATGTGACTCTTGAATAGAAGCTTTATAAACAATAACATACTCACTGTTTGTTGTGGTTGTTTTAATACAGTAATTAATTGATTCAATGTATTTGATAGTTAAAATGACTACAAATTCAGGTTTTGGTCAACACCGTCAGATGTGTCAACTCCGTCAGTTCTGTCACCTCCGTCAGATGAATATTTTGATGATATTTCATTATGATATTTTATATTTGTTGTGGAATTGTTGGTCACATGTTAAAGTGTAATCTGTCTACTAACATGAGAATGTGTTTTGAAATGTTAAAAACATCTAAAAAGCTGTTAAAAAAATAAAGTTGAAATTATATTACACATTCCAAGTTAAAAAACACATTTTTTTAAAAAAAAGAGAAAAGTTGGGAGGTTGTATCAAAGCATAGCTCAGTAGCATAGTACATATAAGATACATAAATGTAGTTTCCTTTGTCTGAGTACAAAGTTTAAATTTTTTCAATTTTGCACCCTGTTTTGTCCCACCTCTCAAGAATGACTGAAATGTTTGTTTTGAAAGTGAACTACTCCTTTAAGGCCATTAACTTGGGAGCTGGTTTTGAAGCACCTAGAAATTTAGTTTGGGTTTATATTTATTTCTGTTATAATTATTCTAATTTCTAACATGGCAGTGTCCAAAAACACAGAAAAACTCCTGGTGAAGCAACTGAGACCCGCATGACATACTGTTATGAAGATGGCGCTTATTAAAGAGGAGAGTGAAGACATGAAGATTGAAGAAACATTCAGAGTAAAAGAAGATACTGAGGCTCAGGAACAAACAGGTTGGTTTCCATTCTCTTAGCTGAACTCAGTCATGTGATCCTTATTAAAATGTTTCCCTCTTCAGAAATACTTATGTATTAAGAATAGGGATGCATCGAAATGAAATTCTTGGCCGAAGCAAATAATAATGAAATGCTTGGCTGAAGGCCGAATAGCGAACGCGGTGTTTCGCATTTTTTTTTCCATTTATTTTGCCAATTTTTTCACCATTACAATAATTAAATAGTAAAAATTTGCTTTTTACTATTTTGTGTTGCTTTTCAGAGAAATAAATCAAATAACAAAAATACAATTTCAAAATGTTTAAACCGAAACACCGAAAGAATTATGCCAATTATTAGTACCATTGCATTTATGGCTATGACTGTGTACTAATCTTACTAAAATCAAAGCATTGCAATTGCATAAATTAATATTAAAGTTTCAACGAATAAATCAATTATATTAATTTAAACAATTGTTATCAATCAAATATTATATTACTTAAATAAGATATACATATATTTTACTGCCTTTGTTTAAATTGTTTACATTTTTATAACACATTATCTTGTGGATCCATCAGCTCACATTTACAACTCTGTTTCTCTTCCAGCGGTTTCTGTTTGCGTCAACGTATTGTTTCGGCCGTGTTGTTTCGGTGATAAAAGTCTTTATTTTCGGTGGCCGAATATTCGGTGCATCCCTAATTAAGAACATCATATAAGTGAAAAAAAAAACAAAAAAAAAACTTTATTTCAGATCAGGGATCCACAAATAGTACTTTTTTGGCTGATACAATATCGGTTTTTAATAAACATCTATTGACTGATTTTAATACGGATTTAATAAAGATATTACAGTTTTGATCATGTTTTAAATTAGCAAGAACACATGCATTAAGGTATACTAATTAGTTTATTGCTGCATCATCAAATAATTTTCATTGAACATTGATTGGATAGTATAGTATATTGGTCCGTGTACGTTTTATTCATTTCATTTTGAATTTAAAACGAAATAAGCAGAAATAAGAAAACGGCTCATTAATTCGTTTTTTCATTTGTTCACAAAACGAAATAACAAGATTTCAGCTTGATTTTTCGTTTTTTTGATTCACGGGTAGAAAACGGATAAACGACTTCAAAATTCGTTTTTAACATGTGGGCGGTCGCCAGACGCCCCTTTACGCCGATTGGTCAACCGAATCTGGACAGGTGACGCCATCCATTGTTCGTTCAACAAAATAAAAGACTATTATTTATTTATTTTCATTCTTTATTTTCATTCTAATTGCAGTCTTTAAAACAACTAACATACAAGGGCAATAACATTAATTGCATCAAAATATAATAAAACAAGACACTTAAAAATAATAAAATAGAAAAAGCAATAAGAAAATCACATGTGCATATGTGTACAAATAGTTACAAATTATTCAAACAAAACATTTTAAGCTTTCAAATAATTTAAAGCTTGTGTCACGTTGTTTATTGTAAGATGTAAAAATAAGATTTTTTTTTCAATAAAATTACGGCTTTCTTCTGTTCAACCTAACTCGTTTCACAGAAATATTTATTTTATAGCTATATAATCTGCACCCTGCATGTTTTATTTTGCTGTATGGTTTATAATCTGAGAATTACCGATGGTAAGTGCAAATACTGTAATGCAAATTTACGTAAGGAGGGTGGAGAATTTAATTTTTATTGTATATCATAGCCACGGGAACGTTTCATTTCGCCAGGATTTAAGTTATTATAAGTGCACAACCTTGATGCTTAAATAAAATGTTGATATTAGCTAGACAAAAAAAAATGAAGCTTAGGCTTGCAAAGTCGGTGTTTCACGGTGTTCGGCCATCCACCTTTCGTTTTTTATAAAAATGTTATGAAGAAATATTTTTTTATAGAAATAATATCAATGTAGTTATACAATACAATCATCTGCTTCATACAGCACGAGCAACAGCGCAAGAGACGAGTGATTCAGCGAGATGATTGACACGATTAATATAGATAGATAGATAGATAGATAGATAGATAGATAGATAGATAGATAGATAGATAGAGTGTTATAAATTTGGTTGTCAAGTAACATCTCATTTTATTGTAGATTAAAAAATGTACTAATTTGGTGATCCAGTGTAAATATAATACAGTATAAATTTTTTTTTTTTTTTTTTTTTTTTTTTTTACATTTTTTAAGCTCTAATATTTTATTTCCCTGGGATAAATAAAAAGTTCCTGTGGCTATATACCTACATGCACCTATATATTTTTTCTTATTTAACAAAAGTTCACTTTGCGTTCTTGTGCTCCTGTCTCCGCAATGGTCCTGTCAATCATCTCGCTGTTGCTCCTGATGTATTTGAAGCAGACGATTGTCTGTTGTCCCTCTGAACTACCTTGATATTATTTCTATAAAAATTATTTCTATATAATATTTTAATAAAAAAATGACTGTGGGGCAGTAATTTAATCGTTAAATGTCCGAACACCGTGAAAAGCGACTTTTTAAACCGTTTTTTTTTTTTTTTTATCTAGCTGATATCAACATTTAACTTAATCATCAAGGCTGTGCACACTTATAGTAACTTAAATCCTGGCGAAATGAAACGTTCATGTGGCTGATATACAGTGCAGTAAAAAATTAAGTTCTCCACCCTCGGTACCTTATGTAAATTTGCATTACAGTATTTGCACTTATCATCGCTTGTCCAAACTGAGCATAATGTCTAAAAGAAAAGTTATGACTGCTGTGCATTTACACACTTGACTGAACACTGCTCTGTTCTTCTTTGCGCTGTCTGTACCGCAGATAGTCAGATTTAAAATCATTCAGCAAAATAAAACATGCTGGATGCAGATTAATATTTGTGAAATAAATATTTGTGAAACGAGTTAGGTTGAACACAAGAAAGCCCAGTCAGAGGACTATCATCTTGTTGACTCTCATTTTAATAGAAACAGCCAGGTATGCAATCCTTAAAAGAATCAAGAAATAATGCGACACAAGCTGTAAATTATTTTAAAGCCATAAATCTATTGTTTCAATAATTTACACTATTTGTATTTCTTGTGTACATGTGATTTTCTAATTGCTTTTCCAATTATTATTATTATTACAATGTTTTAAGTTATATTGTATTATATTTTGATGTAATTAATGTTATTGCACTTGTATGTTTGTTGTTTTAAAGACTGCAAAAGAATTAAAATAAATAAATAATAGTCTTTTATTTTGTTGAACGAACAATGGATGGCATCACCGGTCCAGATTTGGTTGACCAATCGGCGTAAAGGGGCGTCTGGCGACCGCCCACATGTGGAAAACGAATTTTGAAGTCGTTTATCCGTTTTCTACCCTTGAATCAAAAAACGAAAAATCGAGCCGAAATCTCGTTTTTTTTGTTTTGTGAACAAATGAAAAAATGAATGAATGAGCCGTTTTCTTATTTCTGCTTATTTCGTTTCAAATTGAAAATGAAATGAATAAAACGTACACGGACCTATATTTACTATACTCCACTCACTCGCACCAGACAGAGCCTCCTGATTCTTCCACTAGCTGAGCTTAACTGTAGTAAATGCGATATAATGGCGATACAGGGATAATGGCTGATAAAACTGTTTCTACCAGCGGACAACTACAGGGGATACTGTAACATTTGTTAAAGTTACTTGATGTTGTGTCCTCAAAATGCACCAAAGGCCCGAATGCAGCCTAGATAGTGATTCCAGTTCGCGTCCGCGAGCATATGCATCTGAAGTGCAGACGCCAATGCTGGACAGGTGCTTCTGACTCCGGGCAACTTTTACGCTGTAGCTGCTTATTATTCAAGTTACCAGTTAGTGGTTAGCGGTTTTGCTCTGTTTAATTTTTGTTTTTGTGCTGGTAATCCTATTGCAGGGTTAAATCAATTATGAGAAAATTAAGGCCCTTAAAAGGTATTAAAAAGTCTTAATCGTGTTTTAATGAGGTCTTAAATTTTGTTCAAGCGTTGTCCAAAGTGTTTGACTCCAAAAAAGCATAAATCTATTTATTTTCCTCCTAATATTAACAACGGCGTGCTCGATCCACGCGATTGGTTCGGGACGGGACGCGTCCGGGTGATGTCACATAATTTGCGACATACGCGGGAAGGTGATGTGATGCTCTCCACATTTAGCGAAACAGACGGCAAAATGGGAAAATGTAAGTTTGCGTACTTATGAGTTTAAGATGAGTTTAAACAGTGGCTGAAGCCTGTCGCTGAAAACAACCGTGAAGCTTCCGAGCTTATCTGAGTTCTCTTGCATGGTTGTTCTCCATTGATTTATGTAAAGAATACTACAGTTACCTCAAGACATCGTTCAAATGATATATTTCAAGACATTCGTCCGGTTTTTATCCGTAAAACGTTATTGTGAGTAGGATTAATTTTTTACACAGCTCATCCAACAGCTTCGTTGCTAGTTCCAAAACGTCGTTTTAGAATTAGTAATGACGCTTGAGCCGTTGATAGCAAACTAATGCAGTTAATAATGAAGTTTAGACAGACCGACAGAAAGAGAGAGGGAAAGAGATATTAAGTGCATTATTACCTTTCTCACGTATATGTGTCTCTGAAAGGTGACTGGCAGCATCGTCTCTACTAATAGTTAAATTTTAAGTTTATTTTCTTCAAGGCCACGCCGTTGTTACCTCGCTTGTGAGAACTGTCATGTAGTTTTTAAGTTGTTAATTGCCAGAGCAGCGCTAACAACATTAGCGCGAGTGCTAACTCTATGTATGTGCGTTTGTCAGTGAGAGAGAGCGAGAGAAATAGAGTTTCTGCTTTCCGTACATAAAACTTAATATTGTGGGAAAAAACATGGACATAATCCGTCGTTTTTATCCTGTTATTTACTGTATTTATTAGTTTGGCCAGTGTCATTGTGGGTTTTGGTTATTTTGCTGTTAGTGGGCTGTAAGGACCTTTGAAATAACTGAAATCGTGTGGCGAAGTGTACTGCGGTCAAAAGCAGCCTGGAACTACATTCGCCGTGTGTTTCCCTGAAAATAATGCACACCTCCAGAACGTTCATCAGCCAATCAGACGGCATTCAACGGCCCTGTAGTATAATTAAATACAACTGTTTATTAACAACTGTTTATTAAGTTAAAGGTTTGATACTGATTAGAACTTGAAGTGGCGATGAGGTCTGAGAAGGTCTTTAAAAAGTCTTAAAAATGTATTGAAATTACCTTTAGGATTCCTGCATATACCCTGTATTGGTATATTTTGCATGCTAATGATATGAATCTATCCATTGACGTGATTGGTTATTAAATTTTGTGACGTAGCAAAAAAAGCGCTGTTTCAAACTGCGTTTCTGGGACAGCCTTTGGGAAACCACAGTTTAAGCAATAGTGTTGATTAATAGAATGGCACATGGTTTGTATAAAAGCATATTAAAAACACCACATAGACAAATAAACAACATAAAAAACTTGATTTTCACTACAGGGGGACTTTAATTATTGCCCAAAGAAAAGATTCTGACAGGTTTTCCCAGATCGCATCACATAATAAGCTGTTTAAATGGTAATATCAAGGAGCTGAATTGAATGAATTCCATTTGCGTTAAAGTCGTTTCATAGGATAACGACATGCAATCTCATTAATAATTGAGGCACCAACATGTCATCAGTCACGTAACAAATTGTGACATTGGCATAATGTAGATTTTTAAGCCCGGAAGATTTTTTCCTACAATTAAACTTAAAAGATGCCAACATTGTCTTCTATGATGTGCAACCCAAACACCTCTGTTAAAATCTCTGAAAATTAGTTCTTCCCGTCGGACATAAACATATATAGCAGGCCAGCCTATACCTCAGTGTATTTTTCCACAAGTTAATATGATGCTTTAGGGTCCTAATGAAAAGTTTGTGATATACTTTGATTAAAATTTCTCTATGGAAGTGTAAAAAAACACTCATTTTACCTGGAAAAAAATGCCTCTGTTCTCAGCAAGCGATATCAGTACCTGGCCCTTTAAATGAAATGAACCTCTGCTCACCCCGCCCCTCAGTTCTGTAAGGCGTGTCATTACATAGCACACGGGGTGTTGCCTAGACAACAGTTGGGGGTATAGTTGTATAGTTTGGGGGAAAATGGCACTTGGGGGGCTTTGAAGACACTGTACAACCCCATCCATTTAAAATTTAATTTAAAAACCGGAGTTGGAACCGAAACAAGATGACACCCGCAAAGAAGTTCGGCAAAATTATGGCTTATACTTGACGTGTCTGAATGGTTAGTAAACTTAATGTCACTTTGATTTATCTTTATATGTACTGGCAGGGTAGCATACTGAGAGAGATACGAATGCGATGTGTTTACTGTGGTAAAGAGACGAACGCGGGTGTGTTTACTGTGGTAAAGAGACGAACGCGGTGTGTTTACTGTGTTTACTGTGGTAAAGAGACGAACGCAGTGTGTTTACTGAGGCATAGCTGATTGAACAAGAGCAAAAAAGTGATCGGTTAACAACTTACCCCGTCCTTATATTGAAATACATAAATGTGAGTGTTATAGTCTTTACTCATGTGCAGTTGCGGGCTGTAAACACGTTTGCAGGTATTGCGTTATGGTTACATCTTAATCATTAACAGACACTGTTTTAAACCATCTAGCGTTACAAAGCTAAGCTTTATACTGACCCTCGTTGATAAAGCAGTATGGTGAGAAATGATTTGTGTAAACATTATCCCATTTAGATAGATCAGCTGTCACATTCCCTCAGTGCTGTCAGTTTACTTCACTCAGGGCGGGTCTATGCTAAAACACTGCTGTCTATCAACTATCGCAGGAGCGGCCTCTGTCGGTGTTACGCCACAGCGACAGGCATCTGAGAACGATATGAGAAGGGGCAAATTATTTTACTAAATTAAAAGAAAACTACTGGGCGGATCTTTGTCATTCTAGGGCGGTTGTGTACACACACTCCTAACACACATTTCAGTTCAAACAGCTTGTAAAAGTGCATGTGGCACTGGATGACCCCTTTAACATGTCGACATGCTGTACGGATAGACCATAGACTGTAAAAGGGATAGACTGCAACGCTGCCTGTTAACTGTTAGATCCGCGACAAAAACACCATCACAAAAATCCTTTCAATTTGCGGTTCGGGAGATCTCATCCACTGGTCATATGGTGTGAAGACAATAGCCAATCACAGACATATCTGTTGATTTAATTGTCGTATGTCGGCGGCGGCTAAATTACAATCCACTCACCCAAGGTGGCGGTTTTCAGTTCTGCTGATTTCTACACATTCGCGAACTCTCTCGTTAAAACAAAGAAAGTGTAGGCATGATGTAAATAAGAGATTAATTGTGCAGTGTAAAGGTTATTTTATTACTTTTTATTAACTTTGTGGGATTGCGATGAACAGTAAATGAGTGACAGCTTTCCAGTGATTGTAAGGGGATTGCCTGTTGCGCACTTTCTAGACTATAATCCATTCAGAATTTGAATACATTCACTCACGGATTCACTCTCTGATAACCCAATATCGCCACTTGCCATTGTGTTGCATATACTACATCAGTTAACTAAGTGAAGGTGAAGCAGGTGTTTGTTCAGCGAAATATGCCTGTACAGCCACACTGCACGTGTCCACACGTGCCTGTGAGTAAACAGATAACTTACATATAGCATTATTTTTTCTTTCACCATGCAGCAAACGTAAAAAATACTATATGTAAAAAACCCTTTTAGACCGTTTAATTGATAGTAATAATCGGTTAAAATTCTTACGGTCGGTTAACGGTTATTCGGTCAATATAAGCATCCCTAATTGTTATAATGACATTAGGGCTGTCACTATATCAAATGTTTCACTACACAGTTATCGTTGCCAAAAGAATTCATGGATAACAATAAAAATCATTAAAGAAAGAACGATGTGTTATGATAAATAATCAGTTAAACTCACCCAGTTCACCCGAAATGAAAATGTGATGTGTATCTGCTTACCCCCAAGGTATCCAAGATGTTACTTCAATAGAATACAAAATAAGATTTTGAACTCAAACCGTTGCTGTCTGTCAGTCAAATAAAGGTAGTTAATAGGATCCACAGCTTTGAGAGTCAAAAAAAAACCATACACAGACAAAACCAAATTAAACCCTGTGGCTTGTGACGATACACTGAGGTGTTAAGACAAAACGATCCGTCTGTGCAAGAAACTTAACAGTATTTTATATAAGTTTTTTACCTGTGATCCATCTCAATGTTCAACTGTCCTGAGCGCATCCACAACAGCCGGCGCGTGGTGTCTCAACTGAAAGAAACATGTACTGACTGATTTTATAATAAATCAGTGCCTTTGTTTTGTCTTAAGATGCACACCAGTAGTGCACGAAGTATAAGAGCACATATGGTGAAACACAGCGCTAGCTTCTGGAGACAGCAAGCACTGCAGGGATGCTGAAGTATGGCCTCAAGACGCAGCGTCTCGTTCCCTTCAGGGAACCGAGGTTACATATGTAACCCGAGACGTTCCCTTCCAGGTAACTTGAGCTGCGTCGCAACGCTGGGAACGAGAATACCCACGCTGCCATACTGAGGATAGTCCCTGCCAAAGGGGCAAGGAGACGAAGGAACCATAAGAGCCCCGAGAAAAGGCCTAAAGTAGGGCTTAGAAGAAGAAGTAGTCTCTACTGATGTCCCAGCCGTTCAAGGCGAGAGGACGAAGGAGCTAGGGGAGGCTCTAAGATCCAGGCCATAGTACTTGGTAAAGGTTAGGGGCGTAGACCAGCCCGCTGCATTACAGATGTCAGCAACAGAAAGGCCCGAAAGTAGGGCTTTAGAAGAAGAGACACTTCTAGTAGAATGAGCCTTGACTCCCAATGGTGAGGGGAGACCAGAGGACTCATAGGCTACTGTGATGGCATCCACAATCCACCGACTTATGAAACTTTAGCAGCTGGACGGCCTCTCCTCGGAGGGCCATAACAGACCAAAAGTTGGTCAGTCTTCCTCCACAGGGCAGTTCTGTGGACGTATGCGTCCAGTGCTCGCACAATTAAGCGTCAGGTTCCCAAAAGGGAGGAGGATGAAAGGCCTGCAGCACGACAGGCCGTGGTGCTACTGTGGGGACCTTCGGAAGGTACCCCACTCGGGGGTATAGAAAAGCTTTGGCCTTGCCGGGCGCAAAGTCTAAAAAGGAAGGGGCCACTGAGAGGGCCTGAAGATCCCCAACCCTCTTGAGTGAGGTAATAGCCAGCAGGAAGGCAGTCTTGAAAGTGAGAAGACGGTCGGAGACCTCTTCTAAAGGCTCAAATGGAGGCTTACACAGAGCCTCAAGCACCACAGCCAAGTCCCAAGGAGGGACGCGAGAGCGTACTGGAGGTCTCAACCTCAGCGCACCACGGAGGAAACGTGTAACCAGGGGGTGTCTGCCCACTGAAATGCCACCAAGAGGGGTGTGGTAAGCAGCTATGGCCGCCACATACAGATTCAATCTCCCATGGAGCTCCGTCTAGGAGGGATATCAGATCCGAGAACCAGACACGACCCGGCCAGCACGGGGCTACTAAGAGAATCTGGACCCCGTCCTGGCGCACTCTCGCCAGAACTCCCGGGAGCAGAGTAATCGGGGGAAATGCGTACAGACGTAGCCTCGGCCAGGTCTGTACCATCGCGTCCAGAGGAGCTGGATGATGAAGAGAGAACCAGAGGGGACATTGCGCATTCTCCTGAGTCGCGAAGAGGTCCACCTGAGCCTGGCCAGAAACTCTCCAGATCTGCTTCACCTAATCTGGGTGAAGCATCCATTCCCCGGGCCTCAGCCCCTGCCTCAACAGGATGTCTGCTCCCAAATTGAGGTGCCCAGGGATGTGTACTGCTCTCAGCGAGAGTTTCCCTTGGGCCCACACAAGGATCTGGTGCGCCAGCTTGTACAAGGGGCGCGAACGCAGACCTCCCTGGTGGTTGATATAAGAGACCACCGCTGTGTTGTCGGTGCGCACCAACACATGGTGACCTCTTAGGTCTGGGAGAAAGTGCTTCAGAGCCTGAAGCACGGCCATCATCTCCAGGCAGTTGATGTGCTACGTGAGATGATGGTCCCTCCACCGACCGTGGGCCGAGCGGCCACTCATGACCGCTCCCCATCTGTCGCAAGCGTGACGCGGTGACAATGAGCTCCCAGCACTGGGCCCTGAGTCAAGAATCAAGGCTTCCTCCACATGTCTAAAGCACGAAAGCATCGCCGCGTGACTTTGATCATGCGAAGTTGATTTCCCCTCAGGGAAAACCCCTTGGCTTTGAGCCACCGCTCGGGACCCACCACCATGGGAAAGACCCCGCTGAAGGGGGGAGGAGGTGAACCGAACTGAATGCGGTAACCCTCTTCTACAGTACGCAGGACCCACTGAGATATATTTGGCAGAAGTTTCCACGCTGCCAAAAAATCTACAAGGGGAATCAGCCTCTCGAGGCTGACCTCTGGATTTGAAGGAACCTCTGTTCGAGGGACCTCCGAAGAGGTCGCGAGCCTCCTAGCACCGCTACGAGATCGGGCGGTGACTGAGAGATATGCACCAGAGGTGGCAGGGTTGGCAGGGTGGCCCCTTGAGGACACTGAGGAGAGACGGGCACCGTATAACGAGGTGTGAACCGCTCTTCCCCAGATGGGACTGTCCTCATTAGCCCTGGGCCACAACCATCAGGGTTTTTTGGCCGAGCTCTTCTTGGCCCTCAGAACCTCCCTCAGGTCAGACTGGGGCTTTGAGGAGCTCGGCTTAGAGCGCTGCTGGAACACGACACTCTGTTTTTGAGCCTCCCTGTGTGAGGAGCCAGGGGGCCGCTGACGCCCACCGGCCCCCTGAGCTGGAGGACTGCAAGGGAGAAACCGCTGGAACGCCGCCGCTTGACGTTGCGCCTCCTGGTGCCTGTCGACGACGGCGCTCACGGCATCGCTGAACAGACCAGAGGGCACAAGCGGTGCATCCAGAAGGAAGACCTTGTCATTCTCTTTGATATTAGACAGGGTCAACCATAAGTGTCTCTCCGCGGCCACCAGGGCTGTCATAGACCACCCAATGGAGCGAGCGGTCTCCTTGGTGGCACGGAGAGACAGGTCAGTAGTCTTCCGGAGTTCGGCTAGATCTTCAGGTCGAACTCCATCGCCCTTATCCGGCTGTTTCAGCAGGTCACCTTGGTACGCCTGTAACACCGCCATGGTGTGCAGACACGCACCAGCCTGACCTGCTGCCGCATAACTCTTCCCCACCAGAACGGAAGTTGTTCTCAGTGGTCTGGAGGGACGGGTTGGAGCCTTCAAAGAAGATGCAGCGTCGGGGGACAGATAGCTCGCAAGCGTCTGTTCCACCCGAGGCATCTCCTTGTAAGTGCGCTATGACAGCCCCGCCACATGAGAGTAGTGAGCGGCCGACGGGCTGTAGAGATGCTCCGAGAAGGGTTTTCCCCATGACCTCGACACCTCAGTGTGGAGGTCGGGGAAAAATGTAAGGCTCCTGCGGGGAGGTGATGGCCGAGATCGCAAAAAAATGCTCATCCAGCTTGCTTTTCCGCGATATAGCCTGTTTCTCGTCCGGCCAGTCTAAACTGAGAGCAGACATGGCACGAGAAACCACCGCTAACAGCTCCTCAAACTTCGGCATTGACACCCTCCACATCAACCTCCTCGAAGGAAAAGAGGAGAAGTGCCGAGCCTACTCCTTGGGGGGAAGAAACCGCAGAGCGGGCTTCCAAACCCAAAAAGAAAGCGACAGATCTAGCAGGTGAGGAAAGAGATAGGGATTTGGTTCATTCACAAAGTGATTTTCTGGAATCTGTGCGTGCTTTACACACAACCTGTAAAGACACGTGACATGTGGATGTGAGATGTAATGCGACGCGTACATTTCACTAAACTGAAACTAACCTGACGAACGATCTGTGCTTCAGCGCTGATAGTGAGGAGCTCCCTGATCGCTGCTTCATTCCACTTTGCACGTATTTTTTCGTCGTGAAGAGTCACAGGGTAACGTTCATCATCACTACAACACTGCCATAAAGGGCATTTGCTTCTGGCTTTTGTTCACACAGCGCTCGTTCCCGTAATTTTCCGGAATCAGCGCGCATTGTGAAAGGGGCTTTACTAAAGCAACAGTTACGTAGTTTACTGCATTTGGTGTTTAAAAATGAAAAAAACATTAATGATTGTTCTGAAATATCCTGTTGAGTATCATCAAGCCACAGCAGGCTAGGCTCTGGGCTAGGCTACAGCATACATGTACTTGTGGTTGGCTTGGCTGTGCGTCACTCAGAAAACAACAGGCCAATCAGAAGAGAGGCTCATGAATATTAATTAGGAGTGGGCATAGATTAATTTTTTTAATCTAGATTAATCTAGATTGAATCTTGGAATTATGCTTGAATTCTGCTGAAGGCATTCAGAATATGTGTGCTACCCAAATAATGACTAAAAGTAAGTCTTCGAGAACGGGCCAGGTGGCACATTAGATCAGGCGCTCATCTCCTGTTTCCAAAATGCATCACAAACTGCTTGACAATTGTATTTACAACATAAGTACCTATACAAACTTGTGTAACCAAGTACTTGTGCGCAAAAGGCTGCACGACGTGCGTGTTGCCGTTAAATAAACAGACGCGCACGGGAATGGATTTCTGCGTGCATAGTCTTCCATTAAACTGCGTTGCTTTTAGAAGCGTCAATTCAGTTGTTGCATATAGTTTAATGTCTTTATTTCGGGATTATCAAAGTAAATTATAACTCACGTGCCCCAGTAAAAAGGGTCTAGCCAACGCACCTGCCCTGAAGCGGCTTCATAACTGCATCAATGTCAGCACGTCTCATTTGATGTGGTAATTTCACAGAAGTTGAAGACTCGTTCTCGCCCCCTACAGTGCAATTCGACTAGGTATACGTCATCCGCGCTAAAATATCAAGGTGAAAGTCATCATAGCTTGCGTAGTTTAGACCCAGCTCCCAACCCAACTTTGAGAATAGATTAACGGCGATATTTTTTTATCGCCCGATAAGAGTCTCACGTTAACGCAGCACGTTAACGCCGATAACGGCCCACCACTAATATTAATTAGATGGGCCAAAATCGACCTGTTTTTGACAGAGCTCATAAAAAAGGAGCTGTAAAAATTTATTGAGATGGATTTTGGCACTTATACCGCAAATATATCTTCTTAAGGACATCAACAACTAAAATAAACCTCCAGAAATGTGTACAATATGGGACTTTTAAAGAGAGCCTTCCTAGAGCGAAGCACCCGCAATGGCATGCACAAGAAGTGCGGGCAATCAGCCCCCTCAAGGGCTGAAGCCGCATGCTGTGCACCCATGCAAGCAACACACACTTTGTGGTGTTGCTGCTTATCTTTCTGGACAGACTTAGACATCACTCTCAAAACAAAAGTTGTGCTAACTTGCACAAAACGGAGAGTGATTAACAACACACAGACCGCTTGCTGAAACGACAGAAGCTAGCGCTGTGTTTCACCGTACGTGCTCTTATACTTCCTGGTCGGTGACGTCATGACGCCTGTGACGTCTCACACTCCTATTGGACTAGTTGCACACATGATTCAGGACGTGCTCATGCAGGAGGCGTTCCCAGCGTTGCGACGCAGCTCGAGTTACCTGGAAGGGAACAGTTATGACAGTTGAACTTACTGTTTTTAGAATGTTCCAATGCGATTGAAGAACTGTAATTAGGGCTGGAGGTAAACTCTGTAGGACTGACTTTAAAGACCCCTGGCTTAGTGAAATCAGGTTCTAGTTGTATGTTGTTAGTTTGAATGTCTTTTACTTTGTGCCATTTAAACTGGGGTTGGCTTTTTTGTGTGTCTTTTTCACTTTAGAACTGAAGCCACTGAAAGAGGAGACTGATGCACTGATTGATATGGAAGAGAAAGATCAATATGAGAAACCTCGTGATTTCATAACTGTAGATAAATCTTTTAGTTGCTCACAGACTGAAAATGCTTCCTTACGAAAGTTGGGAACAAGAAGTTATTTTGCCTGCTTTCAGTGTGGGAAGAGTTTCAATCAACATGGAAACCTTCAGGTACACCTAAAGCTTCACACTGAAGAGAAGTCTTACACATACCCTCAGTGTGGAAAGCAAGATGGAAACCTTAAAGTCCACATGAGAATTCAAACTGAAGAAAGCACCTTTACCTGCCAACAGTGTGGAAACATATTCACTCAAAAAGGAAGCCTTAACAGGCACATGAAAATTCACATTGGCGAGAAGCCTTACATGTGTCCTCAGTGTGGAAAGAGTTTTAATCAACATGGAAACCTTGAAGTCCACATGAGGGTTCACACTGGAGAGAACCCTTTCACCTGTCAACAGTGTGGAAAAAGTTTCAACCGAAAAGGAAACCTTAATTATCACATGAGAGTCCACACTGGGGAGAGCCCTTTCACCTGCCAACAGTGTGGAATGAGTTTCACTGCAAAAGGAAGCCTTACCAGACACATGAGAATTCACACTAGAGAGAAGCCTTACACATGCCTTCAGTGTGGAGAGAGTTTCGAACAACATGGAAACCTTAAAGTTCACATGAGAATTCACACTGGAGAAAAGCCTTACACATGCCCTCAGTGTGGAAAGAGTTTTGATCAACATGGAAACCTTAAAGTCCACATTAGAGTTCACACTGGAGAGAAGCCTTACAGATGCACTCAGTGTGAAAAGAGTTTCGATCAACATGGAAACCTTAAAGCCCACATGAGAGTTCACACTGGAGAGAAGCCTTACACATGCACTCAGTGCGGTAAGAGTTTCACTCAAAAAGGACACCTTGAAGTCCACATGAGAATTCACAGTGGAGAGAAGCCTTTCACCTGCCAACAATGTGGAAAAAGTTTCAGCCGAAATGGAATCCTTAACAAGCACATGAAAATTCACACTGGAGAGTAGGAGCTTATCAACATAGATGCCTTGAAGTCCACATGAGAAGAGTGGGAAGAGTTTCAGATTTAATGTAAACCTTAATTATTATGTGCAGGTTCACTTAAAAGAGAACTGTTTTCTATATCATCAGTGTGGAATAAGTTTCACTGTGTAAACATTTGCAGAAACAAAGCAAGAGACAAGAGAGTATTTATTTATTTACTGCATATTACTCTGATGCCACACACATCTAATAGAAAACATTCAGCTTTACATTCAGACATAACCAACTGTTGTTGTTTTTTTGTAACACTGTAAAACATAAACTTGTGTGTATTTGACAGTTTAAGTGCAATAAGACATGAAAGAGAACTTAGTTTAGTACTAATGTGACAGCCGCTTTCTGTTCATGTGCGTTTGGAAAACGTATGTCAGAAGTTTAAACCAATATGGTTTAAAACGCATGATTTCAGCGTGATGGACATTATAATCAAACCCGAACAGATGTGATTTGCCAGAGTATTTGAGTTATAAGCTGTAAAGGCACAGTCCTATTCTGGAAAAGGGGGTGGGGAGCAGCAGCTTGTTTGCATTTAAAGAGACATGCATGAAAATAGTGCGTTTCTGTTTCAAAATGATATAATAAATGATCTGTGGGGTATTTTGAGCTGAAACTTCAGACATATTCTGGAGATGCCTGAGACTTATATTGCATATTGTAACAATGCGCATTATAGGTCTCACAAAACCTTAAATGCATAGTTCACCCAAAAATTATTATCCCATTATTTACTCACCCTCCAGATTTCCTAGGTGTATATGACATTTGTTTTTCAGACGAATTCAACCGGAGATATATTAAAAAACTATCCTGGCACTTCCAAGCTTTAGAATGCATGGATGGGTGTTTCTCTCCATCAGTCCAAAACAAGTCCAATAAAGTGCATCATTCTATAATAAAAAAGTATGTTGTGCATGCGCCTGTGAGTCTCGCACAAACCAGTGTTTGTTTACAGGAGCAAAGGAAGCAAAGTTTTCTAATTTTAGCAAAGGAAAAACTAGGAAGCAAAGTTTCCTAATTTTAGCAAAGGAAAAGCAGTCTTCTCTTGGCATGTTCACATTCGCCACTTTTGAGTGGTGCATGTGCACCACTACCGTCTTGAGCTGCTTCCGTGTACGACCAGTTGGAGCTAGCTAGACTTAAGTGATTATAACGTTTTAAATTTGTATATTTTTCTTACAAAAATGCATCAATTTGCTACAGAAGGCCTTTATTCACTTTTTATTATGAATGGATGCACTTTATTGGACTTGTTTTGGACTGATTAAGAGAAATTAGCTTGGAAATGCCAGGATAATTTTTATATAACTCTAATTGGATTCGTCTGAAAGAAGGAAGTCATATACACCTAGTATGCCTGTAGGGTGAGTAAATAATGGGCTAATTTTCCTCTTTGGGTGAACTAACCCTTTAAAAGTGTCATATAGTTTATGAACTTCTATGAAGTTTTTTTTTTTTTTTTTTTTTACAACCAATAAAGGTCCAGTATTTGTAAAATAGTTTTTTCATCCTCATTTTTACTCTCTGAAAAACACTCAACTTAGAGAGGGCATTACCTCTTGCAGAAATGGAATTAATCAGCCACTGCTGTGATTAGTTAACTTCATCACACCATATCTATGCTCTCCTTTACAGCATGCTGTTTGTTTTGGTACTCAAGATGAGTAAGCACTGTAATAGACCCATATATGTTTGAGCTCGAGTCAGAGGAAGTGGAAACAATACAACCACAATGATATAAACAGTCTGTTTCAGCATGGTAATTGGTTTTGCTTGCTTTATTTTCAATTACTTGTCATATTACAAAGTATATTACATGTACACAGATGTGAACAGATTCTATGAACACTCAAACAATGATTTACAGTAATTCACAATATAGCAGCCAGTTTAAAGAATAACAAATTAACTAATGAAAACATTATTTTCATACATTAAAAATAAATGTCAGCCATGCATGTCTAATGTTCAGGGGTGCGTTTCCCAATAATGTTGTCTCTTAGCTACGAAGATTTCAAAGGTATACCTTAACTAGGTCTCTCACCATTCATTTTTCGATTTCATGATCTCGATTTCACTTATCAGGAGATGGACATTGTGGAGCCTTCTCAAAGTTCCAGATGTTTTAGTTCTGAAAAAGTATAAAAGCTTGCGTTTCTGTAGTGATTTCTGTTTATTAAATTAAGTATCCAAGTTTGACTCCTTTCCTATGCCACACATTGAGGAGCTTATTAGGAAGTTAAGAAACACCAAATTCATCAGTACAATAGACTTAAAAGGTATGGGCAGGTGCCTTTGGCTTCTGAATCTTGAGGACTGCATTTCATACCCTACGTAAGTATATAAAGAGCACAGCAACAGGTTTCCTGGGAGAGGCCATTATGAAATTTGCTTTTAAATAGGCATAGATTCAGATTTTGAACTGTCTCACTAGAATGCATCTTTTGAAAACTTTTGACTTTTGAAAGCTGAATTTGAAAGAGAAAATAATTTAGGATGTACAAGAGAGACACTATAGTGCATTTAGTCTGTTCAGTAATTTTCAAAATAATGCAGCTTTGGAAAGTCAGATTTTCATACCCCTACAAGTATTATGTATTTTCAAGTCCTTTTCGGGCTGCACAGGGCTCCCCCTACCTTTCAAAGGTTAATGCATGCTGTTTTGCAGGAATCTGAGGTGGTAGCTTTTACCATTTCAAACCTCTCACCACCTTCAGGACAACTGTTGAAATATACCAGTTTACTGTTTTACCCTTTGGAAGGCAAGGGGCGTCCCAGGACGATGTCCACCATTGCCTCCTCCAGCACCAACAGAGAAACTCACTCGTGGTGGAAGCAGCCGATACGCAGAACGACCTCTGGTATTATGACGCACCATCCCCTTTCCCAGCAGTTTTTTGCCTGGATGTTGGTGATTTGGTAGGTTGTGGTGTTCGTGCAACGGGGAATTTGGGACCAGCAAGGCAATGAGAAGAGATTAAATTTCTAGATTCTCCGGAGTCCACGAGAACTGACTGGAAAAGATTGGGACATTAGGAGAGCATTGATGCTAGTAATGTTAGAAGTAGTTTGGATGGTACGTGGTGGTGCATGGAGGACGAATGGGGCAGGTGGTCGTGGATCCACAATAGAGACAAAGGCCTTGGGTGAGTCAACGTGAACGTTCCGCAATGGATCGATGATAGTTATCCAGGTGCTGGAGGGGATTGTTTGGGTGAAGCAGTGGCAGCGAGAATGACATCCATATGCCAAGTAGTTGTACTTGTTACATTGCTGGACTCATGAGGGCTGCATAGGGTGGTCACACCATTGTTCAGTACAATCATGACCACATTTAATTTACAATAATTTATTCTCAATCCAATTTGGGAACAGATTGATAAGTGTAGGAGGGACTATATATATAAAAAAAAACTTACCTAATGCTTAGGTACGTCACCTAGCCCAGATGCTTTAACAGTAGCTGTTGCAGATTTGTTTATCAGATTGTTGTGCCTGTTGTGTATTGACAGCAGATGGAGTGTCTTGTCATGACTGTCACTTGTCTGGTCATTTGGAGGCATAAAAAACGTATAATCAGATACACACTTTTTTTTTTTTTTTGTAACAAAATTTACTATCTTAAATTTTCATTTTTTTTTATTTTCGTTCAGTGTCAGCAATTTAATCAAACAAAATTTAACTGTTTATTTGCTGAAATCATTTAAATTTTGTTATATGTATAGCCTAAAGTACAATTTAAACCAATGTATTTCATACATTTTAACATTTTGTGCAGGTTAGGGTCATGCTGCCTCTTTATTTCCCAGAAAAGCCTAGCTCAGTTGAAGCTTTTACAGTTGAGGTAAAGGAAAAACTTAAACTGACTTGTGACTTTACATTGCAGTATGAAGATCCTGACTTCAATAATGCGCAATGCAATCTCAGAGACATGGGTGATCTTTCTTATAAAGCAACACTTAAAGTTATTTCACATGCTTCTGTGGTTACTCCTGACACAGAGTCAATGCCCAGCACATCAGATACCAAAATTCTGTCATCTAACAGTTCAAACCTATCCAAGATTTTTGAGATTCCTGACTTTTCTGTTGACATCAACTATAGATTGCAACAAGGAGACCTACTTCATATGAGGGATGGAACTCATCTCAGTGTTTCTAGAGAAATGAAACATGAAATACTGCAAAAGCTAGCATTTAAGGCATACCCTACTGATGAAGACTTTATCAGCAAGCACCCCTGCCTTCAAGTAGTCTTAAATTTAAGATGGGCAATTTTTGCTCAAAACTTTGTAAAGCTAGATGTCTTGATGTCACAGTTGATGGGGGAAGAAAGGGCATACTCTCTTTTCTACTCAATAGTCTTCTGAAGGACAACCTCCAAACAGAACATAAAACACAAAGAGATTAAACAAATTACCTTCCAATTTTCCTTTTGGGAAAGGACAATATTTCTTGAAAAATATAGGAAACTTCTTGTTGAAGAAATGCAAAAAAGAGCACCAAACAAGACACTATTTTCCCACAAGATGGACCAAACATTTCCCTTATGAAGAAAATAAAAAGTGGAAACAGCCACCGATCAAAACAATGTTGGAACGCTGGCCAGCACTATTTACAGAATGTGAGGTAAGAAATCTTATTGTAATTGGTTACTTCCATTTGTATCATTGCTTGAATGATTTTGTGTGTTGTAGGTCTTTGCAGAATTCACTAGGATTGCCTGCAAGAACCTTCAGAATGAATTCTTTGGTGAACTAGACAAACATACACCCTGTATAATGAAGATTTTCAAGCCTAAAACTGGGACCTTGGGTCAGACCTTATCAGAATTAATAGAGCAAGTTGAGTCAAGAAGAAACAACAATCAAACATTATGCGAGGTAAAACTAGACTTAATACTCAACATTTACTCAGCCTCATTTCATTCCGATGCGTTTTCAGATCAAAGCAAATTAATCCATCTCTATAAATTCATATAACGCCAATGAATGGCTGATGCTCATTCGATGCAAAAAAAGCACTGATTTATTGTTAAAAAGGTCCCAAATATTCCTATTTTCTTACACACATCCCTATTGTTTTTCTTCAGAAGACTATGATTTATCCACTTGGCTCTTTTGAATTATCATCATGATCACTGTGTTGGCATTGGCATTATATAAACTCACAGAATTGTATTATTTGTTTTGTGTTTATCTGAAGACAGAAAGTAAAAAAAAGTGGCCATGGCATGAGGGTGAGTAAATGATTAAAGAATTTTACTTTTAAGGTGAATTGTCCCTGGGTCAAGTTCAAGTCAAGATTTATTGTTGTGTGTTAACTTGCAGAGAAAGATACAAATTGAGCAAATTACAAACAATAAGACATTCTTTAGACATGGAATAACATGTAATCTCTTGTCATATACCACACTCTCTTGTTTTCAGGAAAATGAGGTTAAACTTTGGCACACTGCGTTTCACCGTGGCATTCCTGTCCTTTTCGGGGACAACCCCTCAGAATTACAAAGTCTGCTTTGTAAGTATTTTGTATAAGGTTATTGATATTAATATTAAGTTTTCTAGGCTGTTAGGGTCTGGACTGATTTTGAAAAAAATATCCCCTTCATCTACATTGCATGACAGTTCATGAATTTTCTAGCAATTGCTATACATCATAAGTCTGTAAAATAAAAGTGCTACAATTTATTATAACAGTGACTTTATAATCCATAAGCCAAATGTAAAAAATATTATGACAGATGTGCTAATTAGTTTGTTTAAAAAAATAAAATAAAATAAAAAAATCTTTCTGAAAGTTAATGGGATAGTTCACCCAAAAATGAAAATTACCCTATGATTTACTCACCATCAAACTGTCCTGGGTGTATGACTTTCTTCTTTCAAATAAATACAATCAGAGTTTTAATCAAATATGTACTGACTGTTTCAAGCTTTATAATGGCCGTAACTATTAAGAAGACCAATAAACTACATCCATCCTTCATAAAAAGTACTCCACATGGCCTCCTGAAGCAAATTGATGTATTTTGGTACGACAAATATTTATGTGTAAAACTTAATAAACAGGCTTATGCTAAATGTCGTATGCATGTTCACAAGAGAACGGCGTTCCAGTGGATGATGTGGGATCTATGTGTAGGGTAAGCTCTGGTGAGAATATGCTAGGCTTGCAAGAATCAAGGTTTGTTCACAGGAGCAAAGGAAGCAAATTTTTCATTTGTTTAACAAAGAAATCCTAAGACATTTTTCTTTACAAATCTGTATAAACAATAGTGAAAATGTTCGGCAAAAAGTTTTACTTTTTTAGCACCCTTCCATTTTCAGCAAATGAAAAAAAAAAGGAATGTTTATCTAAAAACATTTCTTGTCAAAGACATTAATATTCCATACAGGGCACACAAAATACATTGTGTGCCCTGTATGGAATATTAATGTATTTTGCCAGTCACATTCCTGTTAAGTGATGAACTGCACCAGTTGTGGTTTTTTTTCAGAGATGTAACATATACAATATACTATAAACTCTTCTCACAGCTCTTCATTGCTCTCTGTAGATCCAGTCTCCACAGCCATCATCATAGCGGGAGGTATTGTAATGGACGATGTCAGGGACCTGCCTATCGCAGTTTGTCTCTTGCTCGGACTCTCATATGCACTCCATCTTGATTACCCAAAGTGCATGAAGAACACATTTAACATTTAACCAGCAAGTTATGCTTGATTTGGGTTCGAAATCATTGAAACCAAAACCTTAAACTTTAAAGAACCAGTTATTTGCCTGAATCAATACATTTTGAAAGATTTGAAAGGGTTTTTTTCTGACCTGCAGTTCACGTGACCACTATTCTATAGCTGTATTGACTTTATTTCTGAGATGCCAGTTAAGTGCATTTTGATGCAGGGCTTCCCAAATTTTCATGCAGAGGAAACCTTATGTGTGTTTATTCAGATTTACTCTATTGATTTGGCTGTTACTATTGTATGCAGCATTTTGAAGAATAAATGTTTTATATTTGTGATATGAATGAAGACCTGTGATTTTTGCTATAAGATGATACAGTACTAAAATTTGTATAGATATATCATTTTGTTATTATTAATAAATAATAATAATTATCATAAAATGTGACTTAAGTAAACTACTGCCACCCTTCCTCAAATCACAGATTTGGTTAAGTTAACAAAACCTAAATGGTCTAAGTAAATATGACTCAATGTAAGTAAGGAATACTTTTAATCTATTAGTAAATAGGACTTAAATGACACTTAATACAATAAAGTTAAGAATACTTAATTGAATTAAGGTAACGAGTTTGCGCAATTTATTTAAGTAAACTTAACAAATTATTATTTACAGTGCAGCCCTGTAGCTGCACATATGTTTAAAGTTGAGCTATGGGTCTGGATAGGAAAGACAGGGAAGTGTTGTACATCAGGGAGAAATATGTGGATCCAGCCATCCAAGAGAGGTGAAACCAGCCAGACTGAGTGAGATCAGCTTCAGAAAGGCTAAGAGGACAGACATCCAACTGCAGCAAGTCAGAAAAAGCCTAGAAAGATCACTGTAAAAGGTAGATATTCTGAATTCTGAATTCTACATTCTAATCTGAATGTAGACTAGATCAGGTCATGTACAAGCAGCTATTAATAATATTTTTATAACCTTTTTTTTTTTCATTAATTGACTTTTTAGTTGCAATATTGCACAAATAAACCTGAGGATTCATTAACATGGGCTGCTCGAATGTATTGATGCATTTTTGCATTAACTTTCAAGGCTTCGTTTACTTCCATTGCTGCAGAATACCTTGGCATTGGTAACTCATTACTTTATCCCTGAAATTTTTACATTTCTGAAACTTATATTATTTCTGAGTTTTGCTAATCTAAACTTTGTCTTTACCTCTTTTGATTTTTTTGAAACAATGGAAGTCAATAAAGCCTTGAAAGTTGATGCAAAATCACATTTCTACAGCAGTTTCACTGGACTTGAACTACTTATATTTCAATAAAAGTACAAAATGGGATTAGTTAAAGGATTAGTTCACTTCCAGAACAAAAATGTACAGATCATTTACTCACCCCCTTGTCATTCAAGATGTTCATGTCTTTCTTTCTTCAGCTGTATAGAAATTATGTTTCTTGAGGAAAACATTACAGGAATTTCCTCCACTTCTGTGGTCCCTGCAAATTTGAACTTCCAAACTGCAGTTTCTGTTACAGCTAATGGTGTTGTTAAAACCCCCTTAGCTGTTACAAATTCACTGTAAACCATGCTTTTATTGCTTTTATAAAACAGCAATTCCATATTTGTAGTAAAGTTTCACAAAATAAAACAGCAAATAAAGTGATATTAATAAAAACATTTTTCGGCCAAACAGTGTAGTTCCTCATAAACAGTTATGTAAACAAAGATGTACAGTAGTCAACATTTAAAGTGGATCAAAACCTTTCATCAAAGTTGTCCTAGAACCAAATCGATAGCCATTCTTGTCTTAGTATAACTTTGATGAAAGTTTTTGGATGGTGTTGACTGCTATATATTTGTAGAGTAATTTACAACAGTTTTGAACATGGCTCAACCATTTGGAATCATGGACCGTTTTATAATATTTCATTAACATTATGGCATTTCATAGGAAGACAGAACTTCTATATTTCCATTCCTAAGTATTAATATATGAACAAATGAAATGGAGTGACACTGAAATGACTGTAATAGTCAGTGTTGGGGAAAGTTACTTTTAAAAGTAATGCATTACAATATTGAGTTACTCCCCAAAAAGTAACTAATTGCGCTACTTAGTTACTTTTTATGGAAAGTAATGTGTTATGTTACTTTTGCGTTACTTTTTAAATCTGGGCAGGGCTTGCTTGTTTGTTTTTAATATAAAAAGTTTTATTTTTGGCAAATGTAAAAACTAGGGCCGGGACTCGATTAAAAAATTTAATCTAATTAATTAGAGGCTTTGTAATTAATTAATCGAAATTAATCGCATTTTAATCGCATATAAATATTTGACCTGAGAACAGTGAGAATTAAGATTTTTACATGGATTTTTAGTATACCATTGAATAATGACTGAATACATAAGCTTAAGCAACAAAATATTGTTTATTTTTGTTCAACCAAGTCCAACAGACCAATGCAATATTGCCATTAAGTGTAGCAAGAGGCACGTTCTTTAACGAGTCTTTCATGCCGAGAACTCTGCTCTTGTGTTTGCTTAATTATGCATTTAAACGTTAATGACCAAACCTATCATTATAAATGTTGCTGCACATGGAATATAACGCGGATAACATTTAAAAAGTATTTTTTATCAGGTTACACACTGATTATTTATCACGTAAACCCCTTTCTCTACCTGTCCGTTGGTCGCGTATATCCTCCATGTTTGTAGTTTTTTAACACTTTTTATGCGTGTTTGTAGTTCTAATCGAATCCTCGTTCACGGCGCAGTGTTGCGGGCAATATTAGCCGTTAAGAGTGTGCATTGATCGTTAAGTAGTAGACCATCCGGGAATCTTTGGAATAATTTTTTAAACATACTACGATTTGGGACATACAATACTATTTAGGACGGACGCAGCTTGTCTAAACGCTAGTTGGTGCTCCAGTATAATCGGTCCGCCGAATCTCATCCAGTGAGAAACGTTCCGCGGTGCAAAACTAAGTGCAATTAAAATGCGTTAAAAAATTTTAACGCGTTATTTTTGTGTAATTAATTAATCTAAATTAACGCGTTAAAGTCCCGGCCCTAGTAAAAACCTTTTTACACCAAAAGCCTGAAAAGTGAATTCATGCCTGTACAGTAACCCACATAAGAAAAAATGTCAACTCTTCAGCAATAAAAAAGGAAAACAAATGTTAGATTATCTTGAGTAATTTTTTCTTATTAGTATGGATGAATTGGGTCATTGAAGGTCGGCAGCAAAGACATTGATTAATAAAATGGGATTAAATACATAAAATATATTTGTATTGTTTAACACATTTAATTATTGTAGGTTTTCATTGAATTTCAGCGTTTTATTCATTTTGAGGAATACTGTATTTTTTTTTTTTTTTTTTTTTTAGTGAGTGAGATGAATTAATGCATGTTCACCTTTATTCTAGAACTCAAGTAACATCTTACTCACAATTTCTCTCAACATGGAGACAGGAGAGCTTTTAATCAATAAATTAGGGGGAAAAGTAACTGGCGTTACTTATTTGAAAAAGTAACTAAAAGTAAGATATTTTCTTGTCAATTAAAAAGTAACGCGTTACTTTACTAGTTACTTGGAAAAAGTAATATTATTACATAACTTGCTTTACTTGTAATGCGTTACCCCCAACACTGGTAATAGCTGCTCAATATTTGAAACTACAGCAAAGGAGATGGTCGGGTCAGTTCAAATGGCCACAGGAGTTCATATGTTCATGACAAAAGAAAATAAAAAGTATAAAGTGGTAATGGATGTAAATAAATGAAGTTTTCATGAAGCTGGACAATCAGATTTGGTCTCATTCATCTACGATGTGAATTGTACGCAAGCAATTTTAGTTAGCCTCGTCACACTCGCAATTTATTTTCAGAATGAGTTTGCAAATGATGTTTCAGGTCTCTTTGATAAGTGAAACTTATCTTGCACTGAAGACACGTAAAAGGCTTTTCTCCGGTGTGAAGCCTCATGTGAGTCTTAAGGTTTCCTTTAAGTGTGAAACACTTTCCACACTGAGGGCAGCTGAAAGGCTTCTCTCCAGTGTGAATTATAATGTGAGTGTTGAGGCTTCTTTTATGACTAAAACTCTTTCCGCATTGATGACATATGAGACCGTTCTCTCCTGAGTGAATCCTCATGTGGCAATTAAGAGTTTCTTTACATCTCAAACCCTTTCCACACTGACTACATACGAAGGGCTTCTCTCCGTTGTGACTTCTCATGTGGGCATTGAGACTTTCTTTTCGTGAGAAGCTCCTCCCACACAGTTTGCAGCTGTAAGGATTCTCTCCTTTGTGAATTCTCATGTGGGCATTAAGATTTCCTTTATGCGTAAAACCTTGACCACACTGAGTGCATGTGTAAGGCTTCTCTCCAGTGTGAACTCTTAAGTGGACTTTGAGGTTTTGTTTTTGAGTGAAACCTTTTCCACACTGTTGGCAGATAAAAGGCTTCTCTCCATTGTGTATTCTCATGTGGACGTCAAGGTTTTGTTTATTAGTGAGTCTCTTTCCACAGTGACGGCAGGTAAAATAACTGGTAGATTCGATCTTCTGGCCTCTTTTGCGTGAGGAAGTCTTCTTTGTCTTTGTGGAGTTTTGACCAATCATGCAATCATATTTATGGACTTTCTCTTTCACTTCATTCAGTTCTTTACTCTTCTCTTTCAGTGTCGTCAGGTCTTAAGCGAAAAAAAAGACAAATTCAAGTTAACCCCGGTTTAATGGCCCAAAGCAACAGACGACAAAAGCAACAAAATATTAAAGGATGTATACTAGATCCTAGATGCACTAAGCCAATGAAAGATGCGTTACCTCTTTTCTCATTTTTTACTTTTTTAGGACATGCCCAAGCATTATCACAGTTTTGGTCCTATTTATTTGACTGCTACAACTTTGTGGAAATGAAGAGATGTGTCCTCAACACAAGTATTGAGTGCCACAAGGCTCAGTATTAGGTCCTCTGCTTTTCCCTTTGTACACACTTTCCCGGAGGTATGTGAATAGATTTAGATGTAGGACCAGTGTCAATAATTAACAGGATCATTAGACAAAAAGGTTTTTTTTTTGTTTGTTTTTTTTACATCATATGAGAAAGATTTTTTTTTTTTTTTTTTTTTTTTTTAGAATATCAGAATAATTGCAATTGTGATATTGGTGTTATACAACAATCCAATAAACAAGAAGTTAATATTAAGGAAAATTAAGATTTTAGACACAATATTGTCTGTTTTTGCTCTATTTCAGTAATGAATATAGCACCCAACAAAACCACAGTAGAGCCAGTGGCATGTCTGTGAGAAACACAGTGGTGTTTTGTTCCTAAATGATTCAATTGCTTTTGAATTAATCGGGTGAGTCAATGATTCAGTGATCCATTCATAAAGCCTTTTTGAACAAATCTCTTGAATGAATGACTCAATTACTTTCTCATTAAGACAAGAACTTGCCACCACCTGGTGGTGTTAGTTTCAAATTCAAAAGTATAATTGATGCAGATTTTATTTATTTGACAATGTTTAGGACTTTATATGGAGGCCAACTAAATATGTGACTAATCTCATTTTGATATATATATATATATATATATATATATATATATATATATATATATATATATATATATATATCTGTTTCATCCACAAAATAAATTGAGTGTATTATTGTAATAATGACCACATTATATTATTTAATATTTTTTGTATTATTTTTTTTAAAGATTTATTTTTGGTGTTTTAGCCTTTATTTTGATAGGACAGATCAGAATTGACAGGAAGCAAAGTGGGAGAGAGATGGGGGCGGGGTCGGGAAAGGTCCTCGAGTTGGGATTCGAACACGGGACGCCCGGAGTACAACGGCGCTGTATGGCGACGCGCTGCCCACAAGGCTATCGGCACCGACATACTTCTTGTATTATTAATATGATAATGTTTCATTCAACATGTGATTAATAGAAATAAAATATCACTCTAGTTTTCTCAAATCTTCTACTTATTCTGTGTTAGCCTTATTTCACATAAAGAAAACAAATGTTTAAGTAAACACAGGCTGTGATTGGTAACTTACTGAATATCTAATCTTTAAATGGATCTACAAAAATAAAGCTGAAGTCAGGCTTTCAAAAAGGAACATAAAAAGCTGCAGGAGGGCAGACAGGGCACATAAACACCTGCCAACATCAAATAAACTGAGAAAAAATATTTCCTACCAGCCATTTAAATAATGAAGCATTTGCATTATTTTCATTAAAATATATATTTGTCATAATGACAATATTATTATTTAGCTATAAGTAACAAATAGCACTTATTTGCAGCATCGGAACTAGTCTTAATCTCCATGTAAAATCTATTACTAAAGATCCATCGAGAGTTTGTTCCTCACATTGACTTTGTGGGTCTTCTTAACATGTGAAAGTTAAGTACAGAATTTTAACACAGAGTGCTGACAGCATGCAGTAGCTCCACCAAACTGTGTAAGCAGTCGAAATGTTTTATTATGTAGACTTTTGTTTTGTTTTGTTTAGGTTACATCTGTATTGTTTTTCCTAATTTAAAGAAGTGTCGTAATAAAGAATGCCCATTTTGGAAAAAGGTTCTTCTTAGGTACAAGGCATCATTATTATTGGTCTGATCATGTGATCTCAACATGTCTGTCCACACGAGACAACACGCTCCATGTCAAATAAAACTGCTTTTGATAATTAGGACACTTTAATTATGACATTCTTATTATTTGTTTACACAGAGGTCAACATTTTAATAAGGTTCAAATGTGAGAAGTCAAAATATCAGCTTTGAAAATGGAAACCAACCTGTTTGTTCCTCAGTTTCTTCTTGTTTTACTCTGAATGCTTCTTCAATCTTCATATCTTCACTCTCCTCTTTAATAAACGGCATCTTTATAATTGTATGTCGCATAGATCTCATAGTTGCTTCATCAGGAGTTGTTCTGTGTGTTTGAGAATAATTAAGAGAAGAAAAAAAAAACTAAATCTCTGGGTGCAAATAAAAAAAAAAAAACTAGTTCAGTGGTCAGAGCAGTGGAAAGAGGGTCAGTCAGAGTGAGTTAATGGCCCTAAATGATTTTATTAGCTGTAAAACACACAAAGCAAGCACTACAAATTAATAAACAACACGATTCATACATAAAGTCAATTTTTATGATTTATATTTGGTATTTAATATTTTTAATATTAATATTTTGTAGATCGCATTTCCTGAAATCATTTTTCAGTTTTTGAGTAGTTTTAAGCTACACGTTTGTGTTCTCGTTGCATTTCCAGGTGTTGACCAGCAGGTGTTGTCAGCGTGCCGTGATTCGAGCGCTTCCAAACAGTGAATCGTTTTTCTATTAGTTCTCAGAGTTTCAAAAACTCAGTTTCTCCTATCACTATGTGCCAGAGACCGAATTCATGTTGATTCAAGATATAGGGAACGAAATGAGACACAATGTCACTGTTATTCAAGTTCGTATGGTTTTACTCACAAAATATCGTTCAGTGTTTAATAAATGATTGCATTGTTGCATTCAGAAATAAATAATAATTTTACATCGCTTGTAAAAACTATAAATAGACTAAACACGTTTTATCAATTTAAACACTTTAAATGCTTAAAGTGTAAACACAAACCTTTCTTCAGCCAAATCACAGGAGCATGAGCGTGGGGCAGCCTTATGACATCACATCTCTATACCAAAATAAAAGCCCTGTATAGAGCATGGAAATGTTTTGTTCTGTTAGTTTTTCTGAGTTTTATTCGTGGTGAAAATTAGAAGAAAAAAAATAGATATAACACATCTAATATGAGGGGGGAGAGAGAGAGAGAAAGAGAAAATATGTGTGCTTCTGTGTGAAGTGATTGAGTGCAGCAACCATATATACCAAGG
>NC_133362.1:47490353-47633323 GCF_049309525.1 Garra rufa
CACACTCCTCAGCCTCCCCGGGAAGGTCTATGCCAGGGTACTGGAGAGGAGAATTCGTCCGATAGTGGAACCTCGGATCCAAGAGGAACAATGCGGTTTTCATCCTGGTCGCGGAACAATGGACCAGCTCTATACCCTCTTCAGGGTGCTGGAGGGTTCATGGGAGTTTGCTCAACCAGTCCACATGTGTTTTGTGGATCTGGAGAAGGCATTCGACCGTGTCCCCCGCGGTGTCCTGTGGGGGGTACTCTGGAAGTATGGGGTCCGGGGTCCTTTGCTAAGGGCTGTCCGGTTCCTGTATGACCGGAGCAGGAGTCTGGTTCGAATTGCTGGCAGTAAGTCGGACCTGTTCCCGGTGCGTGTTGGACTCTGGCAGGGCTGCCCTTTGTCTCCAGTCCTGTTCATTATTTTTATGGACAGGATTTCTAGGCACAGCCAGGGGCTGGAGGGGGTCTGGTTTGGGGACCACAGGATCTCATCTCTGCGGTTTGCAGCCCAGTGTGAAGCGGCTGGGATGGGAATCAGCACCTCTAAGTCTGAGGCCATGGTTCTCAGTCGGAAAAGGGTGGCTTGTCCTCTTCAGGTTGGTGGGGAGTTCCTGCCCCAGGTGGAGGAGTTTAAGTATCTGGGGGTCTTGTTCACGAGTGAGGGAAGGATGGAGCGGGAGATCGACAGACGGATCGGTGCAGCTTCTGCAGTAATGTGGTCGATGTACCGGTCTGTCGTGGTGAAGAAAGAGCTGAGCTGTAAGGCGAAGCTCTCGATTTACCGGTCAATCTACTTTCCTACTCTCACCTATGGTCATGAGCTTTGGGTCATGACCGAAAGGATAAGATCCCGGATACAGGCGGCTGAAATGAGTTTCCTCCGTAGGGTGGCTGGGCACTCCCTTAGAGATAGGGTGAGGAGCTCGGTCATTCGGGAGGAGCTCGGAGTAGACCCGCTGCTCCTTCACATCGAGAGAGGCCAGTTGAGGTGGCTCGGGCATCTGTTCCGGATGCCTCCTGGACGCCTCCCTGGGGAGGTGTTCCGGGCATGTCCCACCGGGAGGAGGCCCCGGGGAAGACCCAGGACACGCTGGAGGGACTACGTCTCTCGGCTGGCCTCATCTCTGCGGTTTGCAGCCCAGTGTGAAGCGGCTGGGATGGGAATCAGCACCTCTAAGTCTGAGGCCATGGTTCTCAGTCGGAAAAGGGTGGCTTGTCCTCTTCAGGTTGGTGGGGAGTTCCTGCCCCAGGTGGAGGAGTTTAAGTATCTGGGGGTCTTGTTCACGAGTGAGGGAAGGATGGAGCGGGAGATCGACAGACGGATCGGTGCAGCTTCTGCAGTAATGTGGTCGATGTACCGGTCTGTCGTGGTGAAGAAAGAGCTGAGCTGTAAGGCGAAGCTCTCGATTTACCGGTCAATCTACTTTCCTACTCTCAACTATGGTCATGAGCTTTGGGTCATGACCGAAAGGATAAGATCCCGGATACAGGCGGCTGAAATGAGTTTCCTCCGTAGGGTGGCTGGGCGCTCCCTTAGAGATAGGGTGAGGAGCTCGGTCATTCGGGAGGAGCTCGGAGTAGACCCGCTGCTCATCGAGAGAGGCCAGTTGAGGTGGCTCGGGCATCTGTTCCAGATGCCTCCTGGACGCCTCCCTGGGGAGGTGTTCCGGGCATGTCCCACCGGGAGGAGGCCCCGGGGAAGACCCAGGACACGCTGGAGGGACTACGTCTCTCGGCTGGCCTGGGAACGCCTCGGTGTTCCGCCGGAAGAGCTGGAGGAAGTGTCTGGGGAGAGTGAAGTCTGGGTGTCTCTGCTTAGACTGCTGCCCCCGCGACCCGGTCCCGGATAAGCGGATGAAGATGGATGGAAGGAATTTGCGTTACTTGTAATGCGTTACCCCCAACACTGCTATTGACACTATTGCCCTATTTAATACTGTAAAGTTGCTTTGGCACAACCCCTATTGTTAAAAGCTGTTTAAATAAAGGTGATTGATCGAGAAATTCTTTAAAAGAAAGTCAAGATCCTTGCATCATGGTCCAGGAGTTTCTATTTCTTCGTTAGCCAGCAGTCATGATTAAAGATGATGAAGCATCTCACTGTCTTGCCTCTCAACACAAACAATGTGAAAATTAATATTGTTTTAGTTATGTCAGTTCATGTACTTGGTTTTTCCCATTGTATCCCCCGTTGATTTGTGTACCTTGGTTTAACCCTCGTTAGCATCATCCCCTTCACCTGTCTGTAATTATGAGTTTCCCTTTAAAAGTCTGTCTCTGTGTTCAGTACGCTGTCGGTCTTTGTTTAATGTTAACGCTATGTGTGTGGATGTCTCTTGTGTTCCTGATCAGTCTGCTCCTTGGATTTATATGTAAAGACTTTGTTCGTTTGTCAAATCGTGTCGTGTCTCGTCAATCCAGCACCAACCTGTGACAAATATTGATACTTAAGCATTATTACAGCTTGTTGAACATACAGAATAGCCATTAACAAAAGCTTATTAGCCTTATTAAAAGACTACAACATCTGTTTTGAAAGCATTTAACATCAGAGGTTTCAGTTTCTTTTATTGCCTGAAGCAATCATGGAACTATGATTTAAAGTAATTTTCTTTAGCTTTGTCATTTCTTTTTCTTTAGCTCTGCAACTTCACCAGATGCAAGCATGACGTCCTCAAATAATAGTAAAAAAAGTATATATTTTTTTCATTTGAAACAGTATCTTTTGATACTTGAACTTCACAAATGACATCTTGGATTTAGTATATGATAGCATGTTGAGCTTGGCTGACAGTGATGAGAGCTGTTTTGCTTTGTGTTATACAGGCATCTCTGAAAATTTTTATGCTTTGCAGTCTCACTGTGGATCTTTATAGTTTTGTGTTTAAAGTCTAAACATCCTGTTGCAAATGTTGTGTTTCCTACAGTATCTCCACACTGCATACGATACTTGTTATACATCAGTTATTAATTTTCGTACCTTAGCCATGGAAATTCTTGCATCCATTCTCTAAGGAAAATAGATTTGTTTATTACTGTGTGAGTTGACCCTTCAATAGCTTTACTTCACTCCTGCTCTGTTTCTAGTTTTGAGTATGGCATCCCTCCTTCAGCTGAGTTTTTGCAGATGTGTGAGTCAATAGATTGCTTCATCATTAGCAGTAAATGAACTTCATGAAAAGATGAGGTAATAGCAGGCAATGCATCTATGTCAAAAGAATTATCAATAGTTAAAAAGTATTATTTGTTCTATCTTGTAAACAAATGTGTCTGTGTGTGTGCATGCTTGTTAAGCTATATTATGGGCCAAATGTTCTCATTTAAATACTAAATTATCCAACTAGACAACTGACTAGTAAGGACATTTATGTGTTCTCACTAGTTAAAACATCTCATAAATCAGACAAATCACATTTATATTTAACCCCTTCAGACCCTTCTGTGAAAATATTCCAAGTTTTTTAAAAATATATAAGTACATTTTCTCACTTTTTAAAGGCTTTACATGAGACCAAATAATAGTAATAAAAATGTCACTCTTCAATTGTTAATCAGGTGGAAACAGTTGTACTTCACAAACTATTTAAGCCAGCTGTTCACTAAAATCGTAAAACAGTAAAATCCTATGCATGAAAATTGATGTCCAGTGGCCATTTGTGGGGCATGATACCAGTCCTATAAAGACTGATTCTTTGATCAAGCTAATTCATCCATCCCATGGCTTTGCTGAGTTTCAGGAGTGGCCAATATTAGGAATTAGTCATGAAGTCGTTGTTAGAAAATATCTTGGGGTTGAAAACCTGGATTCTCTGGTACAGGAGGGTGACAACAGAAGCTTCATGACTGAAAACCTCTTTGCCTCGCTCAGAGAGCTCTGTTTACACACGTACTGAGTGTAAATTATAGTTTTAATTCAATTTATTAAATGAACCAATTAACCAATTTATAACTGTTATAATCAAACCGTTTATTTTCAACTGTTTAACTATGTACTTCATTTTTTTTTAATAAATGCCTTTCCGATATGATATGAGATTTGAAAAGGGAGGAAAGTTCACCAGAAGGGGGATTCAAACCAAGATCAGTCGCATCGAAAAGAGTGAAACACGCAATTTATCCTTTGCACCACTGGAGCTGACAAATAACAGCCATCTTTTGTAGTGTTGTCTATCCAAATCACACATTGGTGGGTGGAGTTAGTGTAAATAGCCTCTGCCAACAAGGTGGGCTATTTGCACTTAGTGTAAATAGACACTTTTTTTTTTTTTACATTTATAAGAGTTAAAAATTATGGAGGCACCTCTATCAATTTTGCATGTGTCCCTCATCTAACACCCCTGATACAACTATTAGCTCATTAGTAGAGACATAAATTGGGTGTGTTAGATGAGGGAGACATACAAAGTGTGCAGTGCTGGAGTGCTCCAGGACCGGTTTGAAAACACCTGGTGTTTGCCTTGCACATGTATGCCTATGTTGACCAAAGTTAATGAGGCATTCTTTTACTCACTTTTATTTAGTCTCTTTCAATATGTTGTATCAGACCACTTTTGTTCATTTGAGTCAATGCTTCATCTTTTGTGCTGACTGATGTCAGGAGGAGAAAGAAAGGTGAAACCGATACCACTTTTGCTACACAGCTTGGAAGTAAGCCTCCACTAATGCCGTGATTTTAAGAGAAGTCTGCTTCCAGTAAAAGGAGCCTAAATGAGTGCAAAAAATGTATGAGCTTCTTAATGATGATGTGAATGTTTTATTTTCAGATCAGGTATGGGTTATGTTTAAATTGTCTTCGAAAAACCCTAATCACCAAATGATTCATTGGGAATTGCTTCATAGGGTTTACTTGACTCCAATGAAACGTTTTTATATGAATCTGTCGTCTTCTCCTAAGTGTAATCTCTGTTCACAAGGATCTTTAGGGACATTTTTGCATTTTTTTGGGGAGTGCCCCTCTCTCTCACTTTTTTGGTCTCAACTTTCACAGGATCTATCATATTTGCTGGGCATTGAGATAGGTTTAACTCCATGGCACTTTTTCATGAATGATTTCTGGGACCTTACTTTATCTGGCCAACAAAGATGTTTACTGTTATCTGCTCTCACAGCAGCAAAAAAATTGCTAGTCAACCGTTGTAGTCCTCCTCACACAATGGACAGACGGTGTATTTGTTGGACATTATATCAATGGAACTCTCAACTTCTCGTATACATGGATCTAATGTCAAAACTGTAAATTTATGGCAGTCAGCTTTTAATGTTGTGTCATTCTTTCTAAAATCGTTGTAATTTTTGTTGTTGTTGTTGTTGCCTGTTTTGTTTTGTCTTGTTTAAAGTCTACCAGGGGTGGGGTGGGTTCTTAATTTGCACATTTGATTTTTGCTTTATATTACTGTTATTTGAAGAAAATTTAATAAACAGTTGTTAACAAAAAAAAAATGTATGAGCTAATTTATTAGACTGACATGTGAATGCATATTAATTTAGATGCAAAAGTTTGATACTGTGTATGTTGTAGTTTAAAATGTGGGACTTCATTAATATTGAAACAATTCAATACAAATTATTTGAAATGCTATTGTGAAGCAATATAAAAGTCCATGCTGTACACTTTCAAGACACATGGTTACCTAAACTCAGAACTGACAAGTTAAATAAAGTTGTTCAAATGAAGCACCTACAGTATTGTTCCTTCCTAGTCAAACATTACCACTCCATTGTGGTCTATCAGAATGAGTTGTTTGTTCTTTCCTAAAGCATATTTTACTTTGGATGCAACACTGGCCTGTTGTTCAGTGAATCTCATTTCCACCATTCTGTTCACAAGCTTCCCACTCCATAACTCGACCAGGCTGACCATCCTGGAATATAGAACAACTACATTTAGGGTCATTCGTAATGATGAACATGCAACATTAAATTGAACAAATATCCTTGTATGGTCAGGGTATGGAATTTCTAAAACGAAAATGATCTTACCTTGTAAAATATTTAAGATTCCTGGGTGGCTGTGAGGGATTTGAGCTAGCAGATCTGGAGAAGATAAACTGACTGCTCAAGGAAGGAGTGGGATATGGATGGCCCAGAGGCACCAATAATGTTAACATTTGGTTGGGTACAGCCCCAGAACCATTTACCTCATAGTGGGCCTTGTCCCTAAGGTCCAATGAACTGAAGTAGCCAACTGCTGTGGGAAACAAAGTCACATTAGTTTTATCAGTGAGCTACATGCTCTGAATGGTTAACTTAAAAAATGGGGGGGGGTTTCCTAAATAGCTCTTACCAAAAATAAGTATACTTCAAGTTTATTTTATTAAGTATACTTAAGTAAAGTTCAAGTATACTATTTTAAGTATACTTTATGTAGTAAGTATACAAATATCAGTGTACTAGTAGTATACTTTTAAGATTACTATTTCAATACTCCTTGGGACTAAATTGGCCCAATTTCTAGTATATAAAAGTATACTTTTAAGTATACTTAATAGGGCTGTAACGATACGCGATATGAAACCGAAATCGCGACACTCAGATCCACGATCCTGTGTCGTGGTGTGATAAGGGAGAATCGTGACACACCCCGTGACTACCTTTCCAATCATGTGACGCCTGCCTGCAAAAGTTGAGCTAGTTGAAAAAGAACGTGAGGAAACATGGCAACCAACCCAGAGATTGCGGACCCTCCCTCCTCATTTAAGTCAGCAGTATACGGCAACATTTCAGAGCTGTATGATCCATAAAATACGGAGAAAGGCTATTAATAAAGGGAAAAAAAATCCAGAAAATGCGTGTAGTATAGCCTGCGCAGTAAAAATACAATTATGTGTAAAATGTCATAGTAAACTGTCTGACATGAAAACCACGCTAGTCATTATCCCATAAAATGACAAATAGCAAATAACACATAGTATTTTCATTACGTTTCATTTATTTTGTTTTTGTAAAGTAAAATGAGACCTTGTTGTGTGCAATACGTTTACCCCGAGACCGTGTCACGAACACCAGCTCGACCGCAAAACACATTCACTATGAGAGAAAGCGGCAGCTGCGCAGAGATTCCACCGCTTGACGTGTCCCATGTGAAATGGCTTTTAAACGGTCTTCAGACAGAGCGCAAACACAGGCACGGGACCGTTTGAGAGCAGCGTCAGCGTGTACCGGATTGAGTCCAAAGAGCAAATACCCGTGCATTTCCTGATTAAAATCATTTAAAATGTTCTTCTGTTTGTGTGATTATTATTTTAAATTTTTATGACTATGATTTTTATGCTATTCCTCTTATGTACAGCACTTTGAATTACCATTGTGTATGAAATGTGCTATATAAATAAACTTGCCTTGCCTTGCCTTGCATGTCACCCGCACTGCACCTGACAGATAAATATTATTCCACCGTTACGTCAGTTTCAGCGGGTCACCCTTCGGGTAGGACTCTGTTTCGCACACACATAGAATCTTGCATCGCTAGCAGGTTTAAAGAATTTGACATCTTGACAATTTTATCACTATCATGTTAAATAAAAATAAAAAAATTCAGTGACAGACAGACCTTATCAGTTGTTAATTTTAATACAGAAGGTTTTTATTAAACCTTAAAATGTGACCTTGTATGTAAAACTGATTGAAATTGAAATTGAATTTTTTTTATTATTTTTTTTATAAATCTGTTGTTTGATTTTCAGTTTCATGTTTTAATTTTTGTTCAAAATATTGTGATACGTTTCGTATCGTGACCTAGGCATATCGTTACACCCCTAATGCTTAAGGAATAACAGTAGTAAACTTTGAGCACTAGTTTACATCTGTTTTCAGTTTGTACTGCAAGTATACTAAAAGTGATCTTGTAGATATATAATGATAGATTACTAATTAAATACTTTTTTATGCATTTTTAGTACACTTTGAAGTATAGTCTCAGTAAACTATAGTAGTAAACTTTAGTAGTTTTATACTGCAAGTGTACTTGTAAGTTTTCTTTAAGTGAACTTTACATCATACTTTAAGTATACTACTGTGTCCCTATTTAGGTATTAATTTGTAGGGATGTCTCGATCAGGTTTTTTTGCCCTCGATTCCGAGTCATTTGATTTCGAGTATCTGCCGATACCGAGTCCCGATCCGATACTTCTATAATACATAAAAAAAGAATAAAGAAGAGCGAAGAAACAGATCCAGGATGTTCCTTATTTTTTTATTTAATTCACCTTATTTTAACATTCAACAACTCTGTTAACAAACAGGTAGGTAGCTGTTAGGTAGCTTGAACAATCAAGTAATAAATTACATAAATTCTTCACTTCTGGACATTAGTGCAACAGTAAATATATAAAAAAGTCTAATATAAAAACAAATAGCACCTCAACTTAAAATACCCGGCAGGCATGTAAACAAAAAAAAGTGCCACAGTGTTTGCTGTGTTTCTGTGTGGAGTCAAGAGGTCTAACTCTGTGCCACCGCATAACTATGGATGTGTTAAAAAATAATGAGAATATACTGTATATACCAGAGATTGTGTTAGACAGTTACATTGCCCGTCATTTTGACGGACAGGGTCGTAAAAATTCCTTATCACCCGTCATTTTAATTTTCATATTTTAATTATAACACATTTAATTGCATTTGTTTTTGTTCACGTTTTAATTTTTAATATGTTGAAGAGAACAGATGAGACTGCTTAACTTTTCATGTTCAACACCACACCCCGCAGTGACATCGATTTTAATATATTCTCATTTTAATGAGCAATATTAATCAGTAAATCCCAGTCGATCTTTTGGTCTATGCTGTTTTCAGTCGATGACTAACAAGTACATAGTGCGCCTCCCATCCAATAAATCGCAATGAAACAAAGTCTCAAATTTCAAATTCAATTTTATTAGGAAATTCAAGCAATAAATACCGTTTTGGCGCTCTTTAATGTGGCATTACGCCTGTGCGTAATCAAACGCATAGCAAAAGGCAAAAGATTAGTAACAGTTTCATTTCAGTTCTGGAGCAAGTGCTCTGTTGCCACACTGGAGCGCACTCGCCACCAACTGGACAGGGGTGGGAATTATAGCTAATAATTACACTAGATCACCCTCTGTGTAATCTGTCAAAGTGATGGATGGCCTTCAGATTTTTCCGTCATTGCAACAAAAATTCCGTCAATGACGGACAATTTTCGGTTAACGCGATCTATGATATACATATATATCCGAGTCCTGATCGGGAGGTAACGTCCGATTCCGATCGAGTCCCTATTAATTTGTATATATTTTGTTATACGAATATCTGAACATACAAAACATCAAAAGAAAAAAACAGGGTATCTGCTTGTAAACAAAAACATTTTATTGTAGCTTCACACATTCTTTTTTTTTTTATAAACACTTCAATGTGCCGGGTAAGTTTCATAAATAAATAAATAAATACACAACATTTTCAACAAAAAAAACTATTCATGATAATCAAAACGTAGATCAACACCCCAAAGTCATTATTACCTTTTTTATGGGTCGACATTTTAATCCAGGGGTCCCCAAACTAAGGCCCGGGGGCCGAATGCGGCCTGCCCCCACATTTGGACCGGCCCTCTGAACAATACCAGAGACATATTTTGAAAATGTAATTTTAAATATGTTTTACTTATATCATGTCAGTATTTGATAATAAAGGTTGGCTTTCAAACTAAAATTTCCCTTAGTTATTAACATAGCCTAATTATTTGTTAAATTCACCAACAGAATGGTACATTCAACGTAATGTGTCATCACGATCGAACAGGTGATGTCAAGTCAAGTCACCTTTATTTATATAGCGCTTTTAACAATACAGATTGTGTCAAAGCAACTGCACAGTATTTAAACAGCACAATAGTGTGTAAGTAACGCATTATTGTAAATAATCAATTTTCAGTTAAAGGCAGTTCATCAATGAATTCAGTGATATCAGCATCCAGTTCAGTTCAAATAGTATATACGATATCGCTGGAAAGTGTCCCCAACTAAGCAAGCCAGAGGCGACAGCAGCAAGGAACCAAAACTCCACAGGTGACAGAAATGGAGAAAAAAAATCTTGGGAGAAACCAGGCTCAGTCGGGGGACCAGTTCTCCTCTGGCCAGACGAAACCAGCAGTTTGTACCAATGTCTGATTGTAGAGAACTCATCAGGATCCTGTGTTGTGGCACCGATGGCCGTCTAGGTTGGCGAGGTCTTCATTGATGATCCGTCTATGGAGCTCATCTGGTTGACATCCACGGCTATTGAAGTCATCTCCAGGTGGTGATCCATGATCTAAGCTGGGTGCGGACTGGATCCGGGGGACTGCAGTGACCATTTGATCTGGATACAGGCTGGATCTGGTGGCTACGGTGACCTCGGAATAAGAATGAAACAGACTAATATTAGCGTAGATGCCATTCTTTTTACGATGCAACGAGTGCATCAGATGTTATGGGAGGTGTTTTCGGTTCCGGTTGACCTAATTAATGCAGCCTAACAATCCTTTAACGGATTTGAGTTATAGGAATGTGTTAATGTTTTATGTGTAAGCCAGGTTAAAGAGATGTGTCTTTAATCTAGATTTAACTGACAGAGTGTGTCTGCCTCCCGAACAGTGTTAGGTAGATTGTTCCAGAGTTTAGGCGCTAGATAAGAAAATGATCTGCCGCCGGCAGTTGATTTTGATATTCTAGGTATTATCAAATTGCCAGAATTTTGAGAACGCAGCGGACGTGACGGACTATAATGCGATAGAAGCTCGCTCAAGTACTGAGGAGCTAAACCATTGAGGGCTTTATAAGTAATTAGTAAGATATTAAAATCTATATGATGTTTTATAGGGAGCCAATGCAGTGCTGACAGAACCGGGCTAATATGGTCATACTTTCTAGTTCTAGTAAGAACTCTAGCTGCTGCATTTTGGACCAGCTGGAGTTTATTTATTAAGCGTGCAGAACAACCACCCAATAAAGCATTACAGCATTGTGTGAACCAGCTAGAAAAATCAGAACGATGACAAAATGACTCAATAGCATTTGAGGTAAAACAAGCACTGCTTAGTGCAATAGCAAGAATTCACTCATCTCCCAGTTACCCAATGTTTTTCAACTGAGAACCAGTTGAAAAGTCTGTGGAAGCACTGAAAATGCTGAAGGCGGAATTTTACGTGTGATTCAAAAAACACAGTGGACCAACACCAGCAGATGATATAGCATCCCAAATCATCACAGACTGTGGAAAATTAACACTGGACTGACTTCAAGCAACTTGAGCTATGAGCTACTCCACCCATCCTCCAGACTCCAGGAACTTGATTTCCAAATAAAATACAAAACTTGCTCTCATCTAAAAAGAAGACTTTGGAGCACTGAGCAACAGTCCATTTCTTCTTCTCCTTAGCCCAGATGCCTCTGACGTTGTCTGTGGTTCAGGAGTGGCATAACAAGAGGAATACGACAACTGTGGCCAAATTCCTTGACACGTCTGTGTGTGGTGGCTCTTGATGCCTTGACCCCAGCCTTAGTCCATTCCTTGTGAAGTTCACCCAAATTCTTGAATCAGTTTTGCTTGTCGGGCGGCAGATCTTTTTCACATTTAGCGCCCAAACTCTGAAACAATCTACCTAACACTGTTCGGGAGGCAGACACACTCTGTCAGTTTAAATCTAGATTAAAGACCCATCTCTTTAACCTGGCCTACACTTAATACATTTCATAATCCAAATCCAAAGCCACCTGTATCCAGATCAGACAGTCACTGCAGTCTCCCGGATCTAGTCCGTACCCATCAGCACCCAGAGATATCCTCTACAGCCCTGAATGTCAGCAGAAACCACATCAAAGACAGATCATCAGTGAAGACCTCATCACCTAGACGGCCGTCGATGCAAGACAGCGAAAACCAGATGAGTCCTCTCCAATCTGATTTTGTGGCAACTTGGAGCTCTTGCATCTACATTAATATTGGTCTGTTTGTTTCTTATTCCCAGGTCACCATAGCCACCAGATCCAGTCCGTATCCAGATCAGATGGTCACTGCAGTCCCCCGGATCCAGTCCCAAACCAAGAGCAGATGGTGGATCAACACCTACAGCCGAATGTCAGCGGATACCGTGTCAACTAGATGAGCCCCAGAGACAGATCATCAAGAAAGAACTCCTACCCTAAACGGCCAATGGCACAAGGCCATGGGAACCAGATGAGTCCTCCCCAATTTGACTTTGTTGCAATATGGAACTCTTATTATTGACATTTTATTTTATTATTTTAATACTGTAAGGTTGCTTTGACACAACTTGTATTGTAAAAAGCGCTGTATAAATAATCTTGACTTGACTTGACTCGACAGCACTCTGTGAACAGGCAGCTTCTTTGGCAATCAATGTTTGTGTCTTACCCTCCTTGTGAAGGGTGTCAATGATTGTCTTCTGGACAACGGTCAGATCAACAGTCTTCCCCATGATTGTGTAGCCGAGTGAACCAAACTGAGAGACCATTTTGACGGCTCAGGTGTTTTGAGTAGATTAGCTGATTGGCATGTCACCATATTCTAATTTGTTGAGATAGTGAATTGGTGGGTTTTTGTTAAATGTGAGCCAAATCATCACAATTAAAAGATTCAAAGACTTAAACTACTTCACCATGTGTGCATTAAATTTATTTAATACACAAGTTTCACAATTTGAGTTGAATTACTGAAATAAATGAACTTTTCCATGACATTCTAATTTACTGAGAAGCACCTGTATATCTTTTAAAAAGAAATGATCATTTGTCTGTCTGGTGCATAAAAAAATAATAAACTATTCTATAGGGCTGTAACGATATGCGATATGAAACCGAAATCGTGACACTCAGATCCACGATCCTGTGTGCGGTGTGATAAGGGAGAATCGCGACACACCCCTTGACTACCTTTCCAATCATGTGACGCCTGCCTGCAAAAGTTGAGCTAGTTGAAAAAGAACGTGAGGAAACATGGCAACCAACCCAGAGATTGCGGATCCTCCCTCCTCATTTAAGTCAGCAGTATGGCAACATTTCGGAGCTGTATGATCCATAAAATACGGAGAAAGGCTATTAATAAAGAAAAAAATCCAGAAAATTTGTTCACTATGAGAGAAAGCGGCAGCTGCGCAGAGATTCCACCGCTTGACGCGTCCCATGTGAAATGGCTTTTAAACGGTCTTCAGACAGAGCGCGAACACAAGCGCGGGACCGTTTGAGAGCAGCATCAGCGTGTACCGGATTGAGTCCAAAGAGCAAATACCCGTGCATGTCACCCGCACTGCACCTGACAGATAAATATTATTCCACCGTTACGTCAGTTTTAGCGGTTCACCAGTCGGGTAGTACTCTGTTTCGCACACACATAGAATCTTGCATCGCTAACAGGTTTAAAGAATTTGACATCTTGACAATTTTATCACTATCATGTTAAATTAAAAAAAAAAATTCAGTGACACACAGACCTTATCAGTTGTTAATTTTAATACAGAAGGTTTTTATTAAACCTTAAAATGTTAAAATGTGACCTTGTATGTAAAACTGATTGAAATTGAAATTGAATTTTTTTTTTTAATAAATCTGTTGTTTGATTTTCAGTTTCATGTTTTAATTTTTGTTCAAAATATCGTGATACGTATCGTATCGTGAACCCAATATCGGGATACGTACCGTATCGTGACCTAGGCATATCGTTACACCCCTTCTATTCTAGCATTAAAAGGTATGATAAATACAGGTAAAATCATAATAGTAATAATAATAATAATAATACTAGTAGTAGTAGTAGTAGTCAGTCCGGCCCATGGAATTGTCTTTTATAAACCGACCCGGCCCCCCATTAAACAAAAGAAAAATGTGGCCCGCTCAGAAAAAAGTTTGGGGACCCCTGTTTTAATCCATAACATTACACAGTTTTACATATCTATCATTTTGTGTATGCTGTTTTATGTCTGACGACTGTGTTAGATTACATGTGGAAGTATCTGTTGTTTCGTTTTTTTATCACTTGTGTTTCTGAAATTCTGTTCAGAAGATGTGTAATAGCGCCCCTAGCGTATACTAATGAAAACACAGATTCTTAGAGCACAAGTATAGCTCAAATAGACTTTTTCTAAGTATAAGTCAAGTATACGTAAATGTCATTTTAAGTTCAATTCAATTCAATTCAAAATTGCTTTATTGGCATGACTGTAAGAAATGACCAAAGCCTTGAGTATATGTAGAGGAACATAATAATAACAATGAGAATATCTAAATAATTTCAATAATTAAAAATATAACAATTTCAACTTAAGTAACCAGGGGCGGAGTGGCAATCGGGACGACCGGGACTTTTCCCGGTCGGCCGGCCGAAGGATTTACACAGCGGATCACAAATTGAGCGGGCGCGAGGCGAACGCGACTGGCCTGAGCTTATTAGAATCATTTACGTTACTAAATTCTCCGCGAATAGTGGCCAAATACTCTTATGAATGGGGAATGCGTTTATCCAATGAACCGATTGCAGGTCAAGTCTATTTAAAATAAATGAGCGCCCCCTCGGTGCCAATGGCATGACCTACACAGATAATGTAACCTACGTCTCAGACAGATATGGACAGCAAGAAGAGAAAGGAAAAAGGAGGGGCCGAAAAGGCCAGAATTAAGAAGAAGCAGATGCTGGAGGAGGATGCATCAAAGTGCTCGAAAATTACGGATTTATTTTCCGAAATCAGGGGTCAACGAGTGCTGCAGGTGAATTGATGTTATTGCTGGGCGTGAACTAGCACAAGCTAGTCAAATGTTGTTATGGTAATGACTTAGTGGCCCACTACTCTGCCAAAGCTGGTATATTTCAGACAAATTAATGACTTTACCATAACAATCCTTGAGTGGCTCTTGAATTCAACCATTTGTTTGTCAGTGACTAGTAAGTGTTCAGTTTTCTTTATAGCCTTGTTGCTACTAATGAATAGGCAAGAAGCTGTTTGACCAACAATAGCCTTCACTAACAGAAGTTAAATAATGTTAGCAGATGCAAGCGAGCAGGGTTCACGTTGTAGACTCATAGTAAATAACCGTTTCCCAAAATGTATTTAACCTGTTCTATCCAAATTGAGGTGTTTACGTCATTGTGTGGATGTCAATTGTGGTATAGCCCCGTGAGTCAGACTGTTTCACCCTGATTTGGTTGAATGCACTGCATAGAATGATCGTGGAGATTTATTTTGCGATTTAGTCACTCTGTTGTAATGTAGCCAGTGTGTAGCCAATGCAATACAGAGAACGGGGTCAACATCGAATTTACAATCTAAAAGTTGTACTTTTTCTTGCTTGATTAGTTTTTGGCAATGCATGTTTAATCACATTTAAAGGACATACGATTTTCAAAATTGTATGGTTTAAGCGTAGGTGGTGTAATTAGCTTTCTCTTAAATTGAAATTGCCCAAATTATTCACCTTATTTGCCTTGGACATGTCTCAGTCATTTTTATATCACTTCTACATCAACTGATGTGCATATATCCATGGACATGTCCTATCTGATCTTTCTTTGTCATGATGGAAAATATTAGAATGCATTAACAGTTTATTGGGTCACATTCATTTTCTTCAAACAGATGCTTCCAAGTGCATCCAAAAATGTTCAGTGTTAACACTGAAATGGATGTGCAGCATAGCCAGACCTTTCAAAGAAAGTTGGTTTTGTTGGGAGGTGAGGTACATTGTATAGCCCCTAACTAGTGGCCTATACTATAAGGGGAAATGCAATTATCATTATGCTGTAAAATATATGTATACATTTATATGTGAGGCCTGTTCTGTTTTCTCTACAGTCTCAGAATTCAGTCAGACTCAGCCCAGCGATGATGCTGATCAGACAATGCTAGGAGAAGAAGTCACGACTACAAGTACAGGTATGCACACATTGCACATGTTATAGGTACAACAGAGGTTAGAATGCAGTGTATAGGCTAAACACAATGCAGAAATTTATTAGTGAAATATGATATGAAAATGTGATGATTGCAACATATGGAGAATGAGACATAATATTGGAAAGACATGCTGTCTTAGTGTAACATCAGTGTCGATTATTCGTATGCAACTCATTTTTATACATAATTTATGTATTTGTGTTGCATTTAACCATGTAGTGGTAATGGTGTTTATAATAGCTGTTTATTTTACGTCATCTTAACTAGACATAGTCAGTGCAAGGGAGAGTGAAGCCTCAGGGTTCAGGATAGAAACAGAAACAGATGAGGAGAGGGATGTGGAGAGTACAGAGGCTGGACCAGCTGAGAAGGAGACTGAAAGTGTAGAAGTTGGACCAACTGAGGTGGAAATTGAGAGTATAGAGGCTGGACCATCTGAGGAGGAGATTAAATTATTTTGCCCGTCCCAAGTCTAAAGATCTGTCTTTATTTTTTCAGTATCACCCCCAACAAACCCCAAGAAGAACCTTGCCTAATATTTTTCATAGTAGGGATGGGATCAACCGCAAGTGGTTGACTTACTATGAAGAAAGCCATGCTCTCTTCTGCACAGATTGTTTGGCATTTTCAAAGCACTCTGCTTTTGACAGCGCTTTTGTTAGAGCAGGCATGCAATTGTGGAAGCATGTACATCAAAGAATCGAGGAGCATGAAAGAAGTCATAACCATCGAGACTGTGCAGAGGCTTACTTCTTGAGGGCACATCAAGGGGACATTGAGACTAGATTAAGGGGAAACCAGCTCTCCCTCCATCAAGAGCAAGTAAGAAAAAAGGCAGGTGATGGAACGTGTGGTCAGTGTTGAAGCTGCCTACACTTTGGAAGACCGAAGTGTAGACCATGGTAACTTCCTTGAGATGATCATGCTCCTGAGTATGTATGACCCCTGCCTGCAACAACATTTGACTGAATGTATAGAAAATAGTAAAAAACAGCATGAAGCTGGGGCAAGAGGCAGAGGTTCATTGGTCACTCTGCTTTCAAAAGATGTAATCAACAAGGTTATCAAAGTGATCAGTGAGCTGATAAGGGAGACAATTGCCAGTGAGGTCAGAGAAGCTAAAATGTTTTCTGTCCAGATTGACACTACTCAAGACATCACAACCAAAGACCAGTGCTCTGTGATTCTCAGGTATGTCACAGATGTGGTCCATGAGAAGTTGGTTGCTGTGGTCGATTGTGAAGCTTCTACTGGGCAGTATTTTCTCGATCTCCTGAAAGAAACACTCACAAGACTTAATCTTGATGTGTCATGTTGTGTAGGGAGTACTACAGATGGGGCAGCCAATATGCAGGGCAGTTACAAAGGCTTCTCTTCCTTTCTATCAGAGGAGGCCCCCAACCAAATCCACGTCTGGTACTATGCACATGTCCTTAACCTAGTATTAGCTGACACAACAGGCAGTGTTATTCAGAGTGCATCGCTTTTCACTCTCCTGAACGACATTGCTGTTTTTATAAGGGATTCTTACAAACGTATGAAGACGTGGGAAGAAACCAGCACAGAGACGCGACACAGAAGACTCTCTCCAATAGGACAGACACGGTGGTGGGCAAAAGATGCTGCTCTCACAAAGGTGTTCGGGTGTTTTGGAAGGCCTGACAGTGCTATGTATGTAGATCTAGTCTTGACTCTAAAGGCAGTTCAACTAGACACAACCATGAAGACTACTGCTAGAGCCAAGGCCAAAGGATTCATTGAGAGTCTCCTAAAATATGAGACAATTCTCACAGCCCAAATCTTCCTACGAATTTTTGAGTGCACGTCACCCCTGTCCAAATACCTGCAGACAAGCGGAATGGATCTCCTGACCGCACACCGCCTGGTAGTGGGAACAGAGGATGGGCTGAAGAAGTGTGTGCGAGACTTCAGTGGTGTAAAAAAAAGCTGCAGACCAGTTTGTGGAGTGGGCTAATGGTGAGCTGCTGGAGAAGGAGGACTGTGAGATGGAGGTGGAGGTAGCACTACCTGTAAAATGGGTGAAGAAAAAGAAGACCATGCCAGGAGAGCTGGCAGAAGATGAGCCCTTAACAGCAGCTGAGAGAGACTTTGAGGTGACCGTTCATAATGTCATTATGGACACTGTTACTCAAAGTATTCATGAGCGCTTTGCTGTGAGTGGAAAGCTTTGCTCAGATTTTGCCAGCCTTGATCCAAAAAACTTCCCTGAGGTAAGGGATAAGGGACTTCCAGCATCAGCAATGCAAAACCTCAGCAATTGCTTAATGAAATTTGATGCCAGAGCCACTACTGGTACCTTACAGGCTGAGCTGAGAAGCCTAGCCACACAGTGGGAAAGATTAAAGCTGTCCCCTCTAGAGGAGTACAAGGTGCGGACCTCAGGAGAAGATGATTCACCTGAAGGCACAGAGGATGAAGATGATGAAGAACCATGCGATGTGGAAGGGCCTGACTTGGTTCATGTTAACTGTTGTATGTCTAAGAATTGTGCCATTTGTGTTTACCTCATCTTGGCACAATACAATTTACTGACAAATTCAAACCATGTAATTGGACTGGCCTACAAATTTCTTTTGACATTATCCACTACTCAAGTGGCCTGTGAGAGAAGTTTTTATACCCTTAAATTTGTGAAGAACAGACTTAGGAGCACTATCGCCCAAGAGCACTTGGAATGATGGGGTGATCAACAAGGTTGCAGAGACCAGTGACCTTCTGAGACGACATCTCATGTTTTAAGGTAGGACATGTTTCTTTTTATTTTTTTTGTTTTCATGACAATGTAATATTACTAAAGTATCCATTCATTAAGCTATACTGTAATAAAAATTAAAGGCACTTCACTCTTTTCCCTGCTCATGTTTTTCAGGCCAAAACTCCTACTTCCCACCTCCATCTGAGAAGGAGGACTACTCTCTGTGCCCCTCAGGAAAGGACACTTACTCTGTGCCCCTGAGGTAAAGACACTACTTCTGTGCCCCTGAGAGAAGGACATTACTCTGTGCCCCTCAGGAAAGGACACTTACTCTGTGCCCCTGAGGTAAAGACACTACTTCTGTGCCCCTGAGAGAAGGACACTACTCTGTGCCCCTCAGGAAAGGACACTTACTCTGTGCCCCTTGAGGTAAAGACACTACTTCTGTGCCCCTGAGAGAAGGACACTACTCTGTGCCCCTCAGGAAAGGACACTTACTCTGTGCCCCTTGAGGTAAAGACACTGCTCTCTGTGCCCCTGAGAGAAGGATACTACTTTCTGTGCCCCTCAGGAAAGGACACTTATCTCTGTATATAATCTTCTATAGTTCAGTAGTTCAATAGTTCTCTACAAACCTATTAAAAGTGCCTGGTTTTCCAGTTATTTAATTACCTGTGTTATTAATATGCCTTTGTATAATACTTCTATACCTTTTCTAAATTTAAACAGGTAACATATTGGAGTGTTATGGGTCTGATACCCAGATACATGTCCTTGCATGATGCTTGAAATTTCCATCCAATCACAAAGCTCTTTCTAGTTTCTTAGTTCTATAGTTCCTTACAAAATTATTGAAAGTGCTGTGGTTTTCCAGTGGATTTGAATGCAAGCTTGCAGGTGGTTGTTGACTTAACTCTCTGGTGGTTTTCCAGTGGTTGAATGGCTTGTTGTATTAGATAGATAGATAGATTACATAGATTAGATAGATAGATAGATAGATAGATAGATAGATAGATAGATAGATAGATACTTTATTGATCCCCAAAGGGAAATTCATCCAACTATCCATAGTTCCTTTCCCCAAATGTATACAAATGTTATATTTCAGCTTCTGTTTATTAATGGAAAACCCATAAAAGCTTTAAACCTATTGTTGACCTATTGACTTTATTGTCAATAATGTGCATTTGTCTAGTGCCATCTAGTGGTCAGGGTTCATATATCTGGTAAGTCCTTCCAAAATGCTTAGACACAAAGAAACCAAAATAAGCATAACATAATCTGGGTCTTCATCCAGATAAAAAAAAAAAAAAAAGATTTAGTATTATATTAGAGGGGGGGCCGGTGCGGTCAGAATTTTCCCGGTGGATTTTAGTGCCCCACTCCGCCCCTGTAAGTAACCAAATAGAAAAACAGTGTAACAAAATAGAATGTGTAAACATTTGATATTTTAAGTATTCTTAAGTCATTTTAAGTGTATTTCTGAGAAGTATATAAAGCACATTTCTAAAAAGGGCATAAAAAGTATAGTTTCCTATTTTAACGTTTAAAAGAAGTATACTAATTACCACACTTGAATAAACTTATTTTTCGTAAGGGAGGCACAACCTAATGGAATTAACCATATAATACCTCTTATTATCTAGATAGGAATAGGTAGCCTACAGCAGTACAATCATCTGCCAGTTCACTAGGTTCACCTAGTTAAAACTAATGCAATCTGAATAGAAAATCCTTCAGAAAATCATGACTATAGCTGTAAGGCAAACGTGAAAGGCATTGCCACAACAGTATGATCATTCTGGTAGATGCAGTTTGTGGTGTTACTGAACCACATTCCACAGATGTTTCTGTGACTCAGCTGAGCCAAATCTATATAAAATGAGTGGACAAAGTAGGGGAAAACCAGTAAGTAATGCGGAACAAAAGTAACAAAATTATTTTCTTGCCCACATTTGCATTCCAAGCTATGACAGCACACTCAGCACACAACCCTTCAAGGAGCTGCTAAATATCACGTGATTTCATAATTGTTTCCCTGTGGTTATTTCCAGAATGAAATTATTAGGTAACGTAAGTAAATTACTGAAGCATTCCTCTTTGAAGCATTCCTCTGACACTCATCAGTAGGACTAGCCTGTATGCAAAATAGCAATATTCACGTGACTTTCTAATATTTATCATGCACATTGAGCACTGGGTTCGGAGAAACGCAATTTCGTTCTGTTGTGCACTTGTTGTAAGTCTAGAGTGAACAAATGAAGTATTTGAACTTTGATTTACTGATAAGGACACACCTGTGCAAGTTATGCCTTGAGGAAAACACGTTTTAAATGCGTTAAACAGCATATATATCGCGCAATGGTCTTTGTGAAATAGGTATAGCCGAAAAAGCGAAACTTTCTCACCTGAATCTCACATACTGCCACGGATCAAGTAAACAGTTTCCTAATATTACACGAAAGTTAGGGCAAACAGTTTTCGTAGTTCTTTTAATAAAAGTTTGCTGTTTGCTACTATCTCAGCCGGAGCAAACATCTGCGACATTATGGACTTGCTGTGGAATCAATAGCACGCAGTTAACGATGTCTGAGATTTGACGGCGGCTGGACAGAAGCTAAAAGAAGTAAGCAGAAGTGATTATAGTTTTATATGGTTTTGTGGTATGACGAAGTGTCAAATCTATAGAGATTTTCGTTTATGTCAGGCAATATCTGCAGAGCTGTTGGCAGTCACGGACTCCCGTGACTCTACCACTGTGTTTGCGTTTTTATTATTGCAGTTAGATGAAGTTTGCTAGATATAATTGTCACATAAACAAACGTTTTAGACATTTACATGCGGTAACAACGACTTTTAATTCAATCATTTATTTACTGCTTATTACAGCGCCTGTATGTACAAGAAAGACGTTCAACATAAGCTTATGCAATTTAAATATCTATAAAATGGGGTCTATATTGTTCTGCTTTATTTTGATAAACATTACACAATATAATTCAGAAATAAATATTAAATACATGAAGTTTACATAAAAAGCTTTTACTGTTGAAAACAGATTCGTGAGCATTTGTGTAAATACATATAATAAATAAATACATTTCGTGTAAATAAATACATCAGCTGTAAATAGGCCTACATCATAGCTGTTTTTAAGATAACATCGCATATAATTAAAATACGAAAATAAAATACAATCGATCAATAATAATTCACAAAGTAAAAAACAGGGTGTAGCCTATATGTAAAGTGAAAATAAACGAGGAATTTAAGTAATTATGTAAGTCCAAAGTCTAGTAGCAAAACTACGGTTTAAAGGCGGTCTTTCACGCATTGTTTCAATATAAAGCCATTTTATTCTTGAACTGATAATATATTGGATTACTTTTCAGACCACTTGCATTTATGGATGTGAAACTTGCCATGTAGTATAAAAAGATTTAATATAAAAAATACGACTTGTGTAATTTTTCACGTTGTTTTGTGTTTTTTTTTTCATTACCAAAAACTATTAAATTCAGTTAAATTCAAGTTTGTTTGTGTAGCGCTTTTGATGATACAAGTTGTTGCAAAGCAGCTTTACAGAAAATTAAAGTTTCTACAATATATTAGCTTATCAGGGATGACTGTGTCAAGTTGATGAAGATATGGTAGAAATGTTACTACAAAGTTATGACATTTAATGGGGGGCCACCAGGTTCTCCAGTTCTGACATAGCCAACCTTCTCCTCTTTTAAATATTTTACTTTTGAAACAAAGGTCAACAAGGGAGGCCATGTCAAGCAGCTCCTTTGTGGTTTGGTCATCATGTTTGTCATTTAAATATTTTAGGATGCCCTCTTTGATATGGTCATCTAAGTATCATCATCCTGAGGCTTAAAGGGATAGTTCACCCAAAAATGAAAATTTGATGTTTATCTGCTTACCCCCAGGGCATCCAAGATGTAAGTGACTTTGTTTCTTCAGAAGAACACAAACGAAGATTTTTAACGAAAACCGGTGCAGTCTCAATGGCGCCTCCAAGGGGCCACCCTTAAAATGACACTGGCCACCCCATTGGCCACCCCAACCAGAAAGAGTGGAGTTTTATAGAATTATAATTTAATTTTATAAATTAACACGGACGTTGACAAACACAATATTAAAAGTAAATTTAATAAACTTGCATGATGTGTAGGCTACTGTAGAATATGCTCTCAACCCCTCCCCCTCTTCACATGAGTTGCGGCGCGTCGCGCACTCACAAGCGCAGCCGCACCACGAAGCATACATAAATAGTTCAGTTTTCTATGCAATGGCAAAGTGATTATATTTCGTTTCGTTATTATATTAAGTTAATTTAGAAAAGCGTTTGGAGCATTTTTTGTTCGTTAAATGCAAGTTTTTGATTTTCAAAACGACCAGCGAGTAGATCATAGCCTATGTTTGATCAATTTAGCTTCTCAAATGACCACGACTTGCCTGAAATAAAATCTTTAGATATTAAACTGTTCAAGCATATTATATATGTTAGTTTAAATGTTTAACCTATATAAATGTACGCTGTTAGACCCATATCCAATCGTTTGTGTGGAAAGTCAAAGCTAAAGCGGGCTTACAGGACTTGGAGGCAGGGATCACTTGCACTGGAAACAACTTAAAATATGGCATAATTTTTGCACATAAAGGTAAGAGTAATATATGATTTGGAGCTGTGAAGGGTCTATTTATTTGTGTGCATTCACAATATCAACAAAACTTTGTGAGTTTATAATATAAAAAAGAAAACATACAGAATGTGCTTCTGCCGCCTTGGTCTTGAACAGGAGCGTTTCACAATGATGAACCGAAACCGAAAGCAAAATCTTTATTTTGGCTATGAAATCCTTAAAGACGTAATTTTTTAATGCGAGTCTAATGAGGAAATGGCGTGTCAGGATCGTCAGATTTATTATTATTTTTTTTATATATTTCCTTACTATTTCCCCCAACACATTCATGGTAATTACTTTTGCCGGTACCTTTGGCTACTGCGCGTGCATGATCGCGCAACTCTTCAAACTGCGCTGAAGGCACGCTCGATGCTGCCTATCGGGTTTGGGCTACACTTGTATTAAGCTTGTGTCTATTTTGATGAATATGCAGATTAAACATCTATGCTTTCTTTTTTTTATCTCATTTGAAATGAATTTGCACTCCAAATAAACATGATACTTCTTGCAGTTGAATTGCAAAGCAACTTTTTTACTATTTTGCTCTATACAGAGAATAATACTGAAGTTTTGAAGCCTATAACTTATACCAGAAATAACGGTAAAGCCAAAAATTATTGTCTTCAGTTAGACTTAGGCATGCAAAAAAAAAAAAAAAAAAAAAAAAATTGTTTTGTGCCACCCTAACATTTTTACTGGCCCCTTTCGGCCACCCTATGAAAAAAATCCTGGAGGCGCCACTGTGCAGTCTGTCAGCCGAATCATGGAAGTGGATGGGCACCAGACCCTTAAAAGTAAACAAAAACACGCACAGACAAATCCAAATTACACCCTGCGACTTGTGACGATACATTGATGTCCTAAGACATGAAACGATTTTTTTTTTTGCGAAAAACTGAACAGTGTTTATATCATTTTTTACCTTTGATACACAGCCACGTCCATCTGTCCTGAGCATGAGCTTTTCATCCGGCTCGTTACACGTGTACGCACTCTGACGTAGTATACGCAAACGCCGTAAGGGGAAATCGGTGAAAAGTCCCGGATGAATTTGCGCAAGCAATTCAATTTCTCGCAAAAATCGATCGTTTCGTGTCTTAGGACATCAATGTATCGTCACGAGCCGCAGGTGTAATTTGGATTTGTCTGTGCGTGTTTTTGTTTACTTTTAAAGGTCTGGTGCCCATCCACTCACATTATTTGGCTGACAGACTGCACCGGTTTGAGTTAAAAATCTTCGTTTGTGTTCTGCTGAAGAAACAAAGTCACCTACATCTTGGATGCCCTGGGGGTAAGCAGATAAACATAAAATTTTCATTTTTGGATGAACTATCCCTTTAAGCACTTGAGTGTTGAAAAGATGGAAGACTGGTTTCATGTAGGACACACTGGTATACTGCTCTCCAGATAAGGCATCTGTAAAAATTCATGAGAGGACTTCCATGTTAGGATTAGATGTCTTGTTTTTTTGTCTACATGTAGGATCTGTGGGAGTGCTTTCACCTGCTATATAACCCTCTCAATCATCTGTTGTAGGGAGCCCCATTTGGTAGGAGTGTGTGTGTTTAGCTGAAGAGCAGGCAAGCCCAGTTCAGCTTGAGCCTTGGCCAGTTCACTTCTTCTCTTCTCAATAATTAGAGAATTAGGCACTCACCAATCTCTTGCAGACACCAACCGCTTGTTCCACCTGGGGTAGTTTCACATTCCGCTCTGTGTAAAAAAATGTAAGATAAATCTAAGATATATGGGGTTATTTATTACACTTTACAGCACAGGCTCATTGTGGGATGTCATTGCATCGTGTTTGCATTTAGTTTTGGCACTTCAGATCTGTTTTGCTTCGTCTGAACTGTCACATACTGTAATACAACTGAATGCCCAATAAAAAGCTGTTCCCATTATTTACATATTTTTTGTTTCTGTTGTCAGACATAAAACATGTTAAAGTAGTGACTAAACACGACTTATTAGTAGTACTTAAAAGCTATGTTTTATCCAAAAACTCATTCGATTTGTCACTATGTACCTTTTATGCAAAAAAAAAAAAAAGAAAAGAAAAGAAAATCATTAAAGGGGTCTGAAAGTTTCACCTGTGTGTAAAAGACACTGGAGCAGATGGCAGGGGGCGGTGGTCACAAATCAATATATAGAAAACACTGCAGAATGCTTGATTTTGTTCTGAAATAAATTAAAGGTGCAATGTGTAATATTGAAGATGATCTCTAGACAGAAATGCAATATAGTATACATAACTATGTTTTCAGGGGTGTATAAAGACCTTACTTAATGAACCATTATGTTTTTATTACCTTAGAATTACCAGTTTATATCTACATACACCACGGGTCCCCTCACATGGAAGTCGCCGTATTGTTTCTACAGTAGCCCTAAACGGACAAACTGCTCTACAGATCGCGTTTCATCACTGACACAGTGATGAACAAGTAACTGTAATATTCACAATAACATCATTTTATTTAATTATTCAGTAAATATAATTCCTTAATTTACGTTTTAAAAGAAACCTCATTACTCTTTGCTGTCTAAAATGACGACATCTTAATCCCGTGTGGGCCACCGTAGCTTCTGTAAAGGGAGGGGTGAGCGGTGGACGGGAGCCGTTAATTGCAATTCACAACCTCACAGCTAGATGCCGCAAAAATCTACACACTGCACCTTTAAGAAATTACTGCAATTTAGTTTTATCATAAACACAAATATCAAAGCTGGAGTCTTAAATGTTTCAAATGATACACAGTTTGTCAAGATCAAGTAAGAGTGTTTAATTTCTTTCTTTCCTTCAGCTGCTCTCATTGGGGGTCACCAAAGCGGAATTATCCACACATATATCGACAGCTGTTGCCACCATGAAGACTCTCTGTAGGCAGTGGAAGGTACTTGGTGCTTAATGTGTGATTTCTACCACCAATTTGAGGGCCAAACTGAGTGCAAAATTGATGCCAGTTTGTTTAAAAAAAAAAAAAAAAAAAAGGAAATATCTACATCATCATTTATGGAAAGTAAGTACTCATCAAATACTGACACATAAAGATTTAAAAGTTGTCAAGTATCCATTCACACTCATTTAAGACTTATCAAATAGCATTAACCCCGTTGAAAAAAAAAACAGCATATGCTGCTTAGGTATGTTTTGAAGCATAGCGGTTAATTTGAGCTTGTTTAAGCTGGTTATAAGCTGGTTATGGGCTGGTTTAAGGTGGTCATAGGTTGGTCCAAAGATGGTCTCTAAGCAACTAGCTCCTGCTCAGGACCAGCTCATAACCAGATTATAAACAGCTCAGGACCAGCCTTAACCAACTAAGGACCAGCTTAAACCAGCTCAAACCAGCTGCCATGCTTCAAAACATACCAGTATAACAAGTTTTATTTATTCATTCATTTATTTATTTTTTAACTAAAACAGTTCAATCAATTTGATCTCTTAAGTAATTAAGCACATTTGCACAACACAACTTTCTGAACCTTCATACAGTACTTGTCAAAAGTTTGGAAACATTATGATTTTTAAATGTTTTCCATTAAGTCTCTTATGCTCACCAAGGCTGCATTTATGTGCTCAAAAATACAGTAAAATTTTTAATATTATGAAATAGCATTACAGTTTTCTGCTGTATTAGAATGTTTTCTGAAGGTCACGTGACACTTAAGACTGGAGTAATGATGCCAGCCAGGCAAAACAAGACTTCTCAATGAGAGTATTAGAGTGTGCTGCTCAAATAATACAGGGAATAGGCAACAGTTGAGGTGCCAGTTAGTTCCAGCTAGAGAAACTGAATGGGAAATGGAGTCCGGAAGAAATAAAGTTTATACTCAGGTGAGGGAACCCTCTGGTGGTGAGCGTAAGGGACCACAGAGGCTAGATTTGTGATATACTGGACCCAATTTTAAAGGATCATATGCAGGGATGGAAATTAACGTTTTTGTCCACCGGCCAGTGTGGCTGGTGGATTTCAAAATCTACCAGCCACTAAATGTTTTTACCATCCTGTGACACTGTCACACAGGACACATGTTTTAACCTGCTCGATATATTTTGATTTTATGTATATTTGAGTTTTAATAGGTTTTCATGTTGTCTTAGCCATTTTATTCCTCTTAACCATTTTAATGTGTGTATGTCTTTAAATGAGTCTGGGTCTGCCTGTCATGTGATCAGTCACATGACAGGAATCAGGAACTAAACAGTATAAAGGAGGCAGCATGTCAAACAATCAGGGCATTGACCAAACACTGGATTGAGGAGTTTCTGCAAGGACTTTCCATTCCAACATCACTTTCATTGGATTACACTTACTTGGACTGTATATACACCAGTGGACACTTTTAACTTGGAACTGCAACCTACTAGGATTCTTAAGGACTGTTTTAGGGTATGATTTAAATGGACAATCTGCTTTTAACAGCCTAAGTTATTCTGGTTTTATTGTGTTGTTTTAGTTCCTTGTGAAATTGGAAATACACTTATTTATTCACTTTACTTTTTGTCGTTTTCTCATCTTTTTAAAACACTTATTTTATCTCACACAGCATAATCTGACCCCTTTTAAATCTAGGTAACATCTACCGATAAGGCTGATCGTTACAAGCCACTTTATGTTTTTAACCGACAACATGTAGCTGCATGTGAAAATTAATACTACAAGATCTACTATACTTTACTTTATTTAATCTCAACTCTCAATAAAATAATGAAATTTTCACCTAATTTTTCTATCATGATACAGAGCTATATTCACAACTACACAACTTATAGCCCACATACTATAACAGCCTAGATATTTTATGTAGCCTAATTTGTGCGCATTGGGGAGTCGCTCTCTAAACGCGGTATTAAAGTTGCTTTTGAATGCACGTGCGAGTTTTACTTTTGGTTTCGTTTTTACTATAGCGCCAAACTCTCGGCAGCGTAAAGCGTGCATTCTAAAATACAAGAGATTACTTAACAAAAACCATTTGGGTGGACACCAACGGGATTTTGAAAAGCGTGTCCCCAGTGGAAATTACGCCCCTGTGTGAGTGGAACTCTGCCGCCAAGTTATCATCTGATGTGAATGATAGCCGCGTTGTACAGTATTTTTAGAAAGATGCGCCATGAATTGCATCTGACAGAATATGCGCTGTAGCACGAAATACAATATATTTCTTCAAAAGTAGATTGTAAAGATATTTTAACAGACCTCTTAACGCCTGTGATGTATCGCCACATTTTTTTGAAGGTGTGCCTCCGCTAAAAGTTGTTCGCCGTCTTCTTCTTCTTCTTCGTGTATTTTAACGGCAGTTCGCAACCAATGTTAAGGTGCATTACCGCCTCACGCCGTCTGGTTGAAGTATGTTATTTTTATTTACCCGCCACGGTGGCCGGTGGGTGAAGCGAGTTTACCCGCCACAACACAAAATCACCCGCATTTGGCTGGTGGCGGGTGCTAATTTCCATCCCTGATCATATGATGTGATTTCCTATTTTCCTTTGTCTTTGGAATATTATAAGCTGTTTGTGCATGTATAGGATCTGTAAAGTTGCAAAGATTAAAGTCTCAAGCCCAAAGAGATATTCTTTATAAAAGTTAAGACTCAGCCATGCCTTCCTGAAACGGCTCATTCAAACACGCCCCCACAAATCACGGTGTAGGAAGATTTGCATAACACCACCCAAATGTATACGCTAAGAAAGAAGGTGTAACTTTTATTCTCACTGTGGTATTGTTGCAGCTGCTGCCATGTTGTGGAGATGCTGTGTGTTTCATTGCGAAAGCGAAAGTACTTTGTATGGCCTTCCAAATGTGTACACAACTAGAAATCAGTGGTTAAGTTATATTTATAACACTGTTATACACAGCGCAGTACAATGCAAATATTTGAGTGTGTGCAGCACATTTAACGGAGGACTGTTTCCTGAACCTGGGAGAGTAGCCTACAATTCCGGTTGTGCTCACTATAAAGTGGGGCATTATTCCAACTTTGCAGGGACAGTCTGGCACTTCTGACTCACAGTATGTAAGTATGTTTTCATATTTAAAGAATTTGCAACTGGCTATTCAAACGGTTTTGAGCAGTGTAGAGTAGTGCTTGTTGTTTGTAATTTCTATGACCACAAATGCAGACATGGTGTTACAGTGTGTAAAAGACAGTATGAGGCCTTAAAATCAGTAATTATGTCCTCACTGGATGCAACAAATGACTCATTTATAATACACACACACACACACACACACACATATATATATATATATATATATATATATATATATATATATATATATTAGTGGTGGGCATAGATTAATTTTTTTAATCTAGATTAATCTAGATTAAATCTTGGAATTAATCTAGATTAATCTAGATTAAAATGGCTAATTTGAATTCTGCCGAAGGCATTCAGAATATGTGTGCTACCCATATAATGACTAAAAGTAAGTCTTTGAGAATGGGATTCCAAAGCCAGGTGGCGCATTAGTTCAGGGGCTCATCTCCTGTTTCCAAACTGCATCACAAACTGCTCGATAAAGCTGTTCTATGATAATTTGCATTTACATGTCACACCGTACTTTTATTTTGACAGGTTGCCGTGAAGTTTCTTTGTATACAGTATGATATGATGCTAGTTTTCTCAAATGAAACGGTAAAAGTGACACTCACAGCAGTTTTGGAGATTGAGTTTATCTGTTCATGTGAGATGCAAATGCCAAAAATTACCGGGAGCATCACGTGTGTTTCAGTATGCGTGTAGTAAAAGCGCGTCTCTTCCATTCATACATACAGCTAGGCAAACGGAACATACCGGATTCATATTAAAACGGTCTTTTTGCATTTCAGTTTTCACAGACACTAGTCCATATCGCGATTTGAATTAATTGACAGACCAACATTTGATGAATCCAAAAAACGACGAATTTACGTGGCATTTCGCGCTATAGTAGATTCGGTTTTTATGAATGGAGGATGACGCGATCCCGTCTGTGTTTTGGCGGAGGAGACGTAAACGCGCGACCATATTCTACAGTCTTTGGTATACATCCGCGTTAAACTATCAAGGTGAAAGTCATCATAGCTTGCATAGTTTAGACCCAGCTCCCAACCCAAATTTGAGAATAGATTAACGGCGATATTTTTTTTATCGCCCGATAAGAGTCTCACGTTAACGCAGCACGTTAACGCCGATAACGGCCCACCACTAATATATATATATATATACACACACACATTGCATTGAATCAAATAGAGAAAATATTGTTCTTTTTAGCAACATCATATGACCTCTTATTTTAACAATCTAAGCACATGGTCTAAAGCACATGACGCAAGTGCGCTTAGGGCATGTCCGAATCCAAATTTACATAACGTGCAATAAACCAATTAGATTCTCATCTCCTATTCCCTTTAAAAGCCTGTTGCACTCGCACCATGGCCGAATCACTATTTATTTGGTGGATTTTGCAAGTGGAAAACCTGAACGCTTCTCTAGTAAGGAAACGGATGTGCTCGTGCATGAGGTTAAAGCGTGTGGGCAGATCATCTACTGAAATCTACCAAAGGCCCCTGAGGTGAAGAAGGTGTGGGAAGAGGTAGCGGTGAACATTACAAAATAAATGCAATATTTGCACTTTGTAAGAGCAAACAATTCAGCTTACTTACCAGGCTACAGGTGAAGCAGCTAGAGATCGACCAAGGTATTGGTTTTGCCGATTATTTGGCACCGATAGTTGATCGGTGGAACTATCGGTTATCGGCAAAAATCCATGCTGATAGTTTTTCCGGGTTGCGTTCTTTGCTGGAGCGGCTCATGCTCCACTGTCAAAGAGTATGAGAACGGCGTCTAGAGACTGAAATCACTGACAGCACATGCTGTTTGTTTAGACACGTGAGACTGAGCGGCGCGCTGAACAGAGCTGGGCACTTAGAGGATTTAAAACATCCTCAATGACCTATAATGCTATTGTCAGAGTTCTACCACAGCCAGATCCACCAACCACGCCCACTGAAGTCACGTACACACGATCACAATCACCTGACTTCTAGCACACCTCATTTCAATAACCTCACCCCTTTAAATACCCGGACTGGTTCACTCCTCGTTGTCTGATCTACAGATCACATCCATGCGATCGCACTCTCTGTTCCTACAGAGCTGGACTCTATGCCTGCTGTTTATCCTGTTGGATCGATTCAACTGAACATTGCCACTATTCAGATAAGCATACTTACAATGATATCTGCTACTGTCTTCTTACCAAACCTGTTAATAAACTTTCAACTTACATTTTATACTTACCTCCGTCTCTGTCTCCGTGTATGCTGTGACAGCTATAGTATACTAGAGTGCATGTTTTCATATCATTGCTAAGTAATTAATTTGTTGAGTAGATGCTGCATTAGTAGAGAAAGGACAACAGTATGTTTGCTATCAAGGCTGAAAGAATGTGCACATTAACAGCACCACAAGAGGTTAAGTCCGACCCCAATGTTTAATGTCACGATTGTTACCATATATTTGCATTAGTTTATATCTAGTTTATATTAGGGGTGGGAATCTTCAGGCACTTCACGATCCGATCCGATTCCGATTCTGGGAGTCACGATCCGATTCCAAAACGATTCTTGATCTACATTTTTTCCCCAATTAATTCTTCTGCTGTGCAAATACAACTTTACAATTTTAAAACAGGTAAAATTGCAGTTTCTATACTTTTTGTTTATAGTTGGAATCTCTGTAAAAGTAGGTGTCAATCTTCACTGGTTTCAAGATTCGATTTGATTACTGTTTTCATTAACAACTCAATATCACAATGGTCACATTCTTAGTTTTCAATAGTACTGCACATGGCTACATTTTCATATTTGTTTTATATCAAATTTATTTTGTGCCAACTTTACTTTATTTTTTAAATTATGTAAGCAAGGTATTTTTTAAAACAATTACTTATTTAAAATAAGTTTTCTTCAGGTATCCGAAAGTTTACAGACAATAGTTTTTCTTTTTTCCTCAGCATTACTGCCATTTTATTATTACTGATGGATCATAGACAGGGAGCTTTAACAGGCTGCATTCAAACTAATGCACAGCAGTGGCGAGTGGTGACACTTTTATTTACCAGGTATGCTGAGTGCTAAAACCACCAGTAATACCAAAAATAATAATATCTTTACATTATTTAGACACCAATAAAATCAGAGACGAAATCATATTTTAATATTTCCTCTTTTTCCTGTTTATTATTATTATTATTATTATTATTATTAATTATATACATTTTATATAGGCTATTTTTTCTGTGGACTTTAAACTTTTAAATTGTTGAGAAATTATGAAAATATACATATTATATATAATATACAAAAATACAATACATTTTTGGCAATCAGGATCTGGCAGCAACAGTGCGTTTTTCCGCTTGGGCGAGTGCTTCGCGGACAGCTTAGCCTCACGGTGCGTTCACACTACAGCGCCAAATTTGCGCTCAGTGCCGCTGGCAACGCTACAACGCCACTGCTTTGGGGTGTGTCAAATTTAGGGCAGAGCACGCCTCTGAAAAACAATGTTCACACCCTATTTACGTTCCATTGTCTTCTTTTAACGGCGGTTCGCAAACGAAAATGTAGCGTATAATAACAACATGCAAAGTACATTTACTTTTGCGTGACTTTTTCAATAATATGTGATTTCAGCTCAGTAATCCACCAGTTTCGGAAACACGCGTCATAGTCTTTCCTTGCCAACTTCTCACACCGATTGGTTGTTGCCGGCGTTTTGTGCTCGAAATTTGCATAACGTTGAGGAATGCCCAACCTTTTGACGCTGTCAGCTGCTCTCAACGCTTTCTCCGAGCCGCTTCCAATCCCAAAATGCACCACGCGACCGTTTACGCGCAACTTCCATATGAATGAACTGAAAACGCTCGCTTCGCCCCGCTCGCTACGTGCCAGTGTGAACGCACTGTCAGGCTAATGAATTCACGCGCACGCCAGCAAAACAGAATGCGCATCCATTCTGAGGAGTCAAGGAAGATGCGGAGAATCTGCTTGCCCAGAAGATTCAAATAAGGGATTCATTTACAAGCATGTTTATATTATTTAACACGTGAACGCATTCTCTCTGACAGCCTGGATATGCAGAGCATTAGCAGCTTATATGGACGGAACGCCAATGATGCACAGATCTATATCAGATATTTTGTCCTGCTCTGAAAACATAACTGACTGTATGTACAGTTTCGTTTGAAACTATTCCAAAATGCAAGTGCATTTAACCGCATCCGCAATCGAGCTTTAAGGACGAACAAACACAAAGCGCACGTGAGTCTGTCAGTGCACGAGTTTCTTGCATTCCAGACGGCAGAAATGAACACATATCTGAAGTAAAACACGGCGGATGGAAGCACACTGTCAAGCAATGCGCACGTGTCTCACAGTGCAAATTCTGTGCGCTGTAGCCAGCCGCGTCTCTAGCGCGCACACGTGCCATATGCAGGAAAAAAAAAACAAGCTCCGAATCGATTCTGAAATATTAGGAATCGATTCAGAATCGTTGAAGAGAGAATCGCGATGCATCGATGCATTGATTTTTTCTCCCACCCCTAGTTTATATATTGTTAGCCAGCAAAGTTGCAGATTTAAAGACATGACGTGAGAAAGCAAACTGTGTTCATTCAGCCTACAGAAATCATAGTTTTACATTACATCATATCTGTCCCAAATAGTTGTTAATGTTCATAAAGACTTGACCCTGGGCTGGAAGATTGTGTATTTGTAACAATAGAGGTCTGGAGACTGACGTGTGGATCCATATGCAGCGCTTTATTAACAGACGTAGTCAAAACAGGCAGGGGGTCGAACACCAGCAAACAAGAACAACAAGGGAAATCCGAAAGAGTAATCCAGTAAACAGGCGAGAAGGTCAGGGCGGGCAACAAGATTCAAAAACAAGAAAACAGTCCAAGGTCAGAAAACACAGAAACACAGGAACTAGGAACTCGGAAGTTTAAAGACTAAACAACGATCGGTCCAGACAGAGGGGAAAGGGAAGGCTTTATACCAAACACTAGGGGTCACATGACAGAAACAACCAATGGGAGACAGACACATGGAGCAGGAGAACCAATGAGGACATGACACTTAAGGGCAAAGCATGGTGGGTTGAGTGAACACATAACATTAAACAGTTCAGGATGGAGTGCCCTCTACTGGGAATGACGTGCACTCCAGCTGGTGATTGTGACATAGCCCCCCTTAAGGAGTGGATTCCAGACACTCCAAAACAACCACGCGCAGACAGTCCTGGAGGGCAGTGGGGGGGAGCAGAGGAACGACGGAGGGCCAGGTCCATGAGGCCGTGGAGGAGCAGGCGCCCACCAGGGTGGCGCAGACGGAGCGGGAGCCCACCAGGGCGGAGCAGATGGAGCGGGAGCCCACCAGGGCGGAGCGGACGGAGCAGGAGCCCACCAGGGTGGAACAGGAGGCGCAGAAGATCTCCAGGGCGGAACAGGAGACGTAGAAGCCCTCCAGGGCAGAACAGGAGGTACAGGAGCCCTCCAGGGTGGAACAGGAGGCGCAGAAGCCCTCCAGGGCAGAACAGGAGGCGCTGGAGCCCTCCAGGACTGAACAGGGAGCCGCGTCATGGACTGGGACCTGGGTAGAGCAGGGATAGAAGAAGCAGACAGAACAAGGAGAGAAGCAGAGAGTTCATAGGGGAGCGCCGCCTCCATAGGAGGTTCTACAGCGGGTGCTGACACCTCTGGAGGCAATGGCACTGCTTCTCGAAGCGGTGAGATCTCTGGAAGGCTGGACGGAACCAGCGGAGACTCTGGAAGGCTGGACGGAACCAGCGGAGACTCTGGAAGGCTGGGCGGAACCAGCGGAGACTCTTGACCTGCCTCGGACTGTAAAGCCGGGTCCTGGCTTGACTCAGGATGTGAGGTCGGGTCCTGGCTTGACTCAGGATGTGAGGTCGGGTCCTGGCTTGACTCAGAAAGTGCTGCTGCTTGACTTGACTCAGACAGTGAAGTAGTGTCTTGACTTGGTTCAGGAAGTGAAGTTTTGTCTTGGTTTGGCTCGGAGGGAACAGCTGAGACTTGACTTGACGTTGATTGAGCGGCTGTGACTTGGCTTGGCTCTGAGGGATTAGCTGTTTGACTTAACTCAGGGGGTGCTGCTTGACTTGACTCAGCAGGAACAGCAGCTGTGATGTGACTTGACTTGTCAGGAGCAGTGACTGTGACATGAACAGGCTGTGGCTTGGCTGATGTGATACTGGCGAACGCTGGCTTGGCAGACGTGACGTTAGTAGGTGCTGACTTGGCTGACGTAGCGTTAGCAGATGCTGGCTGTGGCTTGACAGACATAGCGTGATCTGGTTCTGGAGCAGCAGACTCGGTGTAGGCTGGTGCTGGCATCAGGATTATGGCTTGGCGTGGGTCCGGCATGGCGGCCATCTTTGCGAAAGGCTCTGGTCTGGCGGCCAACTTGTGCAGTAGCTCTGGCGTGACGGCCATCTTGGCCGGGAACTCAGGAACGGAGGCCATCTTGGGTGCAGACTCTGGAAAGGCGGCCATCTTGCGAACAGACTCTGGAAGGGCGGCCATCTTGCGAACAGACTCTAGAAGGGAGGCCATCTTGCGTGTAGACTCTGGAAAGGCGGTCATCTTGTGAACTGACTCAGAAAGGGTGGCCATCTTGTGAACAGACTCTAGAAGGGAGGCCATCTTGCGTGTAGACTCTGGAAAGGCGGCCATCTTGTGAACTGGCTCTGGAAGGGCGGCCATCTTGTGAACTGACTCAGGAAGGGCGGCCATCTTGTGAACTGACTCAGGAAGGGTGGCCATCTTGTGAACAGGCTCTGGAAGGGAGGCCATCTTGTGAACAGACTCTAGAAGGGAGGCCATCTTGCGTGTAGACTCTGGAAAGGCGGCCATCTTGTGAACTGGCTCTGGAAGGGCGGCCATCTTGTGAACAGGCTCTGGAAGGGTGGCCATCTTGTGAACAGGCTCTGGAAGGGTGGCCATCTTGTGAACAAGCTCTGGAAGGGCGGCCATCTTGCGCTGTGGCTTTAGGCTAGCAGACATCATGTGCAGTGGCTCTGGGCTAGCAGACATCTTGTGCTGTGGCTCTGAGCTAGCAGACATCTTGTGCTGGGGCTCTAGGTTAGCAGGCATCATGTGCAGTGGCTCTGCGCCAGTATTTACTGTGGGAACATTGTTGAACTCCTCTGTGACTCCCACAGTAACAGGAGAGCCATTCAACAACAGTGCATAGTCAATTAGGTCTTTTAACGTGCAGTTAAATTCCCCTCCAGGTAGCAGTGATCTAGCGGGTTCATTAATCCCAAAACGGAACAAGTCCTTAAGCCACACCTCGTCATAAAAGGGTACTTGAGATGAAAACTTATGGAACTGGTGAACATTATCCTTAATGGGGAGATTTCTCCGTCGTAGGAGCAGAAGCTGGTCGACTGGGTCCATGTTGTGATGCTGGTGAATAAAGCTGCTGGATCCGGGTGTGACCGATCGTCCTGTAACAATAGAGGTCTGGAGACTGACGTGTGGATCCATATGCAGCGCTTTATTAACAGACGTGGTCAAAACAGGCAGGGGGTCGAACACCAGCAAACAAGAACAACAAGGGAAATCCGAAAGAGTAATCCAGTAAACAGGCGAGAAGGTCAGGGCGGGCGACAAGATTCAAAAACAAGAAAACAGTCCAAGGTCAGAAAACACAGAAACACAGGAACTAGGAACTCGGAAGGTTAAAGACTAAACAACGATCGGTCCAGACAGAGGGGAAAGGGAAGGCTTTATACCAAACACTAGGGGTCACATGACAGAAACAACCAATGGGAGACAGACACATGGAGCAGGAGAACCAATGAGGACATGACACTTAAGGGCAAAGCATGGTGGGTTGAGTGAACACATAACATTAAACAGTTCAGGATGGAGTGCCCTCTACTGGGAATGACGTGCACTCCAGCTGGTGATTGTGACAGTATTGTGCATTTAAGCGAAACGTTTGTATTTCTGCAGCTCTAATAAAGTCTGTATGTTTCATATAGAGCTATATTTTATGTTTTCTTCAGGCCGCGGAAGCATGGTAGTGGGTTTGCATCTTGTTACGCACTTCATTTCACAATGCCATGTTTCCTTGTTCTCATTTATTTGATTTTAATAATTGATCAACAAAAATATGTATTAAAATTAAGATACAAATTATACAAAACGGAATTAGTTTAAAAAGGGATTTTTAACAACCAAAAACGTACGAAGTGGCCAAAAATTGTGTCTGACCCTCTCCAGTCCTCCTGGCGTATTGCCGTCCAATTCAGACCACGTCCTTTATGACATTTACAAATTACACAAACTTTTTTCATAATTAACAGATTAAACTGAAACAAAACACAAACAAATAATATTTAAACATAAATGTAAAACAGAAAAGAAAAAAAAATCTTAAATGGCTACAATAATATAGATCTCACTTTCTTTCCCTTTGATCTGTTTTTTTAAACACCAAAATTTAAACTCATCTTTGCCGCTTTTGATCATTCTTGAAGTAAACTTTTGCCTGTTTGGTGATTAAAAAAAAACTATTTTAGACTTCCGCTTGAACTACACGCGACGTGCCCAGTGTGTGTGTGATACCTGCGAGTTGTCCCCGCAGCGTAGCGCTGCACTTTTGCCTAGTGTGTAACTAACATATTTAGTTTTTTTTTTATTAGATAATCACAAGTGTTCTAGAATAGAAGCAGTTAAACTGTGTGAGTATACATGCAATACAATATCCATGTGAATGTCATTTCAAAACTATGGCATTGTGTAGATGTTTAAAGATGGCCATCTTTAGCATGACTGTTAATATGAAATAACACTTTACAATGATCCCATTTGTAACATCAACTAAGATTGATTAAAGCTGTAGAACAGAAGTGTTGTTCCTTGTTAGTGTGTGTTAATTTCAACATTTATCGATATATTGTAAAATTTTATAATAAAGTTTATTTTGTTAACATTAATGAACTGTGAAATAACTTTAATGATCAATATATAATTAAAATAAAAGTTTTTCTTTATTTACAAAGTATGGTTAAGTACTTTATTTGAATAGTAGTTTACAATTTCAGTTGCCGTTCAGTATCCATTTTCAAAAACTATCGGTTAATTAATCAGTATCAGCCAGTGTGGTCCAACCTAGCTATTGGTATCTGTAAAAACCAATATCGGTCGACCTCTAGAAGCAGCTCTTCTGCCAGCTAATCTAGGCTTACCCATGAGGCAGTTCATCTTCAGACCTTATAAGTCCTGTAATCTGTCCTCATTTATGTCGAGGATACATCCATGGCATATGGCAATGTTATGCAACACACAACATGCCACAAAGAATGCTCCGACCTTCTGCGGGCTGTACTGTAATGTTCAAACATGACTTGTCCAAACATATGATGCGCATTTTCCATATGTTCTCAAAACACTTCACTCACTGTTGTTGGCATGGTATACAAAAGAGCACCCCTTCCTATCCTTCCGTAAGGCATTTCAGTTAGATTGCTGTCAGCATGTGCATTCAGCATATGGTATTTCTCGTTGAGTCAGACCACTGAATTATGTTATTACATAAATGATATCCGCTACATTAATCATTAATGTTCTTTCAGTTCTGTTCTGTTTACCCTAGGGGGGGTATTTGTGCTCTATCAATGCTAGGCTGCCCAAAACCACACCCCCAACCTAAAATGTATGCTAATTGTAAAATATCTTTGACATTAGTGGCCACATTGGCATTGGGTGTATGATAGGGCCCACTGTGTTTTTCAAGTCTGTGCAGTGGGTGTGCATAGGAAACTTCTTTTTAAAATAATTAAAAATCGTAATGTTTCCAAACTTCAACAAGTACTGTATGTTTCTAAACTGTATCTTCGCTCTTTATAAATACACACATTCATCTCACAACCTTTATTTCAACAAATTAATTTTGATCATGAATGTGTATATTCAGAATTCAGTGTCCATAGTAACTAAATGAGTTTGAATGTGTTGTCTCTAAGAGATCTGATCTGATCACAGCTTCAATTCATAATTCAAGTAAGGTTTGTGCACTTTTTTGTCCTGCAGAAATGAATCTAGCATTTGATAAAAAGGAGCTGCTCCTAAACTCACTGGAGGACCTGGTCGAAACTGATCTAAAGAAATTTCAGTGGTACTTAATGAATAAACATAACTGTATATCAAATAATGAAATGGAGCATGCAAATTGCTTAACAACAGTGGATAGGTTGGTGAGACGTTTTGGTCCAGAAGAAGCTGTTAAGATCACAGTGGACATCCTGAGGAAAATGAATCAGAATGATCTGGCTGAACAATTGGAGAAAAAACACAAGACAGGTAAACATTTACAGAATTTCACTGTGACTGTAATGTGAGTGACTGTTTATCAATGTGATTGTTTTACATTAACTCAGGCTGAAGGCAATATGAAGACAGATTAGAGCTGATTCAGCAAGCAGCAATTATAAGCACAACAGCCACAGATCCTATACAAACTCATTTAATAGTACAGAGTGTCCCCAGTGGTGAATGGATAAAGAGTTTTCAATGGACTAAATTTTAACTACGTTTTAAACTATGATATAATTGTTTAATAAGGCTGAACAATGGTTGGCATTGTCAGCAAATGTATTTGCTATTTTCAAGCCATGATTACAATCACGCACACAAAGTTTAAATCCTTGTTTGCTATGCTATACTATACTATGCTATGCTATGCTATGCTAGGTAGTTTGATTATTTCAGAAAGATTTTAATGACTGTGGTCAGCATGGTTTAAAGATGATCTGAGTCAAATGGTGACAATCCAATGAACACTTATTTGGATAAGAAAAAAAAATCAGAAATTTTAAAATTGAAACCAATTGTATTCAAGTCAGCATGAGTCATTTCTATGACTTAACATACTGTCAACTACAGCATATTAAATGCAAGATATAAGCACTGTTGAGTGAGTGCAATTCTTTTTAATAAAGCAGAAGCCCAGGTTTTTATTTTGCATGTTCAGTAGTTATTTTTGTGAAAATTGCAGACCAAGTTTGAATTTACATTTAGATTTTTAGGGCTGCCATCGACTAAAGATTTTCCTGATCGACTGGTATTTGATAATTTTAAGCATTAGTTGACTATTAGTCGCACGTTTATTAATAAACCAGATAAATCATAACAATGAGTCTTTAATTGCCTACATAGCGCACACAAAAAAGCTTGCATTAACGTTTTAATAATTCATGAATAAATTAGCACTTTGTTTTCGGTTTAAGAGATGAAGTCGGCGACACTGATTCATCATCTTTGCAGTAGTGATGCACCTGAATGCACGTTTAATACATATATTACATAATCTGAGAATATCTGTTTTCTAATTTGAATTGGTTCATTTGAAAGTAGACATTTCACTCTATGGATATATATTTTTTATGTCTGTAAGGCAAGTATACACAAAGTTTTGACCTTTCATGTTTAAGTCCACAGAGACCAAGATGGCGGAAAGCGCATTCTGTTTGCTTTCATTATTTTAAAAAAGCACAACATTTCGTTGTTGTTGTGAGTGCACACAAAGAAACAGAGTCTTTTTACAGAATCAAAAGATGTATTACTTTTATCTGTATGACCAAAAATTGAGTATTTTAAGAGCAAGCGAATGTGCCAGCGCCTCCATCTGTCATGAAGGGAGCGCGCTACTATACAGATTCCACACAAATCTTGGATAGCATACATTTTTCTATGTTAACATTAGATTGAGCACCCATGTAAATTTCTTCTACATACATCTTTCAGTTGAAAAGCCATATTTGAGGTTGATGAATGATAGGTGAGCATTTGGATGTCCTGCCCGATGTACTATATTTCCACATAAACTAGTCATTAATGATCTGTCCATCACAGACTGCGTGATTTCAACACTTCCTGTGGAATTTTTATTTGTTCGACTAGGTGACTAATAAAATGTTGGTCGACCAAGCCTCTTCTCGTTGACTATTAGGGGGCAGCCCTATAGGTTTTATTAGGAAATTATTACAAATTCTATCATTTAGTCTTTCCTGTCTTTTTCCTTCCTAGGACCAACTAAAGAGGAGAGTAAAGCTTCTCGTTACACCGAATTCAGCCTCAGACTGAAGAGCAAATTAAAGCAGGATTACGAGAAGATATTGGTTGGTAATTCTGAGAGAGGTCATCGGAAAAACTTGACAGATATTTACACAAATTTATATGTGGTGGAGAATGAGACTGGAGGAATAGTGAATGAGCACGAGGTGAGACAGATTGAAATGAGTGGCAACCGATTTGCTGCCACAGACACACTAATCCATTGCAACAACATATTCAAAGCCCAGCATGATATGGCTCGACAAAACAGAAAAGTGCTCACACTGGGTATCGCAGGAGTAGGAAAGACCATCTCTGTCAATAAATTCATCCTTGACTGGGCTGAAGGAAAAGAAAATCAGGATATAATCCTCATATTTCCGATACCATTCCGTAGACTGAATTTGATCAAACAAGAATGCAGCCTCATGGAACTGCTTCACAATTGCTTCTTTAGTGGTCCTGATAAACTTTCATCTCTTCCAGAAGGTGATGGTAAGGTCATGTTTATCTTTGATGGGCTGGATGAATGTCGTTTCCCATTGAGATTTAATGAGAATGATGGATTTACAGATGTTGACCAAAAAACAACAGTAAGTAGCATAGTTACAAACCTGATCGAGAGACATCTGGTTTCATCTGCTCTCATCTGGATCACATCTAGACCAGCAGCAGCCAGTCTTATACCCCGAGACTACATCGATCTAGTAACAGAGGTGCGAGGATTTAGCGAAGAGCAGAGAGAGCAGTACTTCAAAAAAAATAACGATAGCCTTGAGGGTGCTGAAAACATTATCTGTCACATCAGGAAATACAGAAGCCTTTACATCATGTGCCACATCCCTGTTTTCTGCTGGATCTCTCTCACTGTTCTTCAGCCTCTGCTGGCTCAAGAGAGCAGTGAGAAAAAACCAACAACTCTCACAGGGATGTACACAAACTTCTTACTTTTTCAGCAGCAACAGATGAAAAAAAAATACAGTGATGATCCCAATGCTAAGTATTTTGATCAGTTCTTTCTGAAGCTTGGGAAGCTGGCCTTTCAACAATTGGAGAAAGGAAATCTGATTTTCTACAAAGAAGATCTTGAGGAATGTGGATTAGATATCAATGAAGGGTCAGTGTATTGTGGGTTATGCACTCAGATCTTTCAGCAAGAAGAGGCTGTTACAGCAAGAAGTGCTTACAGTTTTATACATCTCAGTGTCCAGGAATTTCTTGCTGCACTCTATGTGTTTTTTAAAAACAAAGACAAGAAAGAAAATCCATTTCGTGAATCCAGGAAAAAATTGACAGTACCTTTTAGGGGAAATTCCATGTTTCAGCTCCATAAGGATGCAATCAAAAAGGCGTTACAAAGCGAGAATGGACACCTGGACCTTTTCCTTCGGTTTCTTCTGGGTCTCTCACTGGAGTCCAATCAGAGTTACCTGAAGGAACTACTGCCAACACTGCAACTGAAAATAGAGAATGTCAAAGACACCGCTGACTATATCAAGAACAAAATAGAGAAGGAGAAATCAGTGGAGAAAACCATCAATCTCTTCCACTGTCTGAATGAACTGAAAGATGATTTCATGGAAGAAATCCAGAAAAATCTGAGTTCAGGAAATCTTTCAGCACAGAATCTTTCCTCTGCTCAGTGGTCAGGTCTGGTCTTTGTGCTCCTGATGTCAGAAGAGACTCAAAACAAGTTTGAACTCCAGAAATACGGACGATCTGTTGAAGCACTCATGAGATTGGTTTTAGTGATCAAAAACACCAGAAGAGCACTGTAAGGGCATTCTTTACATTGATTTATATACAATGTTTGTCATTTTAATTGGTCCTTAAATTTACAAAGATTAATAAATTCTGGCAATATTCTATTATGAAAAAAATAATTATTAGAAATGTATTATTGTGTGTGATAATATTTAATGCCAATGTATCCCCACCATCAAGCAAGCCATACTCAAGTTTTATCCATTTTATTATTTATTATTTTTATCGTTGAATTACCTGATACATTTGATGGTATTTATTTTGCTTACATTGCTACAGTCAAAGATTTTTCCAGATTATCTGTGCTCCTGATTGTAAACCATAAATAATAGACATTAATTTTGCTGTTTGTTTTGTTCTTTACACAGGCTACATAGCTGTAATCTCACTGCTCAGTCCTGTGAAAGTTTGTCTTCAGTTTTGCAATCCTCAGACTCTGTCTTGAGAGAACTGGACCTGAGTAACAATGACCTGCACGATTATGGAGTAAAGCTGCTTTCTGATGGACTGAAGAGTGCAAACTGTCAACTGGAGATACTGAGGTTTGGGTTTCATTGCTTTTTTGTCCTTTTTGCATTATTATTAAGATTTATTTTGTTACAACCCTAGAGTCTAGGGGTGCAGGGGTTTACCATTTAAAACGGACAATTAAAAAAAGCATACACAATGCTGTATAAAGGTCCAAAAGCTGAATGACTACAAACTACAAATTCACAAATACGTGAATTTATTGAGTGAAATTAATGAAAAATGAAGATAAAGCAATAATACATTAGGTGAGATAATGCAAAAAACTCTAAACTAACTAACAGGTAATAAAAAAGAAGTCTTCGGCCTCCGAGACGCCCTAACTAGACTGCGCTGCCTAACCAAATGTACAAGATGGTCCCTAACCTAATATACTAGACTTAGGAGGATCATGCGTGTTGTGGTGTATGTGACATGACATTCTTACCTGTCCGCATCTTCCAAGCCTCATAACCTATAGTGTAATTGCTGATGAAAAATATTTCTTTACATCAAGGAAAACGGACATATAGGATGATGTTGAACATAAAAATAAAACAAGCAACACAAACAAACGTCCGGGTACATGCAAGTTAGGCAATAATTAACTGCATAGCAGCATAGAAAACAAACAGCATGAAAACAATGAAATTATTAAATGGTTTGGCTTGTTTAGATTTTGCTAATTATAATTTTCCAGATTATTAATCATATCTAATAACCATATTAATATCACTGTTTGTTTTGTTCTATACACAGGCTGCATAGCTGTAATCTCACAGCTGAATCTTGTGACAGTTTCTTATCAGCTCTACAGTCTTCAAACTCTGTCCTGAGAGAGCTGGATCTGAGTAACAATTACCTAAAGGATTCTGGAATGAAGCTTCTTTCTGATGGACTGAAAAGTCCAAACTGTCAGCTGGAGATATTAAGGTAAATGTTTTTGGATAAAATAATTAAGAACATGCTATTGCAGTAAATATCCATTAAAATGCGGTCACCAAATATGGTATCTGCTTTCACTGGAATGCCAGAACAACAGACAAAAACAACCCTTGTGTGGAAATGTTGTGAATGCAAAATACTGCATTTATTATGTACATGTTTTTCACGGATACATGCATACATATATACATTTATTTCATGCATCATCCACTGGCTGGGGGACAGTGCACTCTTGGCAAAATTGACCCTGAGTCCCAGGCATTCTAAGTGGCTGAGGAAGGATCTGTGAAATAGAAGCTTGTCCTTAGACTGGGCTGAGATGAGCCAGTCGTCAAGGTAATTTAGAATGTGGATTCCCATCCATCTCAGTGTAATAATGCCACTTACTTGAAGGCGAATCTCAAAAATCACCTGTGATGGGGGGCTATTTGGATGTGAAACTAGGCATCTTTCAGATCCAGAGAAAAGAACCGGGCCCCTGAGCACACCTGCGAGAAAATCTGATTCAAGGTAATCATCCTGAATGGCCATATCATGAGGGCACATTTCAGGTGCCTGAGATCAAAGATAGGCCTTAGGCCGCCATACCTCTTTTTTTTTTACAAGGAATTAACAGCTATAGAGGCCTGACATGCTCTAAGCTGGGAGAACCGTTTCTACGGCTCCTTCGCCAACAAATTCATCACCTCGGAGGGCAGGATGTGTGCAGTTTTCCTCTGAACCAAGGTGGGAACCACACCACTGAATTGAAGGGCTCTTTGAGCAAATTTAAGTGTATAGCCTCCTTCTATTATCCCCAAAACCCAGTCTGACATTCTGGGGATGGCCTGACAGGCGTTGGCCCATGTGACAAGGGTTTGGATTGGTTAGAGTGGTAGGCCGCCTTGTGGGGACCCGATACTCGTGATAAGTGGAAAAGGAAATGTGCTCTCTCTTGAGAATTATTTGTGCTTTTATTTTCCCTCGCTATAACAGTGGCTGGTTGTGTGGGCACTATTTGAATGGGCCTAGTGTTTACAACCGTAAGTGCAACAAACACACTGCCATCGACACCCAGAATTGAATGGGGTGCTTGGAGGCAAAAGAGAGGCTGTAATGTTTTACTGGACTCAATGGTCTTGCAGCAAGAGCAGTCCGCCCAGATGTGTCCAACTCTGAAGCTGTCAGTGATAACTATGACCAATGATAGCATTCTCTTTTAATCTGCCTAAAAAGATCAAACCACTCATTAGAAGAGGGGCACTGAAGATCTTTACCTGTAAACATATTGGCAGATCAAGGGTGCTGCACGCTTTCTCTTAGATCCGCTCGTAGCAGACGAGGAGAGGGGCGTGGCCACCTTCATTAAGGGCGAACTGCGAGCAAGGACAAGAGTCAAACTGACAGACAAAGTGACAGATTTCTACTCCGATCCACCCAAGAGCATTGAGCCGCTTAAAGTAAGGAGGAGCACTGATTCACACGGGAGAACGGAGCTGCCTTCCTTGAAGGCGGAGAAGAGCGAGACCATTCCGTCTCGGTGAGTGTGCATTCTCAGTGCAGGTTCCCCTGCACGCGCCACACTCGCAGTGCAACATTTGCAACAACGTTGCTGGAAATTTGCTCTATAGAAATTTCTATTTTACAACTCAGTGAATAACAGCAGGGGATGAGCTAAGAGCTGCGCAGATGCTGAAAGCAGCTCGGGATGGAAGCGTGGAGCAGGAACAGCAGAGTGGCGCATGTCGCTGAGTCAGCTTCAGTCCGCAGGGAGGCGTGTCAATGGCAAGTGGCTAAGTCTCGTAGATCAGCGAAGAGATGATCGTCGTCGCTGAAGGAGAATTGAAATTCTATTGCGAATGCCCACTTATATAGCCAGATGGCCCTGCCTATACTGGTGGGCTGAACTGGCGAACACTTCCAGCTGCAGTGTTGAATCAATTTCCCATTGAGAGTCTCTGCATTATCCTGTCTTCTCTTGCATTTGTCTTTCATGGACAACCAGCCTTTTTGGAAAACTACTCTGTTAAATTTTCTTAGACTTTTGTTACTGAAACTTTACAAAATTACATCAGGAAATAACAACCTTAACATTTGATTGTGTGAAAGTAATGTCTGAATGCTAAACTAATGTCATGTGGACTGTTGATTTGTGTTTTTATAGATTGCCTGGCTGTATGCTAACAGAGGAAGGCTGCGGTTACGTGTCTTCAGCTCTGAGTTCAAACACCTCACACCTGAAAGCTCTGGATCTGAGCTACAATCAACCAGGAGAACAAGGAGTCAGGCGTCTATCTGATACACTGAATCATCCAAACTGTAAACTGGAAAAACTCAAGTAGGTTGAGAAGGAAATTTTTAGGTTGTTAGGTTTCAGTGTCTCTGTGTCAAATACATATAAACATGAGACTATTAATGTGATAATAAAGTGAATAATTAAGTGATATTTGAGCATTAGTGATAAACACCTGCTATTAAAAAGCAGAATCACTGAAGGAATGAGGAACAAGAGCAGAAAAAAAGAAAAGACAACTGACTTACAGCCACACAGTCTTAAGTCCGGGACACACCAAGCCGACGATCGGCCGTCTGGCCTCGTCGGGCAGTTGGTGGGCGTCGGTGAAGCGCGTCGGTTCGGTGTGTTCCACTCGTCGGCTTTCGTCGGGCTCGCGTCGGCCAAAGTTTGCCTGATTCGACATGTTGAATCGGCGTCGGGCTTGTCGGGGCTGTCTGGGAAAGAGAGCGCTCTAATTGGCTGTTCAGACATCGAATCAGAGTGCGTGGAGGACTTGAACGTGAAGTGACGTAACAAGCAAAGGAATGATTCAAGAGGGAAATGGCTCACTGTCATCTTTTCGCAATTCGCACAATTCTAAACCAACTATGGCTGTGTGGAATGAAGCTGTTGAAGGCGAGCTGATCAATTTGCTCCAAGACAGGCCAGCGCTGTACGACATAACGGAAAATGCTATGCAAACCGTGCGGTGGTTCTTCCGATTTCTCTTCTTGGAATAAAAATACAGACTACTGCCATCTGCAGGTACGCCACGGTATATCTCCTCACGCGAGCGCAGAAAGCACCTTCTAGTTTGTAGTCTGGTTTCGTCAGTTCGGTGTTTTCGAGCTCTGTTTAATTGCCCAGACGCCCGCAGAAGCAGCCGACTAGAGGCGACAAGACGGTCGGCTTTCGTCAGCGCTAGTTGGTTGGCGTCGGGTTGGTGTGTCCAGGCCTTTAGATGAAATCAACAGCAAATCCAAAAACAATATTACCATCTTCACATATTACAAACCAGTTTGCCCTAATTAATGTGTCTAAAAGTTCTTAAGAATTAACAGCGGTTAGCTCTAGTTAATGTTGATAATTTATTACAAACAAGAATGTTTTATTAAATATTGTATTCCCTTCAGTTGGGCACTTTTACTAAAACCACTTGTGTATTGATAAAGAAAAAGAATAATGGAAAAGATAACAATAACAAGTTTTGTGTGAGAGGTGTGCATTACAGGTGCAAGTGCTCCTTCTTTTGCAATCCTGAGTTTAATTGTCTCAGTAGTCCTCAATAAACAGTGATGTCACCTGTGTACCAAACAGGCATTAGTGTATTGTGGTGATTTAAAGCATTTTCCCATATATAACTTGCATATATATTTTTGAAGGGTTTACCTGATAAACACATCAGTTTTTTTCTCTGCACAGGCTACAGTTCTGTAATCTCACTAGTGAGTCCTGTGAAAGTTTGTCATCACCTCTACAGTCTTCAAACTCTGTCTTGAAAGAGCTGGATCTGACTAACAATGACCTGCAGGATTCTGGAGTAAAGTTTCTTTCTGATGGACTGAAGAGTCCAAACTGTCAGCTGGAGATACTGAGGTGAATGGGTTTCAGAGTGAAATGTGGCATAATGCTCATTTACACTTAAGCCACTCATGAGTCTTAGTAAATGCTGGTCCACTCGAACTTCATCTTATGCACATGCTGTGAGTTTGGGTCAGTTGTAACATTTGAAAATGCAATGTGCAAAAAAATCGCCCCAAATTTTTTGTGAGAATGCGTATTATCTTATTAAAGCAAAGTCGCTGCTGTTAACATAAGGAGCATAAACACCAGTGACAATATTCATAAAAATGTGTTTTACAAAATAGCAGCTCACACCACGTTACTAATCATGTTATACTCTCTGAAGTTAACATGTCTACTCTCTGTAACTTCTTTTGTAAATTCTTTTGTATCATAATACTGTATGAAATTATGAGACAAACAGGAATAGGAAATAATAATAATATAACTGAATGAGACAGCAGACGTACTATGTGCCTTTCTTAACAAAGGTACTGGAAGTCTGATATTGGAAATTGAAGTTGTTGTCAAAAGTATTTTTCCAGAATAAGTTCCAGAATGAGTTGTTTGTTTGTTACTTTTACTGAGGTACATTTCCAAAGGTACTTTTGTTTTCTGTTGTTACTGAAACTACGGAAGATAAACTGCAAACTAAACTTTGCAGACCACTGTGTGAAAGTAAAGTCTGATTGTTGAACTGTTGCTGTGCGTGTTTGTAGATTGTCCGGATGTATGGTGACAGAGAAAGGCTGTGGTTATGTGTCTTCAGCTCTGTGCTCAAACCATTCACAGTTAAAAGAGCTGGATCTGAGCTACAATTACCCAGGGGATTCAGGAGTCAAGCTGCTCAACCATCCAAACTGCAAACTAAACAAACTCAAGTATGTTGATCAGGAAGAATCACACTGCTGTTTTGTGTATATGGGTGTATGTGTTTATTGATTATATCATATGTGACCCTGGACCACAAAACCAGTCTTAAGTCGCTGGGGTATATTTGTAGCAATAGCCAAAAATATATTGTATGGGTCAAAATTATTGATTTTTCTCTATTGATTATTGATGTCAAAAATCATTAGGAAATTAAGTAAAATGTTACATTAAGATTTTTTGTAAAATTCCTACTGTAAACCTATCAAAATGTAATTTTTGATTAGTAATATGCATTGTTAAGAACTTAATTTGGACAACTTTAAAGGTGATTTTCTCAGTATTTTGATTTTTTTGCACCCTTAGATTCCAGATTTTCAAAAAGATGTATCTCGGCCAAATATTGTCCTATCATAATAAACTATACATCTTATTTATTGAATATCAGAATATTGAATCAGTTTTGTAAAATTTAACCTTATGACTGGTTTTGTGGTCCAGGGTCACATATGTGCAGAATGTCATACTGTATGTGTTTTATAGTGTGGATCATGGAGGAGAGTTTAGGATTACAGCAGGACTTCACAAATGTAAGTCTACACACACATTATGAGGAATTTACATATGTGCAATGCTTTTTATACAACAAGTGGATCAAAACCTTTCATCAAAATCCAAACAAAACCCATTCTTGTCTTAGGACAACTTTGATGAACTTTTTTGATCCACTTGTCCAATGTTGACTAATGTAGTTTGTGATATTTTCAATCCCCTAAACACAACCCTCACAGAAAACATTCTACAGTATTGCATTTTTGATTTAAAAAAAAAAAAAGTTCAGTATTTATGAGGACAACTGGATGTATGTAGAAGAAGTGGCCTGAAACTTGAATACAACCTGAATACACACCACATTATTGCATCCACATAATGTAATCTACATTATACACACACACACACACACACACACACACACACACACACATTATACAAACCAGTATACACACACACAAACAAAAAAAGTTTTTGGCAATTCAACATGACTACAATAGATATATTGTACCTAACTTTTTTTTTTTTTTTTTTTTTTTACATAAGTACACAGTGTTGAAAGACACAACATAAAGTGATCAACCAAAATGTTCTTGTGTTCAGATGCCTGTATTCTCACACTGGATCCAAACACAGCAAACACTTACCTTGTTCTGTCTGAAGAAAACAGAAAGGTGACACGTGTGAAAGAGAAGCAGCCGTATCCTGAGCATCCAGAAAGATTTGATGAGTGTCCCCAGTTTCTGTGTAGAGAGAGTCCGACTGGACGCTGTTACTGGGAGGCTGAGTGGAGTGAATATGTTGAGATATCAGTGACATATAAAGGAATTAGCAGGAAAGGAGGCAGTGATGATTGTGGTTTTGGATTAAATAAAAACTCCTGGAGTCTGTTCTGCTCTGATGACAGATTCACTCGCTGTCACAATGGTAATTTCACTGACATATGTGTCCCTTCAGGCTCTTCTAATAGAGTAGGAGTGTATGTGGACGTGTCGGCCGGCAATCTGTCCTTCTACAGTGTCTCTGACACACACACACTCACACACTTACACACATTCACCACCACATTCACTGAGTCTCTCTATGCTGGATTTAGGTTGGTGGATTGTGGCTCCTCAGTGTCTCTTTGATGAAAATCCTGTGAACAATAATGGAGACGTCACACACACACACACACACACACACACACTGACTGACTGGCGTTAGTTATCTGCTACTTTTGTTAATGCTTATGAGACTAGCGTGAGATTTCTTGGAATGACCTGTGTAAAGTTTTGTCACTTGTGACATCTGCGTTCATGATGAATGTTATGTGTCTTTGATATCTTTAGCCCGCTTATGCTCCACTTAAACTTGTGATCTAATTGCTGACTTACAGACAAGGGAGACGTGGAACAGCCTAGTAAGTCACGTGACATACACACCTTGCACGCTGGATTTTATTCTCTGTATTTTACACACTAGTTTAGTGAAGTGCGCTAAATGTGTATTTTTGTGTTTTTTAGTTAGAGTAAGTTTAGGGCGCATTTGCGCTGAAGATTTCTTTTTCATATTTTTGTTTCCTCATTTAGAGGACCGGGTGGAGACAGTGGGGATCTTTTTGTTATTTTTATTTCTTTGATTTTCTAGCGCTACTTTCAGTTCCTCTCCCGTTTGTCTTGGTTATATAAATTATTATTGTTTAGTATTTTGTTTTCCTAAATGTTTGTAAATACTCATGGTTTTTGGGAGCAATAATTCTTTTGCGGTGCTAATTTGATGCCCTGCATTTCTCTTGCCACTTTTACATTAAGCTTCTTCTTTTGGTCATCTCAATGTTACTCCTTTTAAATTCCTAGACAAAAAAAATAAAAAATCCATCTAAGGTCGTAACAATATATATTTAGTTAAGCTGACACTTAAAAGTTTACAGTTTAAGACATTATTTAGACGGTTGTTATTATTATGGAGATATACTAGCTCAAACATGAATATTTTTTTATGGATAAAAAATATGTGGCTGTGGTATGTGAACTTATTATACTTAAGATTCATTGTGTTTCTAAGACCATGTCATGTGTTTTATTTAGAGATGGCTAACAAAATGCTAATAAAAAAGCATTGCTCCCCATAACCTCACCTGCAGTCTGTTATTTCTGTTTCTATTGTTCTTACTCAACAAACATTTCACACCTCCGCCAGGTATGAGACCTGGGGGCCAGTTGCATAAACTTAGCCTCTATGTTAAGACAGTGTCTTAAGAACTCGTTTGACCAACTAGCAGTTAACTAAAGGGTAATCAGTCTTATATTTTGGATTAAATTTAGACTAAGCAAAGTTTTTATGTAACAAAATTTTAAACCTAAATCGAAAGCTTTTATGCACCAGGGGCCCATTCAATAAGGAGGTTCAACCAAGTTTAAACTTGAACTCTGAATTGACTTACCCTGAGATGGGAAACACTGAGTTTTTGGTTTGAGAACAGTGAAACTATGTTATTTAACCCCCTGGGGTCGACAAACGCAGTTTCCCAAAAGGAATTTCAATTACTTGGTCATTTCTGATCGTACAGATAAAAGCAGTACATCAATCAAATCTGTAAAGGGTCTACTTTTATTTGTATACACTCATAATAACAAAAAAACACTGTGATTTTGCAAAATATAGAAAACATACAGGGTGTGCTGTCTGCCGCGTTGATCTCCGTGATCTTCATTCAGAAACGCGTCACTAAAATATACTATAACTCAACCAATACACAACACAGAGACGTGAGCATGTGTCTAGAGAAAGCTTGATATGTATACTTTTAAATGAAGTAAGTTTTATTGAAAACAAATATTCTGTGATAAAGTAATCCATATGAAACCAACGCAATGTCCAGTCTATCCGAACGGAGCTAATTATTATTTATTTTTAAATAATAATTATTGATTATTTTTAATTCGATCACGCCCACAAGCTAATTACGCTTTTATAATAAAATTAGCCATGCAAGGAAAGCACGGGGAGGTAAACGCCCACCTCACCGTAGCAAAGCAGCGAGTTTCCTTCAAGTTTATCTGGCTCCCTGTTTGATTCTGGAAGAAGACGCGCTGTGAGTATTAAGACGATCAGAAGAAAAATGCGATGAGACGCAAATCCAGCAGGAGGAGACATTTACATGATGCCAGGATGTTTTTAATGTTTTAGAAAATGATGCTATAATCTAAGAATATTTAGACATATATTGTATAATTGTTACGATTGAGCCTACCGCAACCCCTCTACCTCACCTTCAGAGGGAGCCTTCACCCGAGTAATAACCTGTCAATTCGGACTCCATTTCCCACTTCCTGTCTGTTCCTCGCGAAGTTCTGGTTTGCCACGGTGATCAACTCTGAGCGTTTTTCCTTGTGTTGTTTCCTTGTTATCGATTGGACTGTTTCTTCATTTATGACTCTAGCCGCCAGCGCCGACCATTCTGCCTGACCCGGGGGGTATTCCATAAAACACGTTTACCAAATAAGTCAGGCTTATTTCAGTTAGTCTGACTTATTTTGAGCCAAATCAAGTGACAATAAGTCAGAAAAACTGAAATAAGCCTGGCTTATTTGGTAAACTTGTTTTATGGAACACCCCACTGGATTACGATTGTTGTTTATTGTTTGTTTGTATTACTCTTAACGTCAATAAACGTGCTGCAAATGGATCCACCTGCCTCTGACTCATCGTCACAATAATACATACTAAGCATGCTTGCATTAATGACTATAAGATCATATTTATTTATTTTAATTTAACTTATAACAATCAGATGTAAAGTGTTTATACTAAGTGTATGTTTAGATGTTTATTAGTATGTGATTTACTTGTTTCACTTGTTAAACAGAATTCAGAAAAAGTTTTCAGAAATGACAGCTAAACATGAAGTATAAAAACTAGGGCTGTCAATCGATTAAAATTTTTTAATCGCGATTAATCACATGGTTGTCATGAGTTAACTCGCGATTAATCGCACATTTTTATCTGTTCTAAATGTACCTTAAATTAATATTTTTTTAAGTTTTTAATACTCTAATCAACATTGGCATGGACAAATATAGATGCTTTAAGCAAATATATGTTTATTATTAGTGAAACCATACTCGACATAGAAGATGAAGACTAGACATGTTTCAAAGGTCATAGATGTTTTTCAAATAACTTGTTCATGTCTATTCGACACATGGAAAAAAAAGAACATAGAAATACCAGGTTCCCATTACTTCTCTTTCTTTGCACTGAGCAATTTACTTACACAAGCCTGTTTATATTATTTGCCGGACAGGGCAGCTCACTCCTTCTGAACATGCAAAATGTACATTTGTTTGCCTCTCGGTGCCCACATACTGTCATTTGATGCAGCCAAGTTCTCAACAAAACTGTTTCCATTGTTATATTTTAGTGTTTCTGTTATCAGACAACCAAAGTAATATGAAATAATGACTGAAAAAAATCCTGAATTGTGATCATGATTCAATCGCTGAAAAGAATCATTTACCGGCATCTGGACATAAGTCACTATTTTCTGCATTATTATCGTTGTTTTTAGCTTCCTGTTTGATTGCTTTCACGATCCTTGGACTTTTTTGGAGTTTACCCGTTTAAAGTTATGTGATCGCAAAAACCTGCTTCTTTTATTTTTTTAAGGTATTGTTTTCGTTCTAATGTACTGATTCGAGAGCCCGGTCTCATGAAAATGCGAACTAGTAGCTCGATTTTCTGTTTGTATTTGGCGTGCTGTTAATAAGATGAAATTAACTTTGGCGTGCATATGATATGCATGTGTTTGACGTGCATATAATACGCTGTTTTCGCTTGCATACTCGTATGTGGCTTTACGCATCAACCCCACAGCACCAATCCTAACGTAGACCGACTCCGCTTGCATTCATTCAATATGGCAGAAGTGCCGGTATGCACGAAAAAGTGCCAGTACACAAAAGGATAAAATACAGAAGTGCCTGCGTACCGGCCCACTTCAAGCACTGGAAGCAACAGAATATCTGGTTTAACTGAAAGCGCTGCTCCACTGCCACTTGCTGAACAGAGCAGACGCAGCTATAAAGAGAGGGAGGTGTGCGCGCATTGGGAGACCTCGCGCTCGTTTGGCAAAACTGGAGAGCCTCAGAAACTACAGTCGTGGCCAAAAGTTTTGAGAATTACATAAATATTGAAAATTGGAAAAGTTGCTGCTTCAGTTTTTATAATAGCAATTTGCATATACTCCAGAATGTTATGAAGAGTGATCAGATGAATTGCATAGTCCTTCTTTGCCATGAAAATTAACTTAATCCCGAAAAAAACTTTCCACTGCATTGTTAAGAAGGCCTCAGGGCTTTCAAGAAAGTCCAGCAAGCGCCAGGATGGTTTCCTAAAGAGGATTCAGCTGCGGGATCGGAGTGCCACCAGTGCAGAGCTTGCTCAGGAATGGCAGCAGGCAGGTGTGAGCGCATCTGCACGCACAGTGAGGCCAAGACATTTGGAACATGGCCTGGTGTCAAGAAGGGCAGCCAAGAAGCCACTTTTCTCCAAAAAAAAAACATCAGGGACAGATTGATCTTCTGCAAAAAGTATGGCGAATGGACTGCTGAGGACTGGGGCAAAGTCATATTCTCTGATGAAGCCTCTTTCCGATTGTTTGGGGCATCTGGAAAAAGGCTTGTCCGGAGAAGAAAAGGTGAGCGCTACCATCAGTCCTGTGTCATGCCCACAGTAAAGCATCCTGAGACCATTCATGTGTGGGGTTGCTTCTCATCCAAGGGAGTGGGCTCACTCACAATTTTGCCCAAAAACACAGCCATGAATAAAGAATGGTACCAAAACACCCTCCAACAGCAACTTCTTCCAACAATCCAACAACAGTTTGGTGAAGAACAATGCATTTTCCAGCACGATGGAGCACCGTGCCATAAGGCAAAAGTGATAACTAAGTGGCTCGGGGACCAAAACGTTGAAGTTTTGGGTCCATGGCCTGGAAACTCCCCAGATCTTAAAACTTGTGGTAAATCCACAAGTGGACAAACAAAAACCCAGTAATTCTGACAAACTCCAAGAAGTAGTTATGAAAGAATGGGTTGCTATCAGTCAGGATTTGGCCCAGAAGTTGATTGAGAGCATGCCCAGTCGAATTGCAGAGGTCCAGAAAAAGAAGGGCCAACACTGCAAATACTGACTCTTTGCATAAATGTCATGTAATTGTCGATAAAAGCCTTTGAAACGTATGAAGTGCTTGTAATTATATTTCAGTACATCACAGAAACAGCTGAAACAAAGATCTAAAAGCAGTTGAGCAGCAAACTTTGTGAAAACTAATATTTGTGTCATTCTCAAAACTTTTGGCCATGACTGTATATTAGGTTTGTCCAATTATGAGTTTATGTATTGTTGCTAGACACTTTTCGCTAGGTTGGCAACACTGTGCATCCATTTCTTTAACTATGGGCTAGGCAGTGGGTCAAACAGAAAATGCGCGCTGCATTAATCGTGCACGTTAATGAAATTAGTGCCGTTAAAATGAATTTGCGTTAATGCGTAATTACCGCGTTCATTTTGACAGCCCTAATAAAAACATAATACAACCAGGTAAAGCTTTAAGCATAAATGGTTCATGGGTGTAGGCTACATGACTTTACAAATATTTGACATATTAAAATATGTCATATAAAATATAAATATAATTCTGTGTCTATTTCATTTGGCAGCAGCTTTTTCCACGTAGTCGAATGCTCTTTTCACACAATTAAATGTTGTCTAATTCAAACTGTTGCATTTCTAAATTAGAGTAATGAAATGAACATTTGACTCCTACTCAGCGAACAGCAAGAAGGCTCACAAAATAATGAAGAACAGAAGAAGAGGAGATAGAAGTATTGGAAGAATAATAAAATCCAACATGAATGTAAGTAAATTTAACAGCTGTGGTGGTGGTTACGGCATAGATCTCAAACTACCTTTTCATCCACCATCCTTCCATTCCATACAGTAATCAGCTTCATATTCGATGGGTTTGTGCTCAGGCAATAACGCAAACATTTTTTTTACAGCTCTGCATACAACGGCTGTACTAATGTGCTCTGACTACCATTTAAAAATGGCACAGCTTAAATAAATATGCAAGTGGATATGGCAAAAAAAAAAAAAAAAAAAAAAAAAATTCTAAATAATCCTATACTATATAATAATTATATAATCCTATGTATAAAACCTATGACATGCCGTTTTTGTCACTTTGATAGTGTCTGCATGATGAAAAATACATTTTTAGGTGCAATAAATGAATGCACCTATCTGGGATGGTTTCTGTGTGACCAGGTAGCTGGATAATGAGAGAAACGGAGCTTTACACATGTCTGAATCAACTTAACCCAGGGGCAGTTCTACAGCCTTTTTAAAGTGGCATCTCAGCCCCACTAAAACTATAATCACCTGTCTTAGATGTCTTCAACCCTGATCCTGGGGACCCACTCTCCTGGAAAGTTTATTTCCAACCTGCTTCAGCACACCTGCCAGCAATTTTCAAGCAGTTTTGGAGAGCTTGATTGACCGCTTAAGGTGTGTTTGATCAGGGTTGTAGCTAAAGTCTTCAGAATAGTGAGAATAGTTGTTTCTTCAGTAGAACACAAACAAAGATTTTTTTACTCAAACCGTTGCAGTATGTCAGTCATATAATGGCAGTCAATTGGGACCCATAGTTTTGAGAGTCAAAGAAACATACACAGACAAAACCACATTAAACCCTGCGGCTCGTGATACATTGAGGTCCTAAAACACAAAACAATCGGTCTGTGCAAGAAACTTAACAACTGAAATTTGTTTTACCTCTGATCCACTGCAATGTTCAGCTCACAACAGAGTACACATTGACAACAGGCATATTAGACTCATGCGTGGAACCGATCTGTCGCATGTATTTATCACTCATTGTTTACACAGTGCAGAGAGATTGTGGGTACGGTGGCCACTTAAAATGGTAATTACTTGTGTTTATTCTGATTGTTGCAACCAATTAAAACCTAAAAGACTGCATTTGCTTGCACAAACTCATCCTTCATCACGCTCAACGTGCTCAACGTGCTTAGGACAGCTGGACATTGCGGTATATCAGAGGTAAAAAAAAATAATTTGAATACTGTTCAGTTTCTTGTACAGACTGATTGTTCAGATGTTTTGTATGTGTGACTCAAACTGAACACTTAACTCTGCCACTCTGTCTTTTTGCAACATAGTGGTTGTAGCTGCAGTGACTTCATGTGCATACCCTCTATTTATGTCTAAGAATAGATCTGTGCATTCCCTCATTCAAATCAAATAACACAAGGCAATATCTATTATTTCATTCAGTTTGTCAATTTATTTAGAATTTTATATCTATTTTATTTTTACTAGTCCAAATTAATCCAATCCTGATTTCATTTTTTCCCTTCAAAAAAGGTTGTTTACACTGTATGTATGCTAAAAAAAAATTTAAAATTACACGAATCAGGACAGAAAGCTATGTCTGTCAGAACAATTTTTTCTATGTAGGGTTTCATGTAAACATAGCTACTGTGGCACTATGCACCAAGACAACATTTATCTAATATTTTGATTCCAGGGAATTTATCTGGATCAAATATTTGAGAAACACAACACAATTAAAATTTGAAACTATAGCAATAAAAGTATGAAACTATTTGAAACTACAGCAAAGGCAATGATCAGATGGGGCCGCAAGCGTTCATATGTACAGGACCAAATAAAAAACTAAAACTACTCCAAATATAAACAAGTAAAGAAAGCAAAATAAAATGCATGGTGCAGTGTCTCCTGTTAAAATGGTATCTGATACGGGCCATTCAGCTCTGGTGTAAACATAGCCTTGCTTTCACACAGATACTTGCTTTATTATGCAATTTAAACTTGCCAAACCACTTAAAACACTTTCCACACAAATAACATAAATAGGGTCTCACATCTGCATGACTTTTCATATGTATCTGTAAGTGTGATGTAAGTATTATAGCTTTAGCCTATTCATATAATGTTTCTAATAAACTGTTATATCTATATAGTACCAAATACACATGATTTTGTGTGAAATGCTATAACAGCAGCTACAATAATTATTCTCATTCTGCTCTCCTGTTTCTACCTGGCAAGTAATGGCTCCAAAAGGTATGGGGGCAAAAATGTAGCTGTAATGAGTTCTAGTCTTTTATGTCAAGACAACATTTTTTTCTTTTGACCAGTACTTTATAAAAAAAAAAAAAGAAAAAAAAAAAAACTTCCACTTTCATTTTTATTTCCAGCAAATGTATTGATGTGTAAATATTTGTATGAACATAAAATGCTTCAACAACTGAAACAACAACATTTGACAAACTGAAATGGAGTAATGAGTCCCTGGACAAAGAGGGAACAAATATCAAAAGCAGCAGTCAGTATCTGGCCTGGCCATCAGTAGCTTTAAGTTCTGCATTGCATTTCATCCTTAAGTTCTCAAACACATCTGGGTGTTCATATGGTCATATGTGGTTTGGCACTGCAGGACAATCAGCTGTCCTTGTATATCTGTTGTATATCCTAGAGTTGCTAGTTGTTATCCAGCCTTCTCGCTTCACTGCCGCAACTCAGGCATGTTTCTTGGAATTCTACCTTTAAACACATTTCCAAATGTTAGTTCCAGCCTAGAGGGAGCACCCAACCACCGAACGACAAGGATCTAATTTTAATTTTGACATTTTAAACAGCAGGATTAAATATATCATCGCAATCCCACTGTGCATCAAGCGCCTCCTGCCATTGTTTTGAATGTCCTCGATCACTAACTGGAAACGTCCAAGGACCAAAGACGTCACTTTCTTAATCCGCTGAATTGCTGTTGAAATGGTCTATAGAAAGCGAAATGAGACCAACTTCTTTTGTTACTCATATGTGGATGTGCCTTATACATCACACATATAACGTTAGATAAAAAATTATGTTAGATTTAATTATAAATAATTAATTTTGCATCTTGTGTAAAAACTATGAAATTGACTGAACTGTTTGTATTAATAAAAACGATTAAACAAACCTTTCTTCAGTCCAATCACAACAGATGGAGGAGCAAGGCACAGCCGTATGATGTCACGTCGCCAGACCAAAATAAAAGTTCTGTTCACACACAATTTACATTCGAATCAAAACACATAGCACTCAGTATCGGTTGAATTAATGCTCTTGCTTTGTTTATATATCTTATACAGATTCTTGGTAGATCGTAATTATCTAAACATTTGTTTAGATTAGATAATAAATGCAAGCATATAGCAAACATTTGTCTTATTCAGGAGTATATAATGTACCTAAGGTCTTGTATCTTGTATCTGTGGTGTATCAGTGTGACTGCAAAACCAGATTTCACACATAGAATTTATAGTGGTTAACAGAGCTAAGATGATAAAGTGGTTTCTGTTACTACACTGAATATTTCTCTCAATAGTAGGTTCTAAACATCATTAAATTTCTAACTTTCTTTATTTCACCTTCAACATTACACCCAATATTATATTATAAGCTATAGTCTTCCAGCTTTTTCTGTGCCTCTAACAAACTGACCTCAACAACACAATCTGGAGCCTTCCATTAAGGAATACTGGACACCCTGACAACAATCTAATTTTGTAGTACAAATTATTTTAATCTCATCACATTCATGCACAGATGTTTAAGTGGTCCAGGAAATACTGCTAACATTCATATCTTATATGCTTGGATTCCAAATGCTGATGTGGCAGATGCTTTTTTATTAATTTCCTGTAAGCTGTTAAGAAACAGAACCGCTGAATAAATATCCATTTTGTAATCCATCATTTTTTAATTGGTTCTTCAACAAAATTGGTCAAACAGAATGCGAAGCGGTCTGGATTTGTAATTGAAAAACCGTTTTTGTTTTAATCCAGCTAACCAGAACACTTTTTCATGTTGAAAACCGCTGGTCCGACAATTTTAAGCTAACTGGTAGGCCTGTATGTATACATTTCAATGTGGGGTAGTTTCAGGAATACTGCAATAATGTTCCTATGCCATCTTTACATTTTGACATGTGAAGGCTGAATGTGAGGGATCGGTTTTATTGAGTTTATATAAGGTTTTGTGTTTATATTAAATATCTTTTAGTATAAAGTCTGGAAAAGACTTAGTAACAAGTCTCTAAATCTCTGTCCCATGTACTTTTGTGATTTATTAAGTATGCCGCATAGATCATTTAAACTGAAGAAGATCAACTGAGGCCTTAGTGTAGTGCATCTTTTAAAATATAAATGTTATAAAATCAAAATGATTCTCAGAAATTCCATAATAATCTGGGTAAAACACAATTCTGTATTTACATGTAAACTTAGTGTCATTAAATACATCAGTAATTAAATAAACTCAGTTTAATAGATGTTTATTCGTCATCTTCTATTATGAGAGTGTGACTAGTGAGGCGTCATCAGTTCTCTCTATGCTGGCCCCCAGTGGACGAATCCAGAACTGCCTGGAAAGTTCATGAATTTGCTGGTGCTGATGAACACACAGTATAAAGCTAAACAACTCACAGAACTGGAGTCAAATCTAAAAGCCCTACGACGCCACCAGAGAGACAACACAACTGAGGATCAAAACAAGACCACAAAAGACACTGAAAATGTTGAGCCTGAATGGATTCCAGCCTTCCCTCAGCTCATTCATGGGGACTGACTGGCCAGTGCACAATCTCTGGCCGGAGATCACACCTCTTTACAGACACGCAGTGGTACTGCAGGAGCTGAAGAGCAGCCTGGAGCAGCTGGAGAAACTTCAGCACAAGATCTTTGAGGAGATCCAGCAGATGCCACCCTCACAGGAAATCTACCCAGTCACCTGCACAATGGATCAAGAGGGAAGCGCCTTTAGTTTGACGCTGGACACTAAAGACTTTTCCCCAGAAGAGCTGTCAGTCAGACAGGTGGGCAGGAAGCTGCATGTTAGCGGAAAGAGCGAGAAGAAGCAGGAGGATGGGAAAGGTTCGTACTCTTACAGAATCCAAGAGTTCAGACGGGTGTTTGATCCTCCTCAAGGAGTAAATGCTGAGGCAGTGACCTGCTCCATGGCTGATGGAAAGCTCTACATACAGGCTCCAGTAAATCAGCCATCTGAAGCAGCTGAGAGGATGCTGCTCATTGACTGTCAAACTCTGAAGAAGACATAGCCAGAGACAGCCGAGACGCAACACGATGCCAGCGCAGCACAGAAGAGCTGAAACACTGAGGACAAGACCAGTTCAACTCTGACCTATTCCATGATGATGATTTTGTGTAAATCTTGTGTTCTAGGTTATTGTTTTGTAGTTTTTGTGCTATATTTGAAAAAGGATCATTTTATAATTGATGTTTGTCTATTGAATTAAACAAAAATAAAAATTACATTTTCCATTCTTTTGTACTTCTCTTCATGATAAAGAAGTGCTCTTGATCAAAACCAGGCATCTGTATGAGGGTGATTTTATTAAAAAAATAAATCAATAAAAAATCTCCAAACAGATGTTCCCCTTCAGTCGTTTCACTACGACGTTACATATGGGAACTCGCCTGAGAGACTAATCATCTCTGAGCCTTATTCAAAAGGCCAATGAACATTGGCGAGTGGTATTTGCATGTCAAGCCACTCCCCCGTACATATGGGTATATAAGATGGCGGCACGCAACCACTCATTTCAAATTTTCGCTTCGGAGCCTTCATGCTCGAGCCCTTTACAACCAAAACAAAAAGAGTTCCTGTTACAGAGTTTATACTCTCTCCGCTGGTGTGCTGCTTCACTAAAGACTGCTAAAAGAGCGTTTTGCAGCCGCCAGCAAAGATCCTGCGGGCTGCCGTTTCACGGCAAAATCAAGCCTTTTGCACACCAGCGAGCAGCCCATTTGAGCGCACAGTTGTGCCGCGGTTCCTCCCTGGGCAAACTGGGAACTAGAAGAGTAAATTTCTCACGGCTGTGGAAGATATTTTCTCGGTATATCTTTCCGGCCGTGCGCTTCTGGGTGTGGTAGTTTCCTCACCTCACTGGACAGACATGAACACTGCCTCACATGCCTGGGCCGAGAGCATGCTGAGGTAGCGTTCACAGATGGTTCGTGCGTTCATTGCGAACGCATGACCATGACCATGCTGAAGTCCCGCCGCTCGTTCGCGAGGAGGCTCCCCTCGTCGTCCTACAGTGGACCGTCTGATGCGGACGCCGAACTCTTGGCTATGCTCCTCCGGGCCACCAGGGGGATCGGTCTGGAGGTACCCCAAGTGCCAATCCTTCCAGGCTGGATGACGGGTTCCTGGGGAGGGCCACCGCGGCACCGCCGAGCCCTCCCCCGGTGCCTTTCTTCCCGGAGGTGCAGGAGGAGTTGGTGAAAAAATGGCCCGCGCTCCAGCTCCTCTCCCCTCACCACCCTCGATGGCGGGCCGGCAAGGGATATGTGTCGATCCCCCAGGTTGAGCGCACTGCTGCGGTGCACTTATGGCCGCGGGGCGCTGCCACCTGGCGGGATCGGCCGCATCTCCCGTCCAGGGCATGTGAGCGCTCGTCCGCACTCACGGGCAGGGTTTATCATGCCGCTGGACAGGCTGCCTCTGCCCTGCACGCCATGGCTACCCTGCAAGTCTACCAAGTCCAGGCATTAAAACAACTGCATGAGGGTGGTCCTGACCAAGGGGTTATGCAGGAACTGCGTGCCGCAACAGACTTCGCCCTCTGGGCGACGAAGGTCACGGCACGTTCCCTTGGCCAGGTGATGTCCACAGCAGTGGTACAGGAGCGACACCTGTGGCTCGACGTCAAGCTGGCTGCGGGAGAGCAGCGCCACCCACCTCTCAGGGACCGGCCAGAAACAACCTCAAAAGAACTGCGAAGCGTCCCTGACGCGGGCAACCCAGAGGTGAAGGAGATTGCTCTTCGGGTGACGACAACATCTATGTCCACACTCCCGGTGGAGTGCCGGGAGCTGCTGTGTACTCAAATGGTACCCACAACTTCACAGAAAGAGCCAATTTCCTCACCTCTGGGGTCTTGGCCCCGAACTCCCTTCTCGAGCAGGGAAGAAGGTAAGCGCTGCCCAGTGCAGTCAGACTTTTCTCCAGGACGCTTTTCCTTCTGGGATCAGTCCCCTTCTGTCCCTCCAGCTGAGATGAAGTCAGGGTTCTACAGTCCCTACTTCATCGTGCCCAAAAAGAGCGGTGGGCTAAGACCCATCCTGGATCTTCGAGCCCTGAATCGGTCCCTTCTCAGGCTGCTGTTCAAGATGCTCACGACGAAGCGCATGCTAACATACATCCGTCTCCAGGATTGGTTTGCAGCCATCGACCTGAAGAACGCCTACTTTCACGTCTCGATCCTACCTCGACACAGACCCTTCCTACTGTTTGCATTCGAGGGTCGAGCGAATCAGTACAAAGTGCTACCATTTGGCCTGTCCCTCTCTCCCCGTGTCTTCACGAAGGTCACGGAGGCTGCCCTCTCCCCCCTCTGGCGGAAGGGCATTCGCATTCTCAACTATCTTGATGACTGGCTTCTCATAGCTCACTCGAGAGATTTGTTGTGCGAACACAGGGACCTGGGTGCTCCAGCACCTCAGCCATCTGGGCCTTCAGGTCAACCGAGAGAAGAGCAAACTCTCCCCAGTGCAGAGGATCTCTTTTCTCAGCATGGAGCTGGACTCGGTCAACATGACAGCCCGCCTCACCAATGAGCACGCGCAGTCAGTGCTGAAGTGTCTGGAGTCATTCAGACACAAGACAGCGGTTCCTCTCAAAATATTCCAGAGGCTCCTGGGGCATATGGCAGCTGCAGCCACGGTGACGCTGCTGGGCTTGCTTCATATGAGACCAGCGCTGTCCTGAGCGATCAAGTCCCAAGATGGGCATGGCACCATGGCACAGTCCGGATTGGCACAGTGTCGCCACCTGTTCAGCCCGTGGTCAGACCCAGCGTTACTTCAGGCCGGAGTCCCTCTGGGGCAGGTCTCCAGGCATCTTGTGGTTTACACGTATGCCTCCTCCACGGGTTGGGGTGCTATATGCAACGGGCAAGCAGCCTCGGGCTCCTGGACAGGACCTCGACTGCAATGGCACATCAATTGCCTAGAGTTGTTGGCTGTGCTTCTTGCGCTCCGTCGCTTCCGATCGATGCTGCACCACAAACACGTGCTTGTTCGCACCGACAGCACTGCGACCGTAGCCTATATCAACCACCACGGTGGTCTTCACTCCCGTCGAATGTCACAAGTACGCCTTTCCCCCAGTGAGCCTCCTTGCACAGACCCTGTGCAAGATCAGGGAGGACGAGGCGCAGGTTCTGCTGGTTGTGCCATATTGGCCCACCCGGACCTGGTTTCCAGATCTCATTTTGGGGATGGGCAAAATTTGGCACCCGCGCCCCGACCTATGAAACCTGTACGTTTGGCTCCTGGACGGGACGCGTCAGACCTCTCTGGCCTCCCACAGGTCGTGATAGAAACTATCACTCAGTCCAGAGCTCCCTCTACAAGGTAGGCTTATGCTCTCAGGTGGGGTCTGTTCATCGACTGGTGCTCCTCTCGCAGAGAGGACCTACAGAGATGTCCGATTGCAGTAGTGCTTTCCTTCTTGCAAGAGAAGTTGGAGCGCAGGCTGTCCCCTTCGACTCTCAAAGTGTACGTTGCTGCCATCGCAGCGTATCACGATGCAGTAGATGGAACATCCCTTGGTAAGCACCAACTGATTGTGAGGTTCCTTAGAGGTGTGAGAAGGGTTAATCCCCCCAGACCGCACCTCGTACCCTCTTGGGATCTCTCCGTCGCCCTCCAGGGCTTACGGGAGGCCCCATTTGAGCCACTCGCGTCAGTCGAGCTGAAATATCTGTCACTTAAGACAGCGCTCCTGACCGTGTTGGCCTCCATCAAGAGTGTAGGGGATCTACAAGCCTTCTCTGTCGACGAAACGTGCCTACGGGATCCGTGCGCTATTTCCCTCAGTTGTTCCCTCCGGTGAACCTTGGGTCCTCCATGCCCCGCAGTCAGGCCTAGATGCGGAGTTGTCCCTGACTGTGCTCCTGCTGGGTCTCCTTCGCCCCGCAGGTTGTGGCAACATGTCTCAGTATTTTTCCACGGTCAGCCAGAAGGCCGCTGTTTCCCTCGTATATCCCTAAGATTATGGATATATTGAATTACTTTCATTCCACATGTAGAAATCGCATGTTCCAAATCCCTTGTTCCCTGAAGAAGGGAACGGAGACGTTACATCCCCTACCACAACCTTACGTCGCCCTGTCGCCGGGCTGCGGCACGGCTCGGCTCCTCAGCGAAAACCTGAATGAGTGGTTGCGTGCCGCCATCTTATATACCCGTGTGTACGGGGGAGTGGCTTGGCATGCAAATACCACTCGCCAATGTTCATTGGCCTTTTGAATAAGGCTCAGAGATGATTGGTCTCTCAGGCGAGTTCCCATAACGTCTCCGTTTCCCTCCTTCAGGGAACGAGGGTTACCTACATAACCTAGACGTTATCTTTGTAAATACTCACCTACAACAACAAATGCTGGGAAATTACTGAAAATACCTAAAATTTTACTGACATTTTCTTCTGGCATTACAGTGCTAAAAATCTACTCAAAGAAACCATCTGTCACAGAGGAGTACTGTCACAGAGTCCCCAGCACACCAGATCCTCCAGCTCCACCCACCCGATCACAATCACTCAAATTCTGATGCACTTCACCTGTCAACACTACAACCCCTGGCATAAATGATGGAATCACCACTCTTAGATGTTTTTTTTTTTTTTTTTTTACTTCATAGCAAATAAACGAATCACAGATATGACACAAAACTATTTTTATTAATTCAACATTTTGGTTATGTGAAACATACATCAAACAATTGAGATTAAACTCTTTTAATTAATAATAAATTATTTTCCATATCAAGTACAGGAAAAAAAAATATGGAATCATTTAATGTTGATGAAAAATACACAATTAGTACTTTGTTGCTCCTCCTCTGGCATTTATGACACTCTGAATTCTTTAGGGCATGGACTTCATCTAATGAAAAGCTGGTTCAACTTTCTTGAATAGCGGTTGACAGATCAGCTTTCCACCATACATTTTCAATCAGATTGAGATCCGGAATGTGTGCTGGCCATGTCATTGAGTTGTTGTGCCTTTCCTGAAGAAAAACTTTTTGTTCTGTGGCAAGGTCCATTATTATACTAACATCATCACCAAACTTCTTTTCTATTGATGGAATGAGAAAAGTGTCCAAAGTTTCAGTGTAAACCTGTGAATTGAATGTTGAGGTAAGGATACCCATTTCCCCTGGTCTTTTACCTGACATGCAACCTCGTATTATAAATGAGTTGGGAAATTTGGTAGTTTTCTTCAGGCAGTCTGCTTTGTATATTTCTTTAGAATGGCACAAGACTAAAGCTCCAGCATCATCTCCTTGTCCATTGCAGATTTTTGATTCGTCACTGAATATCAATTTCATCCAATCATCCACATTCCATGACTTCTTCTTTTTAGCCAACTCTAATCTTGTTTTCTTTTGTTTATGTGTTAGTGCTGGTTTTCATATGATTTTTCTGTGTGTAAATCTGATTTCATTTAGCCAATTTCTTACAGTTCTGTCACGCACATTGACTCCTGTTTCCGCCCATTTATTCTTCATTTGTTTCGTTGTGCATTTTCTATTTTCAAGGCAAATTGCTTTGAGTTTTCTATCTTGATGCTTTGATGTCTTTCTTGCTTGTTTTTTTTCCCGCCTGTATGTTTTTGTTTTATAACCTTTCCATTTGGTTTATACTTAGACTAAATTATAGAAACAACTTCCAGTTTAGATCCAGCTTCTTTTGCCACACTCCATGATGGATTTCCGTCTTGAAGGAGTTTTATAATCCTTTCCATCATTTCAACTGACAGCTTTCTTGTTGGGAACACGTTTCCTTACAATTAAAAATTCAACAGCTTGTTAAGGTCTGTAAGCTCTCTTTTAACTGATGACTAATTTGCATTTTAGATATGTGTAGATACTTGTTTCAGAAATACAAATTACAAGCTAATTCCATATTTTTTTCCACAACATTGAATGATTCCATAATCTTTTCCTCTAATTGATATGGAAAACAATTTTCCATTAATTTAAACATTTTCATTTCACTTGTTTGAGGTATGTTTCACATAACCAGTGTGTTGAATAATTAAACAAAAATAGTTTGGTGTCATATCTGTGATTAGTTTATTTGTTTTAAAGCAAAAAAAAAAAAAAAAATGGGTGAACATCTTCTAAGTGTAGTGATTCCATAATTTTTGTCAGGGGTTGTAATAAAGTCCCATCTCCACCTCAGTGTCCAGTCCGGGCTCAGTCCCAGATCGTCAGCCATCTTCTTCAGATTTCCATCCTGCAAAGTTACTGTTAAGTCTGATAAGTCGCACAGGTGCAGAACGTCTACGCTAGTCTGCAGTCTGTGCAGTTTGTTCTATATATATATATATATATATACACACACACACACACACACACACACACACACACACACACACACACACACACACACACGTTTTCTCACTTAAATGCCCCCAACTTGGAAACTCTGGGCTTAAAAAAAGCTTTTGAGCTTCCCACTTGTAATAACAACTTTGTGGTGGCATTCATGTGCGTTCAACTCGTAAATATGATCTATCTGACATGACTTGAATGCACCATTAGTCCTGTCCTTCTGAGCTTGGGGTCATCTTCTTGCCCTCTGAATGGTGTCTGGTCATTAACGTAGCATTCTTTCATTTAAATTTTCAATAATTTTCCATTTAAGCTTCACAAAATCAGTTTCTGTACTAGTATAATTCTAATTCTGAGACAACAAATTGAAAACGTTTACCTGGACATTCTTCAACTAATAAATTATGCAAAGTAATTTTTTATACAGTTGTTAATTTCCTTTTATTCAGAATTGTTCATTTACATTGTGGCATTTCACAGAAGATTGACATTATTCATCTAATATTTGTTTGAGGCATTAAACCGAAAAATAAACCAAACCGCATTCCTGCATCCCCCCCAACTATACACATTTTTCATGTTTTTCTATGTAATGACTTGAGCAGGTACTTAATTAACGAGACATGCAAATGTGCTCCAGGAATGTGACTGGAAACATACATTTATACAATGAAAATTTATTGTGCACATATACATATTTTCTGGTGACATTTTAAATTTTCAAACTATTTGAAGGGAACCCCGGGTATTGTGACATGTATGGCTTAATATGTTGATGTAAGTCTTAACTGCTTTTTAGCTATAAGAAGAGGAGAAAACAATAGGAAGATGCTTGTGGATGAATAAACTAATAATACGTGTCTTTTTCTCTCCACTTTAGCCCTGATGCCTTTAAGGCTTTTAGTAGACCACAGCTACTGAAAAAGCTTACAAATGGCAGAGACAAAAAACGTGAGATTGTCATGACGCCGCAGCCACTGAAGAAGTAAAAGTCTCTTTTTGTGATTTGATGTGGTTTTGTACGAAACATATCCATATTTAAAATGTAAGAATCACTTTAATCTAGCTTGCACCATTGTATACAGAACTTGCTGCTTTAGGAAGGGGCATGGCTGGACTGAAATGCCGTCTAAGCTGTTCGCCAATTGCAACGCAGTGGGACTGCTAACCAATCACAACACATTTGGTTTTTTTCGAAAGGCGGACCTTCATCAAACCCGGAACTAATCGAGCCATTTGTGCCAGCCTGGGGAAAAAGCTATTGTATTAATGTAAATTATGTGAAAAATTATGCGTTTTTTGAACCACCAAGCATGAAAGCATGTTCTAGTGCACCCCCAAAACAAAATAAAGACTTTGTAAAAGAGCATAATAGGACCAGTGTTGGGGAAAGTTACTTTTAAAAGTAATGCATTACAATATTGAGCTACTCCCTAAAAAAGTAACTAATTGCATTACTTAGTTACTTTTTATGAAAAGTAATGCGTTACATTACTTTTTTAGGCCAGTGTACGTTACTTTTTAAATCTGAGCAGGGCTTGCTTGTTTGTTTTTAATATAAAAAGTTCTATTTTTGGCAAATGTAAAAGCCCTTTCACAACAAAAGCCTTGGGCTTAGAGAAAAGTAAATTCAGGTCTGTACAGTAGACCGCAGAAGAAAAATGTCAACTCTTCAGCAATAAAAATAAAAGGAAAACAAATGTTAGATTATCTTGAGTCATTTTATGCTTATTTGTATGGATGAATTGGATCATCGAAGGTCGACAGCAAAGACATCGGTTAATAAAATGAGATTAAATACATAAAGGATATTTGTATTATTTAACATATTATTGCAGGTTTGCATTGAATTTCACTATTTTATTCATTTTGAAAAATACTGTATCTGTTTTTTAGCGAGTGAGATGAATTAATGCATGCTCACATTTATTCTAGAACTAAAGTAACATCTTACTCACAATTTCTCTCAACATGGGGACAGGAGAGCTTTTAATCAATAAATGGGGGAAAAAGTAACTGGCATTTTCTACAATATATTTCAGTAAGAGACATCATTTAAGTTATATTAGGCCAGACAAGTCTTAATACCCTGGGTTACCTTTAAAACCATTTTGCACAAAGAACACAAATAAAGTCCCAGATTAGCATAACCTTCTAATTAAATCCTCCAGAGGAAATGTGCAGGTGATTTTAGAAACTGCTCCGCTTTGTAAACCTCTTACTACACTCCGAACACTGCAGTTTTATTTATTTTCACATTTAATTAGCATATGACGTTTCAGGTCTTTTGGATACGTGAAACTCTTCTCACACTGAAGACACTTGTAAGGCTTCTCTCCAGTGTGAACTCTCTTATGAATCTGAAGGTTTCCTTTAACAGTGAAACCTTTTCCACACTCTTGACAGGTGAAAGGCTTTTCTCCGGTGTGAACTTTTATGTGGTTGTCAAGGTTTGATTTGCTTTTACAAGTCTTTCCACAAAAATGGCACATGAAAGGCTTGTCCCCGATGTGAATTACTACATGCTTTTTAAGGTGATTACTGTCCGTGAAACTCTTTCCACACTCGTGACACGTTAAACTGTTCTCTCTTAAATGAATCCTCATGTGGTAATTAAGCGTTTCTTTACGTCCAAAACTCTTTCCACATTGATCACAAATGAACGGCTTCTCACCGGTGTGAATTTTCATGTGCGTGTTAAGATTTCCCTTCCGTGAGAAGCCATTCCCACACACTTTGCAGGTGTAAGGACTCTCACCAGTGTGAACTCTCGTGTGGGAATCGAGGGTTTCTTTGCGTCTGAAACTCTTTCCACACTGTTCGCACGTGAACGGCTGCTCTCCGGTGTGAATTCTCATGTGAGTCTTAAGATTTCCTTTATGAGAGAAGCTCTTCCCACACAGTTTGCAGGTGAACGGATTCTCTCCCGTGTGATCTCTCATGTGGGCATTAAGGGTTGCTTTGTACTTGAAACATGTTCCACACTGAGCACAGACAAACGGCTTCTCTTCAGTGTGAATCTTCATGTGATTCTTGTGGCTTACTTTATGAACGAAACGCTTTCCACAGTGATGGCATGAGTAAGGCTTCTCTCCAGAGTGAACTCTCATGTGAGTATTGAGGTTTTTTTTAAATCGAAATCTCCTTCCACACTGATGACATCTAAAATGTGTCTCTTCCGAGTGGACCCTCATATGGGAATTAAGGATTTCTTTACATCTGAAACTCTTTCCACACTGACCACATAAAAACGGCTTTTCTCCAGTGTGAATTGTCATGTGAATCTTAAGACTTTCTTTTCGTGAGAAACTCCTTCCACACAGTTTGCAGGTGAAAGGCTTCTCTCCAGTGTGACTTCTAATGTGGACTTTAAGGTTTGCTTTTTGAGTGAAACGTTTTCCACATTGTGGGCAGATGAAAGGATGTTTAGATTTGGTCATCTTAGCCTTTTTTTGTGAGGAAATATTAACAGTCTGAGTGGATTTTTCTCCACTCATAAAATTATGTTCCTGGTCTTTCTCTTCCATTTCATTCAGTTCTTCACTCTCTTCTTTAGGTGCCATCAGATCTAAAGTGAAAAAAGGTGTACACATTTTTTAGACACAACAGACACAGTTTGTCCAAGGAGACCTTGTTTATTATATGCTGATCCCAAATTCCGTTCACGTCTAAAATAGTAGGAAAAAGTGTATTCTGTCCTACGTACAATTTTGCATATCTCTGAACAATTCAGAGATATGCAAAAGTCAGAATTAAGCCCCATCATAGCTCAGAAACTCTTCTCTCACTTCTAGTGCTATTAGATTTTTTGACAGCAAAGATCATAACATTTTCTTGGTATACACAAGTATGGAGTGCATCAGGGCTCTGTATTAGATCCATTTATATGCTTATATTCATGATTTTTCTTAATGACATGCCATTAATCTCAGTCTTATATTTTCTTGCCATATGAAAAAATATATATATAATAAATAAATAAAGATAAATAATCTGCAAAATGGTTAATAATAATAATAATGGTTAATTTTAACAAATGATCATAAAAACTGTTTCTTGTCTTTATGGCCCTGGTGCTGAATAGCCTCAAATGAAAGCAAAAGCAATTAAAGATCTAGTAAACTATCCAGTGCGTATTTGCATTTGTGCTCTGGACAGTATCAAAAGTTACTATTTACAACATGTTTTTGCAGTGTTAAGCAATGTAGCTAATCACCAACATATCTGTTGATTTCTTGAATGCAGTGGCCAATCAGAGGCATTTTAGTTGGTTAGAATTCACTAAATTTGCTCAAAATGCCAGAGTTTTTAAGAAGAAGGCTAGTGAATCATCTTATAACTAAGTTCAGATGTGAGGTAAATAAGAAATTCATTGTGTTTAGCATTTTGTGTGCTTTCTAGGCTATAATCCATTCAGAATTAGTATAAAGCTTGTTTTTCAGACACATACAAGCTGCAAAAAATATATGTGAAAGCAACCTCCATGATTTAATTTTAAAAGCAGTCCTGGCCAAACCTCCTCCTGGTTTTCAGTGTTTTCAAATCAGAAGTTGAAATGGGTTTAATGCTGCACAAACTGTTTTATTAAGACCACATCTGTATTATTTCTGTAAGGAATAATTGACAACGGGTCGTTGTATTCTCAGAAAATAATGCACACCCGATCTGGTGATGCGTTACACCTCGGTTGTGAGAAATGTCATGTAGTTTTTAAGTTGTCAGTCATCTAGGGATGGTTCGGTACGTGTATCGGTACCGTTCGGTTCTCGGACAAATTCCAAATGGAAGTGATCATCCCTATCACCTTTGTGGGGGACTTAGGGCATGTGCAAGTCATAATGTAGTCGTTTGCAATGCACTTGACGAAGGGAGCGATGTAATTTCCTCATTATTATCTTCAGCTGGGATGTTTACGTGACAACACAGCATGGTCTCTGTCAGCAGATGTCGCTGTTTTAATGTCATTAATGTCTTTTTACTGTTAGCATAACTAAGCGAATCTGCTTATGCTGCCTTCATGTGATATGGGAAAGATGATGCTTTCCACTTGTGAAGTGGAAATTACCGGTGTGTCCTGTTCAGGTGCTTTTGTTGTCGTAGTGAAGAGAAACATGGCGGACTCGCAATTTGTCCTCACATGCTACTTTGGTAAAACAGACCGAATAAAATAACATGAGAAAATTGCCTCCTTCAGAACACTGTACCGCACAGCACCCTACTGGAGGCGAGCCACGACAAGCTAGCATCTTCTCTTAACGGTAGTTTTAAAGACAACACTACATTTAAATAGCGACGTTATTAAAATCCTTTATGCCCAGCATTATGGGGGCTACAAACTAACCAACTAAACAGCAGAGAACTTTTAACATCATGCAATGCTTATCATTCAGTATAGTTTCGTTGCTGTCCGCCATGTTGAAAGGTCAAAGTTTATCCCATCTCGGCAACTCGGGTATCATAAAAAAATTTCGAGCTTTCCAGTGGAAATTACAACATGAGTGGGTGTTCATGTGCAATTTAGATGTCGGATTTTGGTATTTACCATAATTACGATAGCACATGAAGGCAGCATTAGTGCTGACAGACACGGGTGTGTTCGACTTGAAGCGGCGCTGCAGCGACCGATCTGTGTATGACATCAAAATACTGCGAAAGCGCTTGACAGCTGATGGTTCCATATTCTCGTTATAATCACTCTCGCGTTGCTCTGATGTCATACACCGATGGGTGCCTGCAGCGCCGCTTCAAGTCAAACACACCCGTGTCTGTCAGCACTAAGCCAGGGCTGCCAACTCTCACGCTTTCAGCGTGAGACTCACGCAATTGACACTTTTCACACGCTCTCACGCCACACATCCATTTTCTCACGCAGTCAAAAGCACCCTCAGTTAAAACTATAATAATATAAGATATTGGCTAAACAGATTTGGTAAAAGCTCCAGGGCGTATTTGTGTTTGTGCTCTGGTAATCGCCAAAAGACAAATTGTTTTCGTAGCGCTGAGCAATGTAGCCAATCACAGACATTTCTGTTGATCTAGAACGCCTGTGATTGGCCATTGCATCCTGAATTCACTCACCACTAAACACCAGATTTTTTTCCCTGTACACTTGCCAGTCCTCTCACTGTAAATAAGCGGTTCATTGATTATAAAGGGACTTTTGCGATTAACTGAAGCGACACGTTTTTAGTGATTATCAAGGAAGGGCTATTGCGCACTCCAAGGCTACATATAATCCGTTTAGAATTTGAATAAAAGTTTTGTTTTTCGTCCTGCTAACGGCTGTATAGGTAAAGCAAAATTTCGGGAGTGATAAATCCCTCATGAAGGAAGGATTAATTTTCGAATATGAGAAAAATATAATTTCTCAGAACAGCAGATTACAGAAAAATATTTGAATTTTCGTGTCAAAATATATATATTTTTAAATGCAGTTGCAATTATTTATAATGACTAAATCTAGGATTTTTTTTACTGTACATAACTTTTTACCACAACAAGAAAAGTAAATAGTTTTGCAGCACTGCAACAGTTATTTTACAGCATTTTATGATGAAAACACAGTATGACATTTTTATAAATATATTAAAAAAATAACAAATAATTTCACAATGCTGAAGTCAGACCAAATTTAAATAAAATAAAAAAAACTGCTCATGCGAACATGTGTGTACGATCTTTTTTGTATCATGATTAAAATGCAGTGTTTAGTTCTAATTTTCAATTTATTATTATTTTTATTAAAAATGTTTAGTTGTAGTAGCAGCAACTGCAAAAACAGTTTCATTGCCAGAAAAAAAATATTTATGGCTGGTAAATTCTCTCAAATCACCCAAAAATTTCATTTGTATCATGAATAAAATGGGCCCTGCTTGCAAGTGTAGAAATTACAACAAAAGTATTGTAATTCCCCTACTGTAGAATAAGATAAAATAACATACTGGTGAAATACTAATTTTTATTTACTTTACAGAATTGTTTTCCAATATTACTGTCGTTGGAATAATAATATAAAATTATTATTATCAATTATTTTATCATTTTAAGTCAATTCACCAGCTTTTTTCTTTGTTTAGTTTGCACACTGAAACTGCATTGGAGCTCTGAATTGTGAACTCTCAAAGTGCACCAGATAGATGAATTTAGCATTAGCAAGCATGCCCCCGGACCCCCCTAAAGACACTGCTGTGGGAATTCTCACTCCAAGCTGAACTCAAAAGTTGGCAGCCCTGACTAAGCAGATTCGCTTAGTCCCCTCACAAAGGTGATAGGGATGATCACTTCCATTTGGAATTTGCCCGAGAACCGAACGGTACCGATACACGTATCGAACCATACCTACAGTCATCAGAGCAGCGCTAACAACATTAGCATGTATGCTAACATGTGTGCAAACTGTATGTGTGTGCATCTGTATAGAAAGAGAGTGTGGGAGAATAGAGTATGTGCTTTCCGTACATGATAAAACGCAATTTTGTGTCAAAACATGGAAATAATCTATTGTTTTTATCCTATTGCTTGGCCAGTGTCATTGTGGGTTTTGGTTATTTCACAGTTTTAGGCTGTAAGGACTTTTGAAATAACTGAAATCATGTGGTGAAGTGATATAGACATGTAATGCGGTCAAGAGCTGCCTGGAAATACGTTCGCCGTGTGTTTCCCTAAAAATAACGCACACCATTAAAACGTTCGTCAGCCAATCAGATTCAAGCACTCAACGGCCTCAAAGTATAATTTAATTTAATGCATGACATGTTATAAGAATGCATGCCAAACTCTGGAGTAGGATCTTCTCAGGTGCACCTGTGCTGCCTTCACATGCATTCTGAATTATTGTAAATACCAGTCTCCTAGTTAAAGAGTAATATTTACATGATAACTTTTATACCTGACTTTCTGAGTTGGACGGGCCATAAACTTTAAACATGGCGAAGGGGTGAAACATAACTGTGTTAACCGCTAAGTTTTATTTAGTTTTCCCCAAACATTTACATTGCTTTCTCTTGCAGTTACTGTCAAGTAGAGTTACATATGTAAATAATTATTTGATGCATATTGTATGTGATGAACACAGCAAGCAAATAGCATTTATTTGACCAAAATGTCGATATTGTCAGCCAGCTAAATGGCTGAGTGAGTGAGTTCAGCTTTTAGCATGAAAACCAACCTGTTTGTTCCTCAGTATCTTCTTGTTTCACTGTAAGCACTTCAATCTTCATGTCTTCAATTTCCTCTTTAATTAATGCCATATTTACAATAGGCACGTGGATCTCAGTCACTTCACCAGGAGCTTTTCTGTGTTTGGAAACAGTGTAATGTTTAAGATGAGAATAAATAGTCACTACTAACTATTTATTTTAAAGTTATACTGTTTATACATAGACATAAGAAGCTTAAACAGGGTGTGTCCCACACACACATCCACATTAGTGAAATTACACCCTAATATGAACACATAAGTATAATATAAAAATAGTATATTTATAATGTATACAGATTGTGAAGGTAAATATATTAAATATATCATATGTTCTCTTCTCATACTTTTTTGTCAGAATTTTGTGTTGGGTTTAAGCAGTTAGGGTTTTTAATTACCTTAATAATTATTAATACAATAAGATTGCATAGAACCCACAATAATAATAAAAAAATACTATCCGCAGTTTTGACATATGAATTGCGATGTGACAAAAATCCATACAATACCACAAATTATACAGACGCAAAATATAGTTATGGATGATTTATTTTTCTGGTATTTAATCATTTGTATATTTAATAGATTAATAGAACATAAAAAAAATAAATAAATAAAAAAAAACATTTACAATTGATTTGTAATAGTTGTTGTGTTTTTGTTACTTGTATTAACCAGAGGGTGTCGTCGGCGAGCGTGATTCGAGCGCTTTGAAACATTGAATCATTCAGCCAAAAAACATAACAAACTAAAAATTAGACTGCCTCCGTTTGCGTTTCTACCATAAGTACTTGCCAGTGCCAGAATTCGTCTTTACGAGAAACTCATTCACGATATAGAGAACGAAATGAGGCTCAATATTTCTGCTACTCCTGTGCAGATGTTCTTTACTAAAAAAAAAAAATACTCATAAATATTAAATAAATTATTACGATGTCCATTCAAACATTCATTCATTCATAATTAGTTTTCTTTTTACATGTTACAACTCCTGAACGGTTTGCACTGATGTAAACACTTTAAATGCATTAAATGCTTAAAAACAAACCTGTCTTCAGTCCAATCACAGATGTTGCACGCGGCGCAGCCTTATGACGCCACATCGCCAAACCAAATTAAAAGTCTTAAATGCACGATAAAATTACAAAGGTGCATACACATTTACATACAAAACATATAAATTAATTAATGAATGTCAGAGATCGTTCATAGTTCAGTTTCTTTCTTGTTGTAATGTATATATTCACAGAGATATATTCAAAGATATATAAAAAGATTTAGATTTTGAATAAAAGCTGTTCTTTTTAGTTTTTATTCATCAAATAATCTTGAAAAAAGTATCACAGGTTCCCCCTCTCTCTGTTTCTTTCTAGTTTTTTTTTTTGTTTGTTTTTTTTGTTTAAATAAAACAACAACTACTACTACTACTACTATTACCAGCATGGTATGATATATAAAGAATAGATAAGAAGATAAGAAGATAATAATAGATAATAGATAATTTAGATAAGAAGACACTACACACTAGTCAGAGAAAAACCTTGCAGGAGCATTTATTCATTGATTTATTAAATATTGTCCTGAAAGTTAAAACATAACTCATTTAGACTTTAGTCCAAATTTAGGTTTTGGTCAGCTGTATTTCTAAGTTGCTCAGGCATGTTAATTATTGTTTTATTTTAGGGACAAAAATATATTGGGCAAAAACTATTTCTATCTCACCCCTGCTGAGAAAAAAAAAAAAAAAACTTTTAGAGGGGTTTTAGAGGGGTTTTGGCCACTTTCCCAGCCTGGCCAGGCTGGTCTTAGCTGGTCAGGCTGGGAGACCACCAGCTATAAACCAGCTACTTCCAGCTTAAACCAGCTAAGACCAGCCAACCAGCCTAGGCTGGTTTTAGCTGTTTTTTTTTTTTTTTTTTTTTCAGCAGGGTACTTCAGTTATTGTAACTTTTTACTATTTTTTTTTTTTTCTTTAAATAATTTTGAAATTTGAACAATAAGACTCAAAATATCTTCATTCAAAATATACCTCATGTGCACATAGGTTTCAGAAAATGTTTGATGTTTGGTGATCACTCAGTTCCTGTTATCATCTATTGTATTACCAGTTAATCTTCTGTGAGCTCTGATTCATGGCGTGTCTGCATAACATCTTGTATACTTTATTCTGGTTACTGTATAGGAAACTCAGGAATAAAAACCAGGGTACTCCTACGTATCTTCAGCAGAATTTTTTTGTGTGTGTGTGTGTGTGTGTGGAGCTGCAGTTATCAAAGGTCTGACTAAGGCAATTTTGTGTTTTATAGGCATTCGGTTGGCCATCTTTATCCAGATTGGCCTTAAACTGTTTCCACTGTACCCTCGACTGAGATTATTCAGACCTAATTTACATCCAGAGACATGAGAATGTGTTTAAAATAAAAATACAAAATACCTCAGTTTAAACAGACCAAACTAAAATACAAACATAAACTTGGACATTCAATGAAAATTACTATTAGGTTAAAATTTAGCTAGACTAAATGCAAAAAAAGAAAAGAAAGAAAAAAAGAAAGTATATCAACGGTAGTTAATGAACTCATTGATCACTATCAGGAAAAAAAAAATGTGCCAATTGTTCAGATGAATTAATTAAAATGAGTTAAAGTAACACTTTCTTTTGACAAACAAATTCTGTTGTCTTCACTTTGAATAATATATTTACAGTTTAAGTTTATTTCATTAATGTCACAAATCTGGTCTGTGGCCTTCCATCTGTTCGGCAGCAGATGTCTCTCTTTTACCACATAGGCTGTATCCGAAATCGCCCCCTATACCCTCAAATAGGGCACTATTTGAGGGGACAGCCATTTTAAGTGGTGTTCGAAACCATAGTGGACGTTCTAGAGTGCACTCATTCAATCCCACAATGCACCGCAAAAACGAGTGTACAACCGATGTACGCTCAACAGCTAGAGATAACCCATAATGCACTGTGAGAGTCGCGCGCCGACTGAATTCCCGCGTCTCTCCAGACGATGGCGCCCGCAGCTGTATCATCCATCTGTTCATTTTACAACGCGCTCGTCCACTGCGTAATGCAGCGTACAACACAGGTACAAATTTGTTGTAAATTGATTATTAAATTGTTTAACCAAGGTTTATACATAAACTCCTTGACATAGTTCAAGATAAATCCTTTAATCTTACTACTCGAACTGTCCGTTTTAAATGATTGTTAAACAGTAAGCAATACTATGCAAAAGCGGCAGTCCTTCCGGTGCACTTAGTGTCCGAATTCACTCACTCGTTTTCATTCACTCCTTCAAGTGAACTGTACGAGTGGACTAATGTAGGGAATAGTGAATAGGGTATAGGGGGCGATTTCGGATACAGCCATTGACTCTTACACCACACAGACTCTTACATGTCACCACAGACTACATCTCCCATCACCCATTGTACTAATTACACCCACACAGCTGCCACCAATCAGACACCCTATTTAGGGCCATGTCCACACTAATACGTTTTCGTTTGAAAACGCATCTTTTTCTCTCCATTTTGGCCTTCCGTCCACACTGAGACTGCGTTTTTGTCAAGGAAAACGGAGCTTTTTGAAAACGCTTTCCAAAGTGGATAAATTTGAAAACGCCGTTTTCGCGTTGTAGTGTGGACTGTGAAGACGGAGGCTTTTGAAAACGGTGACGCATATTTAGTCATGTGACGCATATTGTACCAATAGATATCTATGTTTACACCAGTAATTGTGCCTGTGCTATTCACTGTCACACTGCTGCTAAAGAGATTTACCTTGTACACTCCTCAAATTACAGTCCTAAAATGATGACAGAAAATTTACTCACAGTTGATGTCCTGCAAAACATAACGACAACTACTTTTCAGATAAAATATGAATGAGCGCGATATAGACGCATCAGTGGATGATGAGATATTTCCGTAAATTATCCCGCCAGAAGAATTGCATGAAAACTTATTATGTCTGTATAATTTGAGGCTTTACGCATGCGCGGTAAGGCGAATTTGATGTTTTCCTACGTTTCAGTGTGGATGAGAAACTTTTGGAAAACGCTTGGAAACGCTAGTGTGGACGGTGAGCGTTTTCAAACGAAAACTCCGTTTTCAAATGTATCCGGATTAATGTAGACGTAGCCTAAGCCTGGGATTTCCTAGTTCACAATGCCAAATTTTGTTTTGCCTACCATTCATACAAAGTGTTTTTCCCTGTCTGTTTCTCTGTTGCCTACCTAGATTGTTATAACGTTTCCTGATTGATCACTGCCTGCCTTTTCGACCCTTCCTGCTCTTTGGATTTACTCTGTGTTTTTGCTTGCTGCCTGCCTCGACTCTCTGCCCAGACTCTGATTACGATTAGCTCTCTCTATGTTGTGTTTGACGCTGTCTTTCGACCCCTGCCTGTACGACCTTGATTTTCATATTAAAGCTTGCACATGGATCCGCACTCTTTACAATTACACATTACAATTAATTTGTGTTGCAAGTACATTCATTTTTATTTTTGACATAACTAGCTGGGCAGTGGATCTGTAATTGATTGTTGATGATTTGGCATGATCTTGGATTGTTTGGTTCCTCAAAGCTCATCCCAGAGTTGCTGTCATATAGCAACAGGTCCATAAGCTTAAACCTGCTCAGGAGCAGGCTTATTTCATGTGAACCCGATTAGATTGCATCTTAAAATCTGTCCCAACCACTGCTACTTTTTACAAGAATTCTAATGATCCAGGAAAAATAATAATTTAATAATAATATAATAATGTTGTGTAGTCTATAATAGACACAGTTAAGCTTACTCATTGAAGGATTTACTCGTAAAAAAAAATAAAAATAAAAATACTTTATAAAAGTATCAGAGTCTTACACATATGCCATACAGATAATGTAGAGTTGTGCAATAATTTGAGTGATGACAGCTATTATGGGAGTGGGTTATAGCTGTCATCACAACCTCCTTTGTCGCATTTAGACAGACAGAAGACTTGGGAAAGACCTCCTTGGTCGCATTCAGACAGAAAACTCAGAAATAACTTTCTTGGTTGCTTCTAGACTTGCAGGAAATCTGGGCAAACAGGGAATTCAGGAATTCACCTCCATGGTCATATAAATACAAGAAATTTGGGTGCAAATACCTCCACTTCACAAATACCACCAGGCACTGGGCTGAGATCTGGGATGAAAACTGTTACTAGGCTGAGCTCTGGGAATAGAGCAGACTCCTGGTTTGGGGAGGGGGGAAATTTGGAGTGAACTCACAGATGGGAACGGGCACTTGAATAGAATCTGTGGTTAGAGCAGGCTTTGATGCAGATTCAGGGGTCAGAGTGCGCTTGAATTCCGGGGCTACGGCAGACTCATTACTGAACTTTGGGACTGGAGTGAAATCAAGGTTAAACTCAGGGGCTGAAGAAATCACTAGGACTCAAGTCAGAGGCTGGAGCCATCATAGGACTACGGTCAGAAGCTGGAGCCATCAATGGACTCACGACCCAACTCTACGACAGAATTAAATTCAGGGGCTGGAGCAGGCTTTTGACTGTGTTCAGCGAAATGAGCGGATTCTTGGGATGGAGCCAAGATCACTGGACTATATTCTGTAATGGACTTTTTGTCTGGGTGGAAATGTCGTACAGACTTAAATACTGAAAAAAAATTTATAGTTATTTCAAAGGTATGAGTGGGTTCCAATTCATGGGATAGAGTGAGTTCCCATGTAGATTTAGAGATTGACACTGACCTCTGTGGCTGGAACACACTTGTTACTGAATCCTGGAGCTGGAGAGGACTTGTGACTAAACTCTAGGACAAGATTAAATTCAGGAGCTGGAGCAGGCTCTTGACTGAGTTCAGGGAAATGAGTGGATTCTGGGGCTGGATCCAACACTGAAGTGGACTCAGGAGCTGGAGCTGACACTGAAGCAGACTCAGAGGCTGGAGTGAACATGGAAGAATGTCATTAGCACATCATCCTCCAAATAGACAACAGAGGCCAGCTCCAAGAATTCCTCTGTCTATTTGACTAAGGGACGGCTATTTTGAGTTAGGGAGTATAGTTGGCCAACAAGACTGAGAGAAGTGCTCATACTGCAATTTTTGCTCTGGTCTTCTGTCAGAACTTATACACTTGCACAGAGGTTAGGTGAATCCAGCACAGCTTTATGGCCTTGTTGGCTGGCTTGAAATTGACTAGAGTGCTTGCTGGTGTCTGGAGTGCCGGCTGGCTTGCCGGCATCTGGAATGCCGGCTGAGAGACTGGATAAAGAAACAAAAAGAGAAACAAAGAATTCTAGGCCCACCTTCATGGCCGAGATGAGAGAACATTGATATGCCTCCGTAGTCATGATACTGAAAGGGACGTTGATCAGACTTTGTGGCTGTTTTCTGTGATTGGTTTCTGTGACCGTGCTTGAATTGATGTATACCTGCCTCTGTGGCCACTTCAGGACAAACAGGTAACTTGGGGTTGACAACTTTGGTCTCAGACAGACAGGAACTTTAAGAATGACCTCCTTGGTTGCATTCGGACAGAAGACTCAGGAACGTCCTCTTTGGTTACATTCAGACAGAAAGAAGACTTGGGAACAAGCTTGGAAAGGTTCTAATGACCTCACTAAGGTTTATCAAGATACCTTGCTCTATTGCATCTTACCTTTCCCTTGAGTCCAGTTAAGTGGATCACTCACTAATGTCATCAAATAGCTTTATAACAGCTTTTTAACACTCCACCTATTATAGTAACAGTTGTGGCCTAATGGTTAGAGTCAGACTTGTAACCCAAAGGTTCAATTCTCACTGCTGATGGTGTCTCACATTTTGAAAAATCTGATTAGTGTGGGCCAGCCTTAAAGGCACAATATGTACGTTTTTGCCGATATAGGTTGCATTTTCAAAACAATAACAAGGTAAACCTTGAGAAAGAGATGAACAATGGAAGATGCTGTTTTCACCATTCAGAGATATACTGAATTCACAAATCATTTTCATGGATGAGATGATGAATGAATGAATTAATAACCCTATTACCTGTGCCAGGGGTGGCAAACTCCGATCCTGGAGAGCCGCAGCCCTGAGTTCAGCTCCAACCCTAATTAAAACTTACCTGCCAGTATCTTTCTAGTAACCCTTCAGACCTTGATTAGGTTGTTCAGGTGTGTTTTGATTATGGTTGAAGCAAAACTCTGCAGGGCTGCTGCTTTCCAGGACCAAGGTTCGCCACCCCTGACCTGTACGTTTGATCACTCTATTATACGTCACCGTTATGAGCTAGCTGCAAGGAATGTGAAATTTAATGCTATTTTAGCCTGTAACTTAAATATGACTATTTGTCAAATGAATTATTGGGTTAATGCTGCACAGTTTACATGTTTAAAACAATCCCACAGTATTTGCAAGTATTCACTCAATATTTTTGCCATTACTTTTTTTTATCAGCGGGCTCACTTCATTTTTATTCACATTACATACATGCCATGGTTGTTACTGTTGGAAACTCAGAAGCAAAGGCCAGGAGACTCAGTTTTCTTTATTAAGAAGAATGTGCTGTTGGTCACTGCTGTCACCAAGTCCAACTAGAGATCTGTACACGGTAGTTTTACATAAATACATACACTTTAAAGAAATTAACAATGCAGATTTTAACTTGAGACACTGGAAAATATTGTTTACCTGCTGCCTCATGGTATAAAGGATGAGGCAGTTGGTCAGAAGGCATCCATAACACCACTAGTAATGGCATCACTAGTGCTAAATGAAAAAATGTTCATCAGTTTACCCACCACCTGTTATGAACTTCTGTAGCAGTGCTGGGTCCAGTGGGACTTAGCAGATGACCAATACACAATTATCTAATTAAAGGAACACTCCACTTTTTTTGGAAATAGGCTCATTCTCCAACTCCCCCCGAGTTAATAAGTTGAGTTTTACCGTTTTGAAATCCATTGAGCCGTTCTCCTGTTCTGGCGATATCACTTTTAGCATAGCTTAGCATAGATCATTGAATCCTATTAGACCAATAGCATCGCGTTCAAAAATGACAAACGAGTTTCCATATTTGTGACCCTGGACCACAAAACCAGTCATAAGGTTAAATTTGACAGAACTGAGATTTATACATCATATGGAAGCTCAATAAATAAGCTTTCTATTGATGTATGGTTTGTTAGGATCGGACAATATTTGGCTGAGATACATCTATTTGAAATCAGAAATCTGAGGATGCAAAAAAATCAAAAAGACTGAGAAAATCACCTTTAAAGTTGTCCAAATTAGGTTCTTAGCAATGCATATTACAAATCAAAAATTACATTTTGATATGTTTACAGTAGGAATTTTACAAAAAATCTTCGTGGAATATGAACTTTACTTAATTTCCTAATGATTTTTGGCATAAAAGAAAAATAAAAATTTTTGACCCATGCAATTTATTTTTGGCTATTGCTACAAACATATCCCAGCGACTTAAGACTGGTTTTGTGGTCCAGGGTCACATTTGTTGTATTTAAAACTTGACTCTTCTGTAGTTATATCGTGTACTAAGACTGATGGAAATGCAAAGCTGCGAGTTTCTAGGCTGATAAGATTAGGAACTACACTCCCATTCCGGCGTAATAGTCAAGGTAGTTTGCTGCCGTAATATGGCCGAAGCAGACGGAGTATTATCAGAAATGAGTTCCCAGCTAGTTTAGCATTTGCACATGTGCTGCGTGGTATTACTGCTCCTGCTTCAGCCTTATTACAGCAGCAAACTTCCTTGACTATTACGCCGGAATGGGAGTGTAGTTCCTAATCTTATCAGCCTAGAAAATTGAAGCTTTGCATTTCCACCGGTCTTAGTACACGATATAACTACAGAAGAGTCAAGTTTTAAATACAACAAATATCGAAACTCGTTGGTCATTTTTGAACGTGATGCTATTGGTCTAATAGGATTCAATGATCTATGCTAAGCTATGCTAAAAGTGATATCGCCAGAACAGGAGAACGGCTGAATGGATTTCAAAACGGTAAAACTCAACTTATTAACTCGGGGGGAGTTGGAGAATGAGCCTATTTCCAAAAAAGTGGAGTGTTCCTTTAAATATTAGATTCCTGAGGGAGGAAACCTCTAATGCATATCTTATGCATATCAGCCTAACTAAAGGAAAACATCAGTTTGGCCCACATTCACTTGCGATGTGAAAGTAGCTTTGATTTCACAGACGTGCATGTTTTCTTGTGCCATTTTAGACTGCTGAGCCATTTAAAACTCTTTCTACAAAAACAAGAGTAGGGTCTTACTTCCACGTGACTTTTCAGGTGTATTTGTAAGTGTAACGGCAAAATAAATTTTTTATAACACAGATCACAATTAAATCGTCTGTCTCCAGGGTGAACGTGCAGATGTTTCTTTAAATGGCTCCTTTTAGTAAACTTCTTGTGACACTCTGAATGCTTTAGTTTCTTTTCAGCATGACTTTGCAAATGACATTTCAGTTCTCTATGATATGTGAAACTCTTCTTACATTTAAGACACTTGTAAGGTTTCTCTCCGGTGTGAAGCCTCATGTGAACCTCAAGGTTTCCTTTGAGTGCGAAACCCTTTCCACACCGAGGACAGGCGTAAGGCTTCTCTCCAGTGTGAACTCTTATGTGAACCTCAAGGTTTGTTTTGTTTTTGCAAGTCTTTCCACAGTAATGGCACATGAAAGGCTTCTTTCCCAAATGAATCTGTACATGATTCTTGAGATGTTTCCTGTCTGTGAAATCCTCTCCACACTGATGACATATAAAACGGTTCTCTCTTGAGTGAATTCTCATGTGGTGATTAAGAGTTACTGTAAATCTGAAACTCTTTCCACACTGACTGCACACGAATGGCTTCTCTCCAGTGTGAATTCTCATGTGGGCATTAAGGGTTCCTTTATGCTTAAAACTAGTTCCACATTGAGGGCATGTGAAAGGCCTCTCTCCAGTGTGAACTCTCATGTGGCTTTTAAGACTTGCGTTTCGGATAAAACCTTTTCCACACTCCTGGCAGGTGAAAGGGTTTTCTCCAGTGTGAATTCTCATGTGGACTTTAAGGCTTCCTTTCTGAGTGAAGCTTTTTCCACAATGTTGGCAGAAGAATGGGCTTTCTCTTGTGTGAATTCTCATGTGGACTGTCAGGTTTCCTTTTCTATTGAAACTTTTTCCACACTGTTGGCAGGAGTAAGGGTTCTCTCCAGTGTGAACTCTCATATGGACTTTAAGACTTACTTTTTGGCTGAAACTCTTTCCACACTGCTGGCATGTGTAAGGCTTCTCTCCAGTGTGAACTCTCATGTGGACTCTAAGGTTTCTACTTTGACTAAAAATCTTTCCACACTGTTGGCAGGTGAAATCACCTTTAGCCGCTGTCTTTTTAGCTTTTTTTCTTGACAAAGTCTTATCAGTCTCGAAACAACCAAAGAGTTTTTCTTCACCCATGGAATCATGTTCCTCATCTTTATCTTCCTTTCCATTCAGTTCTTGATTCTCCTCTTTAATCACCATCAATTCTAAAATGAAAAAAAAACAACAACAACAACAAAAAGAAATAATCTGGTCAATGGCACAAAGCAACAGACACCTAAACAATTAGACACTAAAAGCTGGGGCTGTATTCACTTATTTAGATACATTGCTCCCAAATTTCTAAATTAGAAGCATTTAACCTTAAGATTTTTTGTAAATGTACTATAGACCAATCTAAGATTCACCATTTATGTCCAAACATTAGAAAAATAGTGAGAAACACAATGGAGATTTGTAAAGAATTTCAGGATTTAAGTCACACCGTAGAGCAGAACATGTGCTTAGGAAAAAGTTTCCTTTTGACAACATAGACTATGACATTCTCTTGGATAGCTTGACAATTATGTTGTCATCTGTGGACAAACATTAGCAAATTCAGGTCCTAGTTATCCAACCATTACAACTTCTGTTTGTGTGAAGAAACATCTCATCAGACACAATTATAGAGTGCCACAGGGCTCAGTATTAGGTCCTTTGCTTTTCTCTTTAAATATGTTGACTAGTGATTCAAAGATGGCGGTTATATCCGCAGGCGCTGAGGATAATCTGTGGGTCAGGTAATAAAAAAAATGCATTCTGATTATTTGCGGGTGGGTCGCGGGTAGATGAGATAAATCAATAATGATGCAAATGTTAACTACTTTTCTTAAATATGAAAAGTTTAAATATTAAACTGTTTTAAATATTTTTTTTATCAGGCAGACAAATTCATTTGTGTGTTTTTGCCTGTTCGAGAAGTTGCAGTGACAGAAATTGTGATATTTCAGATAAAGTTTGAAGGGAGCTACGCCTGTGTTAATGCTATAGAGTACGGTATAATGCAGTGGTGTAGTGCATCAGTTGGCTTTGTGTTTACCCACTAAATCCTCTCTGTTGCGCATCATTCATTAGTGTTCTGCATTAGCCAAACTCATGACAGTCCACAAGAATAGCTAATTCAATTGGATGTGAATAAATGCAAATATTCCCTAAAAACACCCAGTAAAGGCAGTGATGTGGTCAGGACCACAGAGCCAGCTTCTTTTGAAATATATTTGATGAATGCACTTGATGCATCTGCTCTGTGTCCACTCCTTCTCTTCAGATGCTGCCTGTTCATACGCGAGAGCATGTCAGGGAAGGCAGGCAGAGTGGTAAAATAATTATGTTAAACCTCTGTAAACTTTTCAGTCCAAGGATCCAGTATGCATTCAAATAGTAAGTTTAGAACGGCTCTAAAACAGAGAAAACTCAACCGATTTCAGATTGTGGGGAGTCAAGTCTAGATGTCAGTTAACCGTATTTTTTTCAGCGAGGATTTGGCTTAAAAGCACGAGTGATTAAGTGTATATGCACTGTGTAGTGTGCAGCAATGTGCAGATCAGCTGAATCAATCTACTGTTAAAATGAACCATCCATTCATCATATCATGCAAAACTAAGAATTCGAATAACTGTAATATGACGATTGGGTGCACAAAATATATTTTTTAAAGAATGTGGATAACAGTAGCACTTTGATAGTGGAAAAAAAAAATAACCAAAATACTACGGAAGTGAATCATGATATTTCTGAAAAAATCATGACATGATATTTTTGCCATATCGCCCACCCCTACCCCACCTGAACTTTATTGCTTCCTTTTAAATAAATGTATTGCTCTTTAAACGCCTGCTGTTGTCCCAGGTGAAAAAAATATATACTTAAATGCAATTAAAATACACTTAAATACCCGCAAATACATTTTTAGTACATTGGGTTTTTTTTTGTGTTAAATAAAAGTTTGATGGTTATACACTATAAATTTACTAATTAAAAGTATGTTTATACTTCAGTAGGACTTTAGTACACTTGACAAAAGTATACTAAATACCAGTAATACTTAAATATTTTTTAGTGTACTACAATAAAGTATACTACAGAAAAAACATCCAAAAGAGTTTTATTAGTGTGTTTTTCAAAAGTGTGCTTTAAATGCTTTAAACATTAGTTGATTTTTAGTACACTGTTTACATACTAATCTTGAGTTTAAAATAAATTAATATATAAAAAAATCTATTAGTAATGTATTGTAGTAGAAGTACATTTTCCCAAAAGTTGTACTTAAGTACACTTAATATGAATGCATTATTATTACTAACACTTAAATTGTTTTTGAGTGTGGTAATTTTAAGTTGACATTAAATTGATTTTATTAAAAATCTATTAATAATGTACTGTAGTAGAAGTACATTTTCCCAAAAGTTGTACTTAAGTACACTTAATATGAATGCATTATTATCACTAACACTTAAATTGATTTTGAGTGTGGTAATTTTAAGTTGACATTAAATTGATTTTATTAAAAATCTATTAATAATGTACTGTAGTAGAAGTACATTTTCCCAAAAGTTGTACTTAAGTACACTTAATATGAATGCATTATTATCACTAACACTTAAATTGATTTTGAGTGTGGAAATTTTAAGTTTACATTAAATTGATTTTATTAAAAATCTATTAGTAATGTACTGCAGTAGAAGTACATTTTCCCAAAAGTTGTACTTAAGTACACTTTATGTGAATGCATTATTATCACTAACACTTAAATTGATTTTGAGTGTGGTAATTTTAAGTTTACATTAAATTGATTTTATTAAAAATCTATTAGTAATGTATTGTAGTAGAAGTACATTTTCTCAAAAGTTGTACTTAAGTACACTTAATATGAATGCATTATTATCACTAACACTTAAATTGATTTTGAGTGTGGAAATTTTAAGTTTACATTAAATTGATTTTATTAAAAATCTATTAGTAATGTACTGCAGTAGAAGTACATTTTCCCAAAAGTTGTACTTAAGTACACTTTATGTGAATGCATTATTATCACTAACACTTAAATTGATTTTGAGTGTGGTAATTTTAAGTTTACATTAAATTGATTTTATTAAAAATCTATTAGTAATGTACTGTAGTAGAAGTACATTTTCCCAAAAGTTGTACTTAAGTACACTTAATATGAATGCATTATTAGCACTAACACTTAAATTGATTTTGAGTGTGGTAATTTTAAGTTTACATTAAATTTATTTTATTAAAAATCTATTAGTAATGTATTGTAGTAGAAGTACATTTTCCCAAAAGTTGTACTTAAGTACACTTAATATGAATGCATTATTAGCACTAACACTTAAACTGATTTTGAGTGTGGTAATTCTCCCAGGTTAAAAAAAGTGCACTAAAATACACTTTATTTAAGTATACTTAGTACACTTTTCAGTAATGTACTAAAAGTACTCTATTTTCGCACACTAATTGTGTACTTATTGTACTAAAAAATAGTATTAAGTACATGTTAAGATAAACTTAATACCATCTAAGTGTACTCAACTGTGCTATTTTGAGACACCATGAAATTGAACTAAAATGTGCTTTTAACATACTATATCTGTATTTAAAAAAATATATTTAGTTACAACTAGAAATACACTTGAACCCTACTTTTGAACATTTATAAATATATTTATGACTAATTTAAAGTATAGCAATAATATATTAAAAGAATATACAAAGTGTGAAAAAAGTGTGCTAAAATACAATTTAAGTACACTTAGTGCACTTCCCTAATGTACTTAAAATGCTCTATTTTCGCACACTAATTTTGTACTTATTGTACTAAAAAATAGTATTAAGTATATGTTAAGATAAACTTAATACCATCTAAGTGTACTCAACTGTGCTATTTTGAGACACCATGAAATTGAACTAAAATGTGCTTTTAACATACTATATCTGTATTTAAAAAAATATATTTAGTTACAACTAGAAATACACTTGAACCCTACTTTTGAACATTTATAAATATATTTATGACTAATTTAAAGTATAGCAATAATATATTAAAAAAATATACAAAGTGTGAAAAAAGTGTGCTAAAATACAATTTAAGTACACTTAGTGCACTTCCCTAATGTACTTAAAGTGCTCTATTTTCGGCCACTAATTTTGTACTCTATATACTAAAAGTTATTCTTAAGTATATGTTAAGATAAACTTAAGATCATCTAAGTGTACTCAACTGTGCTATTTTGAGACACCATGAAGATGAACTAAAATGTGCTTTTTACATACTATCTCAGCATTTCCAAAAAATGTATTTTGTTACCACTTCTAATAGGATTGAAACATATTTCATAAACCTTTAAATATACTAATTATACATAAAAAATAAACTTACTGATTATTTAAAATACCTGAATAATATATAACAAATGTATACAAAGCGTATTTATAATGTATTGCCCAGATATTTTTATCAATAAAAAATACACTTGTTGATTATTTAAAATACATAAATATATAACAAATGTATGCAAGGCGTATTTATAATGTATTTCCCACATATTTTTATTACAAAAAAAATACACTTGTTGATTATTTAAAATACATGAATAATATATAATAAATGTATACAAAGCATATTTATAATGTATTGCCCACATATGTTTAATAATAAAAAATACACTTCTTAATTATTTAAAATACATGAATAATATATGATAAATGTATACAAAGTGTATGTCACGCCCTTGGACTGTTTGTCTTGGTTTTTCCCAGTGTTTCCCCCATTGGACTGTCTGTTTGGTTTCTCCCATGCCCTTTTTTGGTCTTCCTGCTCATTAGTGTGATCCCCTCCACCTGTTGTTGTAATTATCTCCCCTTTATAAGTTTGTTTGATTTCCTTGTTTCTTTGTCCGGCTACAAGCGTTACACCTATGCTCCTTCGTTGTGTGCACGTCTTCTCCCGCCATTCCTGTCTATTGTTACTCTGCCTGAGGATTTATTGAAGACTTTTTATTGAAGACGTTATTTTTTGCTTTCCTACACGTTTCGTGACAACGTATTTATAATGTATTGCCCATACATTTTTATTCATTATAATACACTTATTAATTAATTAAAATATATCAATTATATATAATAAATTTATTCAAAGCGTAATTATAATGTCTTGCACACATATTTTTATTAATAAAAAATACATTATAAATACGCTATGTATACATTTATTATATATTATTCATGTATTTTAAATAATCATCAAGTGTATTTTTTATTAATAAAAATATTTGGGCAATACATTATAAATACGCTTTGTATACATTTGTCATACATTATTCATGTATTTTAAATAATCATCAAGTGTATTTTTTATTAATAAAAATATTTGGGCAATACATTATAAATACGCTTTGTATACATTTGTCATATATTATTCATGTATTTTAAATAATCATCAAGTGTATTTTTTATTAATAAAAATATTTGGGCAATACATTATAAATACCCTTTGTATACATTTGTCATATATTATTCATGTATTTTAAATAATCAACAAATGTATTTTTTATTAATGAATATATGTGGCCAATACATTATAAATACGCTTTGTATACATTTTTTATATATTATTCATGTATTTTAAATAATTAATAAGTGTATTTTTTATTAATAAAAAACATGTGGGCAATACATTATAAATACGCCTTGTATACATTTGTTATATATTATTATTGTATTTTAAATAATCAGTAAGTTTATTTTTTATGTATAATAAGTATATTTAAAGGTTTATGAAATATGTTTCAAATGTATTATAAGTGGTAACAAAATACATTTTTGGAAATGCTGAGATAGTATGTTAAAAGCACGTTTTAGTTCATCTTCATGGTGTCTCAAAATAGCACAGTTGAGTACACTTAGATGATCTTAAGTTTATCTTAAGGAGTACTTAAGAATAACTTTTAGTATATTAAGTACAAAATCAGTGCCCGAAAATAGAGCACTTTAAGTACATTAAGGGAAGTGCACTAAGTGTACTTAAATTGTATTTTAGCACACTTTTTTCACATTTTGAATATTCTTTTAATATATTATTGCTATACTTTAAATTAGTCTTAAATATATTTATAAATGTTTAAAAATAGGGTTCAAGTGTATTTCTAGTTTTAACTAAATATATTTTTTAAAATACAGATATAGTATGTTAAAAGCACATTTTAGTTCAATTTCAGGGTGTCTCAAAATAGCACAGTTGAGTACACTTAGATGGTATTAAGTTTATCTTAACATATACTTAATACTATCTTTTAGTACATTAAGTACAAAATTAGTGTGCGAAAATAGAGCACTTTTAGTACATTACTGAAAAGTGTACTAAGTATACTTAAATAAAGTGCATTTTAGTGCACTTTTTTTTTTACCTGGGGTGGTCTCATGATATGATGTGCCTAGGTAGAAAGAGAAGTAGCCAATTTACATTTTTGAAGCTAATGCCAAGAATATCCCACAAGTCTGCTGCCGCACAGAGCTCAGGGTTGCATCAGACGTTTATGAGTTTTTATATAAACTGTCATCCCAAGAGGTTTAGTATATATGTTAGTTCGTTTGTAACGGTGTTCATTTCTATAAGCAACATGGATTCAATTAAACCAAATGTTAAACAAACCATGTTATAACATAAATATGAAACTAACTTAATTTTTCTTAATGGCTACATTTCCCTTTAATGATCCAACAGCATTTGGATCAGTTTTTAATATGCAAATAACTTTTAGAAACGTATTTGCAATTTATTATTATTATTATTATTATTATTATTATTATTATTTTGCATGCACAATGCAGAGAATTGCACAGCGATGACGTAAAGTGTGCCATTTAGATTATGTTTGTGTTAAAGATTAACTTTTTGTTCTAATAATTATGTACTGTTATTTATGACCCGTACTCTTTCTTTCCGTAAGGTCAACACTTTAAAAAAGACCAAATGACTGAGTTCAGCTTTGAGAATGATAACCAACCTGTTTGTGTGTCAGTATCTTCATGTTTTACTCTAAATGCTTCGTCAATCTTTAAGTCTTCACTCTCCTCTTTAATAAATGCCATCTTTATGATAGTCACGTGGATCTCAGTTGCTTCATCAGGCGTTCTTCTTCTTCTGTCATGTTTGGGAGGGGAATAATGAACAGAAAGCAAAACTTTAATGAAAACATTTGCAGATTTGTTTGTTAAAGTTGTCACTGCATGTTTGTGTTCTCATTGCATTTAACGTGCACAGTTTTGAACATCTGTTGTAGCTTGCGGTGATTAGAGTCACTGAATCATTTAGTAAAATAACTGGTTCGGTTCACTCTGAGTTTTGAAAAGCTCCGTTTCTCTCATCCCTGCTTGTAAAATATTGAATTCGTGTTTACGATCATTTGAATTACGACATAAGTGTCAAAACGAGATGCGCTTCACTCATAAACATAACGTTAATCATAAACACTGATGTTAAATAAAGCGCTACAAAGTTATATTCAATAATAAATAACTCGTTTTACAGTTATTGTATAAACCAACTTATCTGAACGAGTTGCACTGATTTAAACACTGTTCAATGGTTAAAACACAAACCTTAATTCAGCCAAATCACAACAGATGCAGGAGCGCAGTCTTATGACATCACATCGCAGGACCAAAACAAAAGTCTTCTTCTTCTCCTTTTATTTTACCGGCGAACTGGTGATTTGAGCACATGCCGCCACCTACTGTTAAAAGTACTGTTCTCACACACACACACACACACACACACACACACACACACACACACACACACACACACACACACACACACACACACACACACACACACACACACACACACACACACAAATTCACAATAGTGCATAGAAATTTACATACATGAAAGGACATAAATTAAATAATGTCAGAGATACTCAGAGTTGAATTCTTGGTGAAATGCATATTTTGCTGTTTACAGGTATGTGCCAAAAAAAAATTAGAATATCGAGGGAAAGTCCATTTATTTCAATAATTTATTTCAAAAAGTGAAACTTGTATGTTATATTAATTCACTACACACAAAGTGAAATATTTCAAGCCTTTATTTGTTTCAATTTGAATGATTATGGATTAAAGATAAAAAAAAACCAAATCCAGTATTTAAACAAAGTTAGAATATCATGATAAAGTTCAACATTGTAGGCTCCCTGTGTCCCAAACTAGTCAGCTAATCAACGCAAAACACCTGCAAAGATTTCCTCAGCCTTTAAATTGTCTCAGTCTGGCTTAGTAGGCTTCAGAATCATGGGGAAGACTGCTGACTTGACGGTTGTGCAGAAGACCATCATTGACACCCTACATAAGGAGGAAAAGTCTCAAAAGGCAATTGCAAAAGAAGCTGGATGCTCACAGAGTGCAGTATCAAAGTATATTAACAGAGTGTTAAGAGGAAGGGAAAAATGTATCCAGAAAAGGTGCACAAGTGACAGGGATGACAGTAGCCTTGAGAGGATTGTCAGGCAAGGGTGGTTCAGAAATCTGGGGGAGCTTCATAAGGAGTGGACTGAGGCTGGTGTCAGTGCATCAAGAACCACTACATACAGACATCTGCATGACATGGGCTACACTCCTGAACCAAAAACAACGTCAGAAGCGTCTGTGCTGGGCTAAGGAGAAAAGGTACTGGTCTGTTGCCCAGTGGTTCCAAGTCCTGTTTTCAGATGAAAGCAAATTTAGCATTTCATTTGGAAATCAAGGTCCCAGAGTCTGGAGGAAAACCGGAGAGGCACAAAAGTCAAGCTGCTTGAAGTCCAGTGTGAAGTTTCCACAGTCAGTGATGGTTTGGGGAGCATGTCATCTGCTGGTGTGGGTCCATTGTCTTTTATCAAGTCCACAGTCAACGCAGCTGTCCTGCTGCTGACAAGTTTTTTGGAGATGATGATTTTATTTTCCAGCAGGATTTGGCACCTGCCCACAAAGCCAAAACTACCAGTACCTGGTTTAATAGCCATGGAATAACTGTACTTGATTGGTCGGCAAACTGGCCTGACTTAAACCCCATTGAAAATCTATGGGGTATTGTCAAAAGGAAGATGAGGGAGCAGAGACCCCGAAATGCAGACGAGCTGAAGGCCAATATCAAAGCAACTTGGGCTACCATAACACCTCAACTGTGTCAAAGGCTGATCGCCGACTTGATGCTGTAATTAGTGCAAAAGGAGGCCCAACAAAGTACTGAGGATATAATACAGTACATTAATACACTTTTCAGAAGGCCAACATGTGTTTAAGATCCTTTTTTATTGGTCACATGAAATATTCTAATTTTGTGAAATACTGGATTTTTTTTTTGCCTTTAATCCATAATCATCAAATTTTAAACAAATAAAGGCTTGAGATATTTCACTTTGTGTGTAGTGAACTAATATAACATACATAGTTTCACTATTTGAAACAAATTATTGAAATAAATGGACTTTCCTTCGAAATTCGAATTTTTTTGGCACATACAGTACCTGTTGTACAAAATTACCCGCCTTGCGCATGCGCGAGTTGAACTCGTCCAGACTTGTCTGGCACATGCGCAAAGAAGTTTCAGTTCAGCATCCAGCATCGTAGAGTAATACGGAGTTTCCCTGGACTTGTTTATTCCTTTAAAGTCTGCTGTTCCTTTGTGTGGTATTGCTGTGCGTTAATAACTCAAGACCACACACACACACACACACGACTTGTGCATATCCACACAAACTAATAAACATTGAGATTGGACATGTTCACTCTGGAGTAGCTGCAGTTCTTTCTAACCGAGGAATTAGGCCAGCTGAGTTCCAACCATCCAACTGCGCACAGAATATCTCACAAATTGGTCCTTCGAGCCGGATCAGGATATCAGCTGCGCTATGGCTACATCCAGAGATTACTACGAGGGAGGACAAGTGGCAGATCCTTGTCCAAGTCGTACTCGGCGGGTACCAACCTACTTGGAGGATTATGTGCTTGATCATCCACCTCTGAGGCATGATCATCTTTCACCAGTAGATGTCACTCAAGGAATACCTCTTGCAAGCCAGGACCCTTATAGAGGCTATAGTACTCCTGTTCCCAGGGACAAAGACTTTGAAAATGAAAAGCTGCATCATCTGGAAGCACGATGGAGAGATTTAAGCAGTGAGATGCGAGAGCTTCAAATCAGAATGGACAGTGCTAGACAGGCATCTTTCACATCTAGATCTCCCATTTGTGGACACTATCAAAGCCTTCCTCACACTGAACTCGGTACCATTGGATTACAACCTTCAGCTGTAGCATCGTCCCCACACTATGAGGAAACTCTCTATCATGAGCCTCCTATGCAGTAGCGCCCACAACCAGGCATGCAGCCATCCAATATAGTGTGGCTTCTCTGCCAGGGCCACAGCATCAAAGACTGTTTCCTGAATTCCGACGGTCTGACTCATGGCCCCCCACAGCTGCTCAGCCTGCACCAGTCCGCATACAGACTTCTTATCAGTCAGCTGTGGTACCGCCTGTGCCTTCTTATGTGCAGCCCCAACGTCAGCTAGTTGCTGCACAATCTGCTTCAGCCTCTCATTCCACCACAGTACCAGCAGATAGCGCCAGCTCCAGTTCAGCCCGTGTCAGCACAACCAACAATGGATCCGCATCATCCTTATCAAACACTACCTCCTCCATGGCCTGGACCACAATCACAGCATTACTATCCACACACTGTGACGCCTGGACTGATGGAAATCGCCATTGCTTCCTCCTATGGCATACCCAAACCAAGGCTGACAGTATTCTCCTCAGGGAAAGAGAGTGATTTCCTGATGCTCAAGAAAGGTCTGGACAGCATCCTTGGCCCACACAGACATTTAACAGAGGACTATAAGTATCAAGTGCTCTTGGATCATTTACATCTTCCTGCTGCTTACCAGGTTGCTAAGAGGTATGTCAACAGCTCATATCCCTACACCAGTGCCATGCAAGCTCTTGAGCAGAGATACGGTCAACCACGACAGTTAATTCAGAGCGAGCTGAGAGCTATCCTTAATACACCAGCTATTCGACCAGGTGATGCACAGGGATTTGAGGACTTTGCAGCAGCTGTTAACACACTGGTTGGCATGTTGAACACGATGGAAGGGCCCTTTAGATACGAACTGCAGCGTGGTTCCCATGTTGACACCTTACTGACAAAGCTGCCAGTCAGCTACAGAGAATCCTTCATAGAGTACTGTCTCAACCAGCACATCATTGTGAGTGGCAGTTCCAGAACTTACACATTGCCAGAATTTTCTGAGTGGCTTCTTATGTTGAGGAAACAACATGCATTTCTCGTGGGCACGAGTTTTAATGCATAAACAAATCTGCGTGACCATAGTAACCCTGGATTAGCCTATCAGAGATAGGTTTATTAATATTTTATTTTTAATTAAGAAATTATTATATTAATTGTTACAGAAATTAATACAATATTAAATTATTATATTAACAATGGGCGATGCTGTATATGCGAATACTGATGCTGTCTGTGCGCGATGTAGACATATGCATCCCACAGTCTTATTATCTCCTCTTTCCGTAATATTTGTAGGCTATTATTAGTTTATATTCGTTATTTTCCCCTTCATTTCGATCTCTTTACTTAACGATCTGAATGTAGGTTCTATACCTGGGATCTTTACTGGAATGCAGTTCAAATGCTGAATTGAACATATATTGTATTTTATTTAGTCTAATTAATAGACAAATATATTTTATTTAGTCTAATTAATAGACAAATATATTTTATTTAGTCTAATTAATAGACAAATATAGTGTTTCAGTGAGAGTGAATTATTCACGTAGTTTCATCTGGAAATCATTTATCGTCACACCGCATAAAACGTTTCCTGTAGGACTATTTTATTTGATGTACTTTATGTAATATTTATTCATGATAAACTTTTGAATGTACTGTCTACATCGCACACAGACAGCATTCCCACTAAACATTGGACGTCGGATAGACGTGCAGATCATGTCTATATTGGGTCCGTCGGTCCATGACCAATTCTGGATATCTATTCGACGTCCAAACTAGGTCCACTATTCGGACGTCCAACCAACTTGGACGTCACTTTGACGTTCAACATTTGACCTAATCTGGCTTATTTTTTTGGACGTCATTTGGACGTCTATGGCAGTTGTGATATACACATTGGACGTCGGATAGACGTGCAGATCATGTCCATATTGGGTCCGTCGGTCGGACCAATTCTGGACATCTATTCAACGTCCAAACTAGGTCCACTATTTGGACGTCTATCCATGACCCAATTTAGACGTCATTTTGACGTTCAACATTTGATCTGGGTTTTTTCGGACGTCATTTGGACGTCTATGGCAGTTGCAGTAAATGTGTTTTACAAAATAGAACCTATTAACATGATTATACATACGAATACAGATTATTTATAAACAAACAAGATTTATTATCTGTATGACTATTTATTTATTTGGTAGTCCATATGTTTTTTTTATTATTATTTTTATTTTTTTTACACTTTCCTGTTTTCCTTTAACAGTTTTTATTTTATTTAAAGTAGCCTATAATCAAGTTATTATTTTTTTATGTTATATATAACGGAGGCCATCTAGTAAGTGATGAATATGTAAACCGCACTTCGTGATATCGAGAGATGCAATAGCCTCATGGAGAGGGCGTCCGCCTCCCGTCCCGGAGACCCGGGTTCGAGACCTGCGCGGAAGTGCGGAAGGACCTGTGTGTGAGGGGTTACATATACAGTGTGTATATATATATATATAAATTTATTTATTTTATATAAAAAAAAATCACTTTTGGAGTAGCCCTTATAAGGAGGTCCCACCAACGTCAACATTAGACGTGTGGTAGACGTCGAAAAAAGACGTCGCCTGGCGTCACAGAACAACCCCATCAATGGACGGAAATTGGACGTCCAAAAATGACATGGAAAAGACGTCACTACGACGTCACATTGCGCAGTGGGTTGGCATATAGCCTACAGCATCGCCCATTGTTAATATAATAATTTAATATTGTATTAATTTCTGTAACAATTAATATAATAATTTCTTAATAAAATAAAATATTAATAAACCTATCTCTGATAGGCTAATCCAGGGTTACTATGGTCACGCAGGTTTGTTTATGCATTAAAACTCGTGCCCACGAGAAATGCATGTTGTTTCCTCAACATAAGAAGTCGTGGCCACGAGAAATGGATCTTGTTCCCTCATCATCGCATCTTGTGGCCACGACATAAGGATGTCGTTACCTCGACAAAATGATCTCGTGGCCACGACATAATATCACGTTCCCACGAGTTAATATGACGTTCCCACGAATTAATATGTCGTGGCCACGACATAATATCACGTTCCCACGAGTTTATATGTCGTGGCCACGACAAACATAAGTGAACCGAAGGTGTCCCCTGGCGGGCACCGTAATTTTCTGAGAGAAGCGGAGTTTTTGAAACTCCTCGAATCACCGTATTCTGACGACCCCTACTGGTCAAAACAGTGTTTAAACATCTATAACCGCTTTTACAAACCAGTAGCAAATGTTTTCATGAAATGCTAATCTATAAAGATAATCAAATATCAATAAATCAATCAATAATATCATAAATAATTAAATATGTAAAGTCCTAACTATGACTCTGACAGACCAGAGTTCTGTACTTGGGAGCTGAATGAGACGCACCCAGAGAAACCCAGGTAAAAAAAAAAAAAGTGCACTAAAATACACTTTAAGTATACTTAGTACACTTTTCAGTAATGTACTAAAAGTGTAAAAAAGGCCACCCCTCGAAAGTGAGCTAGTCCAGACACCCCCGCCTGTATCTGTGATTTGGACTGTTCAAAAAACTTTCCGTGCTGTAGAAACCGAGACTTTATGGAGAATGGATGTGTGGACGTGTTTATAGTCAATTGTTGATAAGTTAAAGTAGTTAGAAGTGCACCGTTTAAGGATTGTGTTTACATACTTTCTTGCGAGATAAGTTAATGAGAAAGATGAATGACCGCTACAGCGGCATTCCGCATAAATGTTTACGTTCTTATCATACTAGCATGTTATCCTGTGAACAAAATGTTAGTTTTCTCCTATGTTATTTGTTTAAGTATTTAATGTTATATATATAGTAGGCTTTATGTAGACTTGAAACGGACCTCAGTGAACATGTCTGGGCTTGTTTGCATGCCCAGTTACACACTTGCGCTAGGCACGTGAGCTACGCAAATTGCGGTAGTGCATTCATTGAATAGAACGTCAATTCGTTTGTATCTATATTATTTTTATATTTTTTACTTCATGTTAAGTTCTCTAAAATAGCATTTATTTATACTGTTAATTCTGAATATTCAAGTACTGCTGTAAAGATCTGTTATTGTACATTTATTTATTCATTTATTTATATTTGTATACTGTTTTATATTTACAGAACCACACACATCTTTGCACAATAAATCATCCTAAAGTACGTTCCTGGTGTGAGACTTAATGTTCTGACCGGACATCCTGTAGCCATTCAAAGAATCCGAACCTGATTTAGACAAGAGTATTGAGCAGTTTTTTCATGGTCCTTCGAGCCGGATAGGTGGATTGCTACGGACATGTCTCACCCAGAGAGAGAAGCCCCTGCTGTGCGACCAAGGAGACGAGTTAACCCTCCTGCCTACTTAGAAGACTTTGAGCTCAGTGGACCTGGGTCTCATCGACACCAATCACGGTCGCTTACCAGCCAGAGAGAACTGGAGGATAAACCAGCAAGTACAACAGGTGATTCCAGATCCACTTCACCAGTAAGCCAAGCATCAGAACATTCCCAATGGATACTGACTGACCAATGGGACAGCATCACTGAAAGGCTGAGAGAGGAGAATGCCGCATTGCAAAGGCAAGTAGAACATTTGCCAGAGCTGACAGCCAGAATGGAGGAGATGAAGCGGGAGAATGCAGCCTTGCAACGACAAGCCAGCCAGCTCCCTGAGATCGTCTCAGCAGTCCAACAGATGCGTCAACAGAACGCTGCACTTTATCAAGAGATTCAAAACTTGAAATCGGAGCGGAAATCTTCACCTAAGTCAGTCACTCCACCAATGCCATCACCACGTTCTTACTCACAAGCAGTCAACGTCCAGACTTCACAGCTGTACCGCCCAATACCAGCTCCCCGCTCCAGGCTGCCACCCACTGTCACTAAGAGACAGCCATATTCAGCTGCGCCAGAGGAAAGCTCAGGGCTAACTGAAGATCTGAGAAACATGAACATTTCTTCATCACATGAGAAACCCCCCTTTATTGCACAGTATAGTGACTTGCCGCAGTTAAAGTATCCAGACAGTTCCCCGTATTCCCTGCCACATCAGCTGCCTGAGTTTATGGTCCCAACACAGGACCAAAGGAGGCCAGTCCATACAGAATACAGCTCAGATCATTTCATACCCTCATCTACACAGGAGAAAATTTACAGAGGTCCGGCCCCTACCATCCCTTGCCTGACGTCTCCCGACCCTAGGGAGTTTTCAAGACTGAGAATTGCTTTGGAGAACATGCTGCCAGACGATGTCACAGAACGATTTAAGTTTCAAATCCTCACAGACCATCTGAAACTGGAGGAGGCCCTCTTGGTGGCAGACTCTTACAGCAATTCCAGGTTTCCCTTCTCCAACACAATGAAAGCCCTTAATAAGATGTATGGTCAACCCCACCAATTAGCCCTACAACGAATCGCGGAGCTGATGGATGGTGCTAACATACGCAGCGGAGATGTGAAAGCATTCAGGATGTTTGGACTGCAGGTGCGCTCACTTGTCAGTATGTTGCAGCAACTGGGCCACAAAGGTAATGTAGAGTTGGAATGTGGATCACATGTGTCTCGGCTCCTAAGTAAACTGCCACATGACCTCAGATCGAGTTTCAAACGGTACACCCACCCTTTACAAGTTACCATTCCCACTTTGCTGGACTTTGCTGATTGGCTGGAATATGAGCTTCAAGTACAGGAAGACTTGAACCAGTTTGCTTGCCACCCAAGGCAGGAATCTTCAGTGCGTGGCAGAGAGATAAAAAGAGAGTCTAGGCAGCCGCGGAAACCGACAACCATTCTACTTGGTACTGAGAAGTCGCCATCCACGCCAACGTTGTCAGCCATGTCCAAACCAGCTTCTGTTAGGGAAGAGAAGGGGAGAGCTTATTGTCCATACTGTGACAACAATAAACATTATCTAAATGCCTGTGACAACTTCAAGCTCCTCAGCAAAGATCAGAAGATAGACTGGATTAAGACTAAAAATCGTTGCTGGCGTTGTGGTCGTGGACATCAAGCAGCTAACTGCACGCTAAAGACTCTCTGCCCAACATGCAACAGAAGGCACCTTTTGGTACTACATGACGTCAACGATCAGGGTAAACCATCTCAGCAGAATGCAGCTCCTTCTAGTGCAGTTTTGTATGTTGATCGCCCAACCTCAGGCAGTAAAGTGCTGCTCAAAGTGACTAAGGTGTTGATCAGGAACGGCAACATGGCAATGGAGGCCTACGCTGTGTTAGATGATGGATCAGAGCGGACTATCATTCTGCATGATGCGGTGCAGAAATTAAGACTGGTGGGGCAGCCAGAGGACCTTGTACTCCGCACAGTGAGACAGGATACCCAGGTCATTCACGGGGCGGCCGTGACTTTCACTGTGTCCCCAACTGTTAACCCTAGCAAAGCCTATAAGATCCGTAACGCATTTACAGCCAAAGCACTCGGTCTGGCAGAGCATACACACTCTGTTAGTGTTCTGCAACGAAAATTCAAGCATCTTGCCGGGTTGCCTTTACAACAGCTGGACAAGGTACATCCTGTTCTTCTTATTGGCTCTGATTGCCCCCACCTCATAACTCCCATAGAACCAGTTCGACTGGGACCCCCTGGTGGACCAGCAGCAGTAAGAACACGTCTGGGATGGACACTGCAGGGTCCAGCTCAAGAACTGAGCAATCATTTTTCTCCCAAACAATGCCTCTTCACCTCACTGCGGCCTGTCAACGACCTTTACGCAAATGTTGAAAGATTGTGGCAAATGGACGTTCTACCTTACCAGAGTGAAAAGGTAATCACCAGGTCACGCCAAGACAAAGAGTCCATTCAGTTTCTGCAAGAAAACACAGTAAGAGTAGAAATCGATGGTGTCCATCGATATGCTACGCCTCTGCTGCGCGTCAAAAACATGCCTCGTCTCTATGCCCCCAAAGAAGCTGTCTTACCCCAGTTAAGGGGAATCGAGAAGCGGCTGGAAAGAGACCCAGAGTTGGCCGCAGTATACCAAGAGGAGCTGACCAAACTCGTGCAAGCTGGGTATGTAGTCAAGCTCAATCAGGAACAGGTGGACAGAACCAGAGAAGCCTGGTACATCCCGCACCACATGGTGCACCATAATGGGAAGAATAGGGTGGTCTTTAACTGTTCGTTCTCATACCAAGGGCACAATCTGAACGAGCTCCTGTTACCTGGTCCAACACTTAGTTCATCTCTCCTGGCAGTCCTTCTGCGTTTCCGGGAGCACTCCGTTGCCATCAGCAGTGACATCCGCGGCATGTTCCATCAGGTACGCCTATTGCCACAAGATAAACCATTGCTGAGATATATCTGGAGGGACATGCAAAGAGACAGAATCCCAGATGTCTATGAATGGCAGGTACTGCCTTTCGGGACCACCTGCAGTCCGTGTTGTGCCTCGTTTGCCTTGCAGAAGCACGTTTTAGATCACAGCCAGCCTGAAGAGGACACACGAGTTTCAGTGGAGAAGTCATTCTATGTGGACAATTGTCTTCAGAGTTTTGCTTCCTGTAACATGGCCAAGAACCTGGTCGACAAACTTCGCAGTCTCCTAGCGTCTGGTGGCTTTGACCTACGACAGTGGGCTAGCAATGACCCTTCAGTTATCAGCCATCTGCCAACTGACATTCAGTCTCAGAGCAGCATCCTCTGGCTCAGGGAAGGCCACCAAGAAGCCCAGGAATCAACTCTTGGCCTGCAGTGGAATTGCCTAACGGACACCCTTTCATACAAGCGGCGCAAACCAGACTGTCAAATGCCAACAATGCGAAGCATCTACCAGATTCTTGCTAGCCAGTATGATCCCCTTGGCTACATTGTACCATTTACCACTCGAGCCAAGGTGATAGTACAGAGATTGTGGGACAAACGGAGGGAATGGGATGACCCACGGTTGCCAGAGGACCTACTAAACTCTTGGAAACACTGGGAGAGCGAATTGGAAGATCTGCAGCACATAACTCTACCCAGGTGTTACTGCAGCAAAGAATTTGACTGCTCCTCTAGTAGTAGACAGCTTCACATCTTTTGTGATGCCTCAGAAAAGGCCTATGGATCGGTAGCGTACTTAAGAACAGAGAACCCTCAAGGTAATGTGGAGATTGCCTTCGTAACAGCTAGGTCCCGTGTCGCCCCCAAGAAACAGCAAAGCATTCCACGTCTTGAGCTGTGTGCAGCACTTACAGGTGCACAGCTTGCTAAAGTTCTAAGGACAGAGCTAACGTTACCACTTGCTGGTGTCACGCTGTGGTCTGATTCCACCACAGTGTTAACTTGGCTTTTATCACATTCCTGTCACTTTAAGGTGTTTGTGGGGACCAGAGTGGCAGAAATACAGGACCTAACCGAATCCGACACCTGGCGTTATGTACAGTCGAGAGACAACCCAGCGGACGCCATCACAAGAGGGAAGTCTCCTTCTGATCTCCACAAAGAAAGCAAATGGAACCAAGGCCCAGCATTCCTCAGACAAAGACCAGACAGCTGGCCTGAGATGCCACCATTAGTCCACATGAAACAAGACAGTGAGCTGAAAAAGTCAACCTTCTGTGGACTGTTAACCTCTGCTCTGTCACTGCCAGATCCTCAACAGTTTCAAACTTTCACCGACTACCTAAATGCCATTCTCCAACCATCAGCTGAAAGCTCTCCCTCCACTGTAACTGCCGAAGATTATAAAAAAGCTGAACTCGCAGCTCTCCATCAGATCCAGGCGGAGTCATTCCCAGATGAGGTATTTCACTTGAAATCTGGTAAAACCCTGCCAACCAATAGTCGGCTTCTGTGTCTAGCCCCTGAACTAGATATAAGCACCAATCTCATACGTGTTGGTGGTCGTCTCAGACAAATCAGTTCACTAGAAGAAGATAACATCCACCCCATCATCCTTGATCCACATCACCCACTCACTAAGCTCATCATCAAAGACTACGATGATCGTCTGCATCACCCTGGACCAGAGAGGGTGTTTTCGGAACTCAGAAGAAAATACTGGATATTAAGAGGGCGAGCAGCTGTCAGACATCATCAACGCCAGTGCACAGAATGCCAGAAATGGCGGGCCAAGCCACATCCCCCCAGAATGGCAGACCTCCCACCAGCCCGGTTGAGAATTCACCAGCCAGTTTTCTATTCAACAGGGATAGATTGCTTCGGTCCCTATCTCATAAAGGTAGGACGCCGAAATGAGAAGCGTTGGGGGATCATCTTCAAGTGTATGACCACCCGTGCAGTGCATATCGATCTCCTCACAAGTCTGGACAGTGATTCCTTCCTAATGGCCCTTCGTCGCTTCATTGCCCGACGAGGAAAACCTTATGAAATCCTATCAGATCAGGGAACAAATTTCAAAGGTGGAGAAAGGGAACTTCGAGATGCCTACACTGCTATTCAGCCTGAGCTCCAAGCTCAGCTCGCAAGCCAGCAAATAAAGTTTGTGTTCAATCCACCTAATGCCCCACACTTTGGTGGATGCTGGGAGCGGGAGATTCGGTCCCTGAAAACAGCCCTGCAAGTGACCCTCGGAGCACAGACAGTCACTGAAGAAGTATTGCGGACTGTTCTCATTGAAATTGAGGGGATTCTCAATTCCAAACCCCTTGGTTACACATCTTCAGACATCGCTGACCCAGACCCAGTTACACCCAACATCCTGTTGATGGGGCGGCGGGATGCCTCGCTTCCGCAAGTGACATACCAAGATTCTGAGCTTCTGAGTCGACGGAGATGGAGGCATAGTCAGCTATTGGCCGATCACTTCTGGAAGCAATTCATCCGCAACTATCTGCCTGGCCTTCAAACTAGACAGAAATGGATGTCAGAAACAGACAACCTACAGATAGGTGATACTGTTATGATTGTAGACCAGCAACTACCTCGTGCACTCTGGCCCATTGGAAGGATAGTTCAAGTTTTTCCTGGAACGGATAATCGAGTCAGATCAGCTGAGATCAAGGTGAAGGACAGAACTTACCTAAGGCCAATGACAAAGATCATCAGCCTACCTCCATTGCTTAAGTGAAATTTCAATGCAGAGTAGGGCCTTTCTTATTGTTCAAATTCAACGTGTGAATTTGGGGGCGGCTGTAAAAAAGGCCACCCCTCGAAAGTGAGCTAGTCCAGACACCCCCGCCTGTATCTGTGATTTGGACTGTTCAAAAAACTTTCCGTGCTGTAGAAACCGAGACTTTATGGAGAATGGATGTGTGGACGTGTTTATAGTCAATTGTTGATAAGTTAAAGTAGTTAGAAGTGCACCGTTTAAGGATTGTGTTTACATACTTTCTTGCGAGATAAGTTAATGAGAAAGATGAATGACCGCTACAGCGGCATTCCGCATAAATGTTTACGTTCTTATCATACTAGCATGTTATCCTGTGAACAAAATGTTAGTTTTCTCCTATGTTATTTGTTTAAGTATTTAATGTTATATATATAGTAGGCTTTATGTAGACTTGAAACGGACCTCAGTGAACATGTCTGGGCTTGTTTGCATGCCCAGTTACACACTTGCGCTAGGCACGTGAGCTACGCAAATTGCGGTAGTGCATTCATTGAATAGAACGTCAATTCGTTTGTATCTATATTATTTTTATATTTTTTACTTCATGTTAAGTTCTCTAAAATAGCATTTATTTATACTGTTAATTCTGAATATTCAAGTACTGCTGTAAAGATCTGTTATTGTACATTTATTTATTCATTTATTTATATTTGTATACTGTTTTATATTTACAGAACCACACACATCTTTGCACAATAAATCATCCTAAAGTACGTTCCTGGTGTGAGACTTAATGTTCTGACCGGACATCCTGTAGCCATTCAAAGAATCCGAACCTGATTTAGACAAGAGTATTGAGCAGTTTTTTCAAAAAGTGCTCTATTTTCACACACTAATTTTGTACTTATTGTACTAAAAATAGTATTGAGTGTATGTTAAGATAAACTTAAGACCATCTAAGTGTACTCAACTGTGCTATTTTGAGACACCCTGAAATTGAACTAAAATGTGCTTTTAACATACTATATCTGTATTCAGGGGCGCCGCTCGCAATTTTGGGCCCTATGACAAAATATGAGGTTGGGCCCCCCCTACCACACAAAAGCAGATCTCTGGGGGCCCCTACAGGGTGTGGGCCCTTTGAATTGTCCTAACTTCCCCCCCTTAGCGGCGCCCCTGTCTGTATTTAAAAAAATATATTTAGTTACAACTAGAAATACACTTGAACCCTAATTTTAAACATTTATAAATATGTTTATGACTAATTTAAAGTATAATAGTAATATATTAAAAGAATATACAAATTGTGAAAAAAGTGTGCTAAATACTGTATTAAAAGTGCTCTATTTTCCCAAACTAATTTTGTATTTAATGTACTAAAAATTAGTATTAAGTACATTTTAAGATAAACTTAAGACCATTTAAGTGTACTCAACTATTTTGAGACACCATGAAATTGAACTAAAATGTGCTTTTAATGTGGGGCAGCCGTGGCCTAATGGTTAGAGACTCGGACTTGTAACTTGTGGACGTCTCCACCCTCAATACCACGACTGAGGCGAGTCCCTTGAGCAAGGCACCGTACCCCCAACTGCTCCCCGGGCGCCGCAGCAATGGCTGCCCACTGCCCACTGCTCCGTGTGTGTGTTCACTACTGTGTGTGTGCACTTGGATGGGTTAAATGCAGAGCCCATACCCCTAGTATGGGTCACCATACTTGGCCTCACGTCACCTCCTTTCTCCCTTTCCCTTTTAACATACTATATCTGTATTTAAAAAAAAAAAACTATATATAGTTGCAAATACACTTGAACCCTACTTTTAAACATTTATAAGTATATTTATGACTAATTTAAAATATCCCTTCTGCATGCCCATCCTTGGCTTTCCTGATCATTCCTTGACTTGACCTACAACACACACACATACCTCAAGGCAATAATGTTTTGTTAGAATTACCACACTCAAAATCAAAGTGTTAGTGCTAGTAATGCATTCATATTAAGTGTACTTAAGTACAACTTTTGAGAAAATGTACTTCTACAATACATTACTAATATATTTTTTTATATATTAACTTATTTTAAATTTAGGATTAGTATGTAAACAGTCTACTAAAAATCAACTAATGTTTAAAGCATTTAAAACACACTTTTGAAAAACACACTAATAAAACTCTTTTGTATGTTTTTTTCTGTAGTATACTTTATTTTAGTACACTAAAAATTTATTTAAGTATTACTGGTATTTAGTATACTTTTTTCAAGTGTACTAAAGTCCTACTGAAGTATAAACATACTTTTAATTAGTATATTTATAGTGTATAACCATCAAACCTTTATTTAACACAAAAAAAAACCAATGTACTAAAAATGCATTTGCGGGTATTTAAGTGTATTTTCATTGCATTTAAGTATATATATATAATTTTTTTTTTCTTTGGGAATGTGCGTTCATTTTTGTAATCTTTAAGGTATAGTTCACCTAGAAATGAAAATGATTTTATCATTTACCCATCCTTAATTTGCTCCAAACCTGTGTGCATTTCTTTTTTCTGTTGTATATCAAACATATATGGGGGGAAAAGTACTATGAAAGTCAATAGACAACAGAAACTGTTTGGTTACACATATTCTTCTTCATTTTAATTTGTGTTCAGGAGAAACACATACAGGTTTGGAACTTTGCAATGTGTCTAAACGCATAGAAAAACTAGATGGTGCTTATTAAAGAGGAGAGTGAAGACATGAAGGTTGAAGAAGCAGTCAGAGTGAAACATGAAGAAACTGAGGAACAAACAGGTTGGTTTATGTTATGTTTTTATATGAAAAACATTTGAAAAAGCAAACAAAAAGGACAACTGCTGATAATTACTTTATTGCATTTCTAACAATGACTATGAATAACAAATATGTTACAATCCAGTTTAACCATCTCATCATTATAATGTTACACCCCCGTCTAGGGTGAGGGCGCAACATGAAAGAGTGCAAAGACGGAGTAAATGAATGAACAGTTTTAATGAAAATGATTAATTTTACAATATAGATGGGGGAATTATGTCTTCAGGAGCCGACCAGGCCAAAATAACTAACAATTCGTATACCTCTAAATTACCTATTTACAAAAGAAAAGAAAATACAAATCACTTCCCTAACTCCCTAAACAACCAATAAAAGGTTTAAACAAAAATGGCGTCGGTCTACCTACCTCCCCAATAATACTATATACACAATTATTTACAGGACAGCAAGCAAATCCAACAAGGGCAATCCAGAATCAAAGTAAAAACAGGCGGAAGTCAGAATCACAAGTGGAGGGCTAAGAACACTAACAACAAACAAACAGTAATCAACCAAACTCACACTGTTACACACTCACATGCACACACACACACACACACACACACACACACACACACACACACACACACACACACAGATTCTCAGTCTTACTAACACAGGTAACTATCTAACAGCAAAGGCGAAGTAACAACAGCAAACGAGCATCAGAGCTGAAGCAAGAAGTGAGGGGAGAGTCTTTATAGGCAGCAGGGAGTCAGCTGACCAGGCAGGGTGTGGCATCAATTAGGCTACAGGAACCAATCAGCTTCGCCCTGCACAGAACACACAAAACACTTCCCAAAACAAAGAAATAACACAAAAAGCGACGTAATTTGTAATTGTAAGCATATTTTAAAGTTGACTTGAAACTCACTTGAAAAGACAAAGTTTTGTTCAAATGTTTGCTTGCATAACTGCCCTTGCCCTTGTGTCACACTAGTCATTGCAATTGAGTAAAATGTTTACAGAGATGTATTAAATCGGCACTCTCAAAGGTATCTTGTGAATACCTGCAGAAAGCACAACGAAATGTTTACAGAGCACATAAAATAATGAAAATGGAGTAAATGGATTTTTTAAATGAAAGACTTTTACAAAATATTTGTCACGATTAATTATTTTGTATTATTAATATTATATTGTGAATAGGCTATTTAATTGTCGCAAAATAATGACATTAGGCCTCATTCATGAAACACGAGCGGAACAATTTTTTGTGTAAATCGTTCGTAAAGCCGTTCTGACATCAACTTTTGAATTAATGAAAATGTTCATATTTTAAAATCGGACGTTTACAAAGCGTTTGTAAATCTGGAGGAGAGTTTTTGGGAAGGTATTTTTTTACACGCAAATTGCTCAGAATGAGGCCCCTTAAATGTAGGTAAGAAATTATCAGACATTGTCATAAAACAGTGTTAACTCCTATATAATCTAAGACCTTATAATGTAATAATCTATTAACATTTAAAGATTAATTTAAGATTAATTTACAGATTAATTATGCTTATAGAGTTATAGGCAATAATATGTTACCTTATGGCCAATTCTCAACCAATGTAATACAAATCTTAAACTAGACACCTTCTAAGTATCTGCTAGATTTTGGGATGGTTGAGCATTCAAATATGATGTTATTAGCGGAATGCTGGATGCCTGTATATTTGCAATGCTTGAATGGATAATAATCTTTTTTTTCTGCTAGTTTAGAGCTGCTCTGTGCAAGATTTAAATTGATGAAGAAGAAGATTGGTAGAACAGTCTAGGAGGAGTTAAAATAAAATAACTTTTTTTTCAATTCGCAAATAATGAGGGGAAACAAAAACACAAGACAGCTAAAAACAAATTGTCTATAACAAAACAACAGCACAAAGGACAAAGCATGCATAATAGTACTACTGCCTGAATGTTTTCTTTGGGGCAGTTTGGGGAGTCAAGAAGACGACTAGGAAAATTATAGTAATGTATTCCTACAAACTGTTTTTTTTCTTATAAAAATATTATGTATTATCAAAATATCTTTGCCCTCATTACTCCTTTAAAGGGGTCATCTGGTGCCACATGCACTTTTACAAGCTGTTTGAACTGAAATGTGTGTTGGGAGTGTATGTACAACACAACCACCCTAGAATGACAAAGATCCGCCCAGTAGTTTTCTTTTAATTTAGTAAAATAATTTGCCCCTTCTCATATCGAGCCGTTCTCAGATGCCTGTCGCTGTGGCGTAACACCGACAGAGGCCGCTCCTGCGATAGTTGATAGACAGCAGTGTTTTACCATAGACCCGCCCTGAGTGAAGTAAACTGACAGCACTGAGGGAATGTGACAGCTGATCTATCTAAATGGGTTCATGTTTACGTGAATCATTTCTCACCATACTGCTTTATAAACGAGGGTCAGTATAAAGCTTAGCTTTGTAAGGCTAGATGGTTTAAAACGGTGTCTGTTAATGATTAAGATGTAACCTTAACGCAATACCTGCAAACGTGTTTACAGCCCGCAACTGCACATGAGTAAAGACTATAACACTCACATTTATGTATTTCAATATAAGGACAGGGTAAGTTATGTTAACCGACAGGGTTCGAATTACAAAGTGGCTTTCGGGGGAGCCCTATTTTCCGATCCTGCCTGACTGACTTTAACGCTTTTGGTGCATGTTCGGGCATTTGAAACAATAGGTTTACAGTAAACCTATTGTTTACTTAGTAAACCGTTTACTTCAAAACGCAAGCGTCAGTCAGTGTTGTCAGTGTTAGGGCAAACAGCTCTGTCCACGGTTCTGAATCAACCGCGCTTAGGCCTACATCATGCAAATCATGATGAAAACAGAATAACTCACATAACAATCATAAAAAAATAGTAGCTGGTGCGCTGTCATCACTTCTCTTCGTTTGTTTTGTAAATCCAAATTGACTGAGTTTTGGCTGCTTTCTTTTTGACATTATTATTAGTATCCACAGAGTGTTCCAAAAAACGAATAAAGTATGTTTTGAACTTGAAGTTAAGCTAACATTCAAATACCAACTCAGTGAGAAGTTCAAATGGTGACGTAAACGTAGTAATTTCAGTGCAGCGCTGCCACGCATGGATGGTCACAGCAGGAGACAGCGGAAAATAGTGTTCGGAAATAGTAATGTAATGAGCGAATAAACACACAACTTTGACACATTTTTAATATCATCATTTATTTCAGGAACCTTAATGTACAGAAAATCAAAATCTATATGCGACACAAAAAATGGAAAGTGTTTTAGAGCTCCCCCTAAATGTCTCAAAGTAGGCTTTCAGGGGAGCCAAGGTCCTTTTCAGGGGAGCCGAGCTCCCCTTAGCTCCCCCGTAATTCGAACCCTGTTAACCGATCACTTTTTTGCTCTTGTTCAATCAGCTATGCCTCAGTAAACACACTGTGTTCTTCTCTTTACCACAATAAATACAGTAAACACACCGCGTTCGTCTCTTTACCACAGTAAACACAGTAAACACGCCGCGTTCTTCTCTTTACCACAGTAAACCCAGTAAACACACCCGCGTTCGTCTCTTTACCACAGTAAACACAGTAAACACACCGCGTTCTTCTCTTTACCACAGTAAACACAGTAAACACACCGCGTTCTTCTCTTTACCACAGTAAACACAGTAAACACATCGCATTCGTCTCTTTACCACAATAAATACAGTAAACACACCGCATTCTTCTCTTTAACACAGTAAACACATCACGTTTGTCTCTTTACCACAGTAAACACATCGCGTTCTTCTCTTTACCACAGTAAACACAGTAAACACACCGCGTACGTCTCTTTACCACAATAAATACAGTAAACACATCACGTTCTTCTCTTTACCACAATAAATACAGTAAACACACCGCGTTCTTCTCTTTACCACAGTAAACACACCGCGTTCGTCTCTTTACCACAGTAAACACAGTAAACACACCGCGTTCTTCTCTTTACCACAGTAAACACAGTAAACACACCGCATTGTTCTCTTTACCACAGTAAACACAGTAAACATACCACGTTCGTCTCTTTACCACAATAAATACAGTAAACACATCACGTTCTTCTCTTTACCACAGTAAACACACCGAGTTCGTCTCTTTACCACAGTAAACACAGTAAACACACCGCATTCTTCTCTTTACCACAGTAAACACACCGCGTTCGTCTCTTTACCACAATAAATACAGTAAACACATCACGTTCTTCTCTTTACCACAGTAAACACATCGCGTTCTTCTCTTTACCACAATAAATACAGTAAACACATCACGTTCTTCTCTTTACCACAGTAAACACATCGCGTTCTTCTCTTTACCACAATAAATACAGTAAACACATCACGTTCTTCTCTTTACCACAGTAAACACAGTAAACACACCGCGTTCGTCTCTTTACCACAATAAATACAGTAAACACATCACGTTCTTCTCTTTACCACAGTAAACACAGTAAACACATCGCGTTCTTCTCTTTACCACAATAAATACAGTAAACACATCACGTTCTTCTCTTTACCACAGTAAACACAGTAAACACACCCGCGTTCGTCTCTTTACCACAGTAAACACAGTAAACACACCGCGTTCTTCTCTTTACCACAGTAAACACAGTAAACACACCGCGTTCTTCTCTTTACCACAATAAATACAGTAAACACACCGCGTTCGTCTCTTTACCACAGTAAACACAGTAAACACACCACGTTCTTCTCTTTACCACAGTAAACACAGTAAACACACCCGCGTTCGTTTCTTTACCACAGTAAACACACCGCGTTCTTCTCTTTACCACAGTAAACACACCGCGTTCTTCTCTTTACCACAGTAAACACACCGCGTTCATCTCTTTACCACAGTAAACACACCGCGTTCTTCTCTTTAACACAGTAAACACAGTAAACACACCGCGTTCTTCTCTTTACCACAGTAAACACACCGCGTTCTTCTCTTTACCACAGTAAACACACAGCGTTCTTCTCTTTACCACAGTAAACACAGTAAACACACCGCGTTCGTCTCTTTACCACAGTAAACAGTAAACACACCGCGTTCATCTCTTTACCACAATAAATACAGTAAACACACCGCATTCTTCTCTTTACCACAGTAAACACAGTAAACACATCGCGTTCTTCTCTTTACCACAGTAAACACAGTAAACACACCGTGTTCTTCTCTTTACCACAGTAAACACACCGCGTTCGTCTCTTTATCACAATAAACACAGTAAACACACCGCGTTCTTCTCTTTACCACAGTAAACACACCGCGTTTGTCTCTTTACCACAGTAAACACACCGCATTCTTCTCTTTACCACAGTAAACACACCGCGTTTGTCTCTTTACCACAGTAAACACACCGCGTTCTTCTCTTTACCACAGTAAACACACCGCGTTTGTCTCTTTACCACAGTAAACACACCGCGTTCTTCTCTTTACCACAGTAAACACACCGCGTTTGTCTCTTTACCACAGTAAACACACCGCATTCTTCTCTTTACCACAGTAAACACAGTAAACACATCGCGTTCTTCTCTTTATCACAATAAACACAGTAAACACACCGTGTTCTTCTCTTTACCACAGTAAACACACCGCGTTTGTCTCTTTACCACAGTAAACACAGTAAACACACCGCGTTCTTCTCTTTACCACAGTAAACACAGTAAACATACCACGTTCGTCTCTTTATCACAATAAACACAGTAAACACACCGCGTTCTTCTCTTTACCACAGTAAACACAACACATCGCGTTCGTCTCTTTACCATAGTAAACACAGTAAACACACCGCGTTCTTCTCTTTACCACAGTAAATACAGTAAACACACCGTGTTCTTCTCTTTACCACAGTAAACACACCGCGTTCGTCTCTTTACCACAATAAATACAGTAAACACATCACGTTCTTCTCTTTACCACTGTAAATACAGTAAACACACCGCGTTCTTCTCTTTACCACAGTAAACACAGTAAACATACCACGTTCGTCTCTTTATCACAATAAACACAGTAAACACACCGCGTTCTTCTCTTTACCACAGTAAATACAGTAAACACACCGTGTTCTTCTCTTTACCACAGTAAACACACCGCGTTCGTCTCTTTACCACAATAAATACAGTAAACACATCACGTTCTTCTCTTTACCACTGTAAATACAGTAAACACACCGCGTTCTTCTCTTTACCACAGTAAACACAGTAAACATACCACGTTCGTCTCTTTATCACAATAAACACAGTAAACACACCGTGTTCTTCTCTTTACCACAGTAAACACACCGCGTTTGTCTCTTTACCACAGTAAACACAGTAAACACACCGCGTTCTTCTCTTTACCACAGTAAACACAGTAAACATACCACGTTCGTCTCTTTATCACAATAAACACAGTAAACACACCGCGTTCTTCTCTTTACCACAGTAAACACAACACATCGCGTTCGTCTCTTTACCACAGTAAACACAGTAAACACACCGCGTTCTTCTCTTTACCACAGTAAATACAGTAAACACAGTAAACATACCACGTTCGTCTCTTTATCACAATAAACACAGTAAACACACCGCGTTCTTCTCTTTACCACAGTAAACACAACACATCGCGTTCGTCTCTTTACCACAGTAAACACAGTAAACACACCGTGTTCTTCTCTTTACCACAGTAAACACACCGCGTTCGTCTCTTTACCACAATACAGTAAACACATCACGTTCTTCTCTTTACCACTGTAAATACAGTAAACACACCGCGTTCTTCTCTTTACCACAGTAAACACAGTAAACATACCACGTTCGTCTCTTTATCACAATAAACACAGTAAACACACCGCGTTCTTCTCTTTACCACAGTAAACACAACACATTCGTCTCTTTACCACAGTAAACACACCGCGTTCGTCTCTTTACCACAAAAAATACAGTAAACACATCACGTTCTTCTCTTTACCACTGTAAATACAGTAAACACATCGCATTCGTATCTATCTCAGTATGCTACCCTGCCAGTACATATAAAGATAAATCAGTGACATTAAGTTTACTAACCATTCAGACACGTCAAGTATAAGCCATAATTTTGCCGAACTTCTTTGCGGGTGTCATCTTGTTTCGGTTCCAACTCCGGTTTTTAAATTAAAATTTAAATGGATGGGGTTGTACAGTGTCTTCAAAGCCCCCCAAGTGCCATTTTCCCCCAAACTATACAACTATACCCCCAACTGTTGTCTAGGCAACACCCCGTGTGCTATGTGATGACACGCCCCACAGAACTGAGGGGCAGGGTGAGCAGAGGTTCATTTCATTTAAAGGGCCAGGTACTGATATCGCTTGCTGAGAACAGAGGCACCAGGTAAAATGGGTGAGAATCCCCCAGTTTCTACGCCAGAGCGCGTTCACATGTAACGAGCCGGATGATGAGCTCGTGCTCAGGACAGATGAATGTGGCTGTGTATCAAAGGTAAAAAAAATGATATAAATAATGTTCAGTTTCTCGCAAAAAACGATCGTTTTGTGTCTTAAGACATTAATGTATCGTCACGAGCCGCAGGGTGTAATTTGGATTTGTCTGTGTGTGTTTTTGTTTACTTTTAAAGGTCTGGTGCCCATCCACGTCCATTATTTGGCTGACAGACCGCACCGGTTTTCGTTAAAAATCTTTGTTTGTTTTCTGCAGAGGAAACAAAGTTACCTACATCTTGGATGCCCTGGGGGTAAGCAGATAAACATCAAATTTTCATTTTTGGGTGAACTATCCCTTTAAAGCTGTGTCACGACTGATCTTGGGTATTTCTAGCTTGTTTATTAGTGAAGCCAGTAGTATACAGCCATAACACATGGTTTTTTTAAAGGACACACATTGATAGTATGCAAACACATAGGTTTCATAGGTGGAACCAAATTAATGTTGGAAGTCTTGTTTAGGCCACTTAAAGGATTTCTCCACTTCCAAAATAAACATTTCCTGGTAATTAGCTCACCCAATGTCATTTAAGATGTTCAAGTCTTGACAGTCTTTAGGCCTATTAGCAATTTCCACTCAAAGGACAGCAACACTCTCCCCTTAAACCAGTGTAACAGAATGCCGCTGAACTTTAACAGGCACCTAGCGAACTGAATCGCATAGCCGAGCCCAGTGGCCCTGAGGAGACAACGGAAAGGGATGGGAAGTCCAGACATCTTGCCAATGGTCTCAGTGGGACTATGTTTGACAAGCATGAGGCAGCGTTCCTGCTACTTTGTGGATCAAGACTCGCCATGGCAGAGGATGTTATGCCCTTCAAGGCTTTCGGTAAAGGGTTCGCAGGACCATCCTTGTCCACCAGGTCTGCCGGGGAAGCCAGAGGGAGTACGAGGGAGGTTTGCCTAGGTTTATCATACTGACTTGACATCAGACCTGGTGCATCAAAACATGAGGTGGCAGAAGTCTGCATCATAACATGCTTTGATGCACAATTTCAGTACCTGGCCATTGTGATACTAAGGGCCAGAAATGCTGTGTGAGTAAATATGCCCCAGTAAAGAAGGACTTTTACTATACTGACCAATTGGTGGGCATCTTCCAAATGGCAGTTAGCCTAGGTCAGTGGTTCCCAAACTTGGGGGCGCGGAGTTATGATAAGGGGGGCGCGGCAAGACTAGTGTGTAGTCGGCCGATTTTTATAGAGATTCAAAGGAGATAAATGGATAGACTATCTGCCGTGCCGCCTGGCATTATTCAACGTGCACTGCTCAATGTGTGACGCTTTGATCAGTATTCCGCTCTATGAATGTGTGTTCCGTTGAGTTGCTCACGGCCCATATGAATGCTCCACTCATGTAACGCTTATGCTCAACGGAAAAGCAAAGTCCGCTCAAATAAAGCGCAGACAAAAAATGCTTATGCATACTTGTTCCTGTTTGCAATAGCGCCACATACTGTGCAGTAACCATAGGCGGATTAACCATATGGGCAATTGGGCAAGTGTCCAGGGGCACCACGTCCAGGGGGGGCACCACGCAAATAAATTTTCTCCGGTAAGACGTCTGTTTAGCCATGGCCTATGTATACCCTTTCATCAGAACGTACTAAGTCAGTGGATGCGCGATCTATCGCCAGATTCACACAAACTGTTATACTATGTAATATATGCAAAACTATATATTACTCAACCAGATTCTAGGAGCATGCTGTGCGGTGCGTCACGCAAATCCCATCTCTTCAACTTAAATTGAATTTTAAATCTTGAATTTTTGTTATTCTGCAAAAGGGGGGCCCGGCAGAAAAAGTTTGGTAACCACTGGCCTAGGTGATGCAGCATTCACCTCCAGCCCTCAGACGGAAGTATGGCTAGCAGATCAGCAGATATCTAACTGGGTTGCTCATTTTAGGTCTGCTTTTAAGCCTACTGAGGGTTCTAAGTATAGCTAGGCAATATGGCAAAATGTATGCCAATATGGCATTTGTAAAACATTTACAGTTATTTTTGCCAGAAAGACTAGTCTGTCAACTGTGTCTTGCTTTAAAGCTGTTGACACAATATAAAGCTGTATGACACAATATATCCACCTGTGCTGAAAGCACACTGTGAGGGTGAGTTGGTGGCAGGAATACACAGGAAATGTTGCTGAATTAATCTTCCACTATGACTAGGGGGTTGGTCTCACTGTCTGCAATAGGACCTTGCAGGTAGCTGTTTAGTTCTCAAAAGCCTGCTGTTCTGTGAGATCAGATATTGCAACAGACTCAGTGTAGGAATCCTTGAAAAAGCTGATTATTGTCGTCTTCTGCCATTTGCCTGGCGTAGCAGTACCATCACCTTTGCCTCCTCCTAGTGCAGTGGATGGGAATGCAGGAGTAGCTTGAAATGTGCTCTGACATTCAGTCAGCACCTGAGCCACGCTCTGGATTTCATAGCCTCAACCATGTCATCTTTGATGTAGCATGTCTTAAAAAATGAGGATCAGCTAGGGATGCTGTGTTCAGGAGGTGATCAGTGGTAGCATTGTCATATTTCTCAGTTAGATAATGACAGAAGACTTGGTGGTCTTGGTAAGCTCTGAGTCATCAGCTACAGGTTTCAAGACCTCATTAAAAGGATGCAGAACAGGTATCAGGTACAACACACTTATTCTTCACCAAAAAGAGTATCAAGTCAGCAAGTGGGTTTAGAGTCTTGCAAACAGACTCAAGAACACCAATGTCGTGCCATGACATTTTCACTCAACATAATGAGAAACTACATTTACAAAACACAACATTTTGTGTTTTGTTTATCAGCCCAGCTGGTGGTGCCATCTTCCTGTAAGACAATTGCCTTTGGTCAGGCTTATCTGCCAGTCCAGGCTGCTGCAAAGTGTTACAAAACACGTGCCTTCCCAGATGTCTCCTTGCGCAGGGAGTTTTAACAGCAATATAGTTTCTCTCACCCAATTAATGAATGTACATTATTTATTTAGCCCATGAGGGTCATGTGGGATACCAAATGCTGGTGTGAAATAAGATTAACAATTTTATTAATACCACAAGGGGCAATTAAAATAGGGCAATAGCATCACAACAAACATAGAAGAGATAGACCACAAAATCACAAGCCATCATGCTCTAAGTTCCATAAAAAATACAATTTTAGAATTAAGAGAATACATAAATTAATTAATCCGTTAAATATATGGGGTGGAAGTGCTTTTTAATGTATCTAGAGTTTCCTGTAAGATGTTTAGAACAAGCCTTTGCCATGACACTCAAAATTGAGCTCAGGTGCATCCTGTTTCCACTGATCATCCTTGAGATAGTTCTACAACTTGATTGGAGTCCACCTGTGGTAAATTCAGTTGATTGGACATGATTTGGAAAGGCACACACCTGTCTATATAAGGTCCCACAGTTAACAGTGTATGCCAGAACATAAACCATACCATCAAGTCCAAGGAATTGTCTTTAGAGAAAAGATTGTATAGAGGCATAGATCTGGGGAATCTGGGGTACAGAATAATTTCTGCAGCATAGAAGGTTCACAGAAACATGTAGTCTCCGTTACCCTTAATGGAACAAAAATTAAAACAACCAGAGCTCTTCATAGAGCTGGCCTCCTGGCCAAACTGAGCAATTGATGGAGAAGGGCCTTGACTGGTTGACCTGATGGTCACTCTTGTTGAGCTTTATGATCATATACGCAGATAGGATAAACCTACAGAAGGACAAACATCATTGCAACACTCTATTGATTTGGTCTTTGTGGCGGTGTGGCCAAACTCAATTCTCTTTACAGTGAAGACACATGAAAACAGACTTCTGTTTAAGAAAGTAATTGTTGAATCAATGGAAAAAATAGCTGTGCACTTAAAAGTAAAAATTAAATAAATCAACACTTACCAGTCTCATTCAGGAGCCTTTTGGCTCTTTCCATTCTTATAGCAAATATGCCCTGATCAGTAGTTTCAAATGTTGCAGGCTTATTTAAAAGCACACATTCAGCTAGCTGTTAAGATAAAAATCTGTTATTCACAATATAATAGGATATAGCTGAGAAAAGGTACAAAATGTGCAGTTAAACTTACTTTGCATACCAAAGCCCCACAAGATGTGCCATCCATCCATTTGAAGTGAGTGCTCTATTGTGGCACATATCCAGAGTAAGGTGTTTACAACCCTCTGTCTAATGAAGGTTCTATAAATTAGATGCAAATCATTAATTTACATAACTTACTAATCATATATTAAAACACACACACACAACTTGCCTTATCTGCACATACCTATTTATATCCCTGCATTTTTCTGTATCCACTGGCTTTGCCCCAAATGGGTCTATGTACTGGGATTGCTTTTCCTTTGGATAAACATCACTGACAATGCAATACCACACATGTAAAAAAAATATTGATCTTAACAAGGAATAGTTGATCTTAGGATGCTCTGAGGAACCTACAATGAGTGCGTAGTGGTGGTTTACAAACAAGGCTCCAACTAGCACATCATATTCCAGTGGATCTAGCTACAAGAACGTAGATGGCTGTTCAGATATAGACCTTTCCACATGGTCAAGAAAGCAGGATAGGGTGCTTACCTTTCTCATTCCTCATTGACTTCCTTGCTAAATGGTGGCCATTTGGGGGGCCCCTGTTTTTTCGCCAGCCCATATAGCCTCTACCACTACAAAAAAGTAATTATACAATTCAATTTATTTAATCAACTTTCTGATGCATCAGTTGGAGACTGTGTGGAACAAGATGATGTACCTTTAATATTATTTAGTGCAGAATTTCAGGGAAACATAACATAACATATATTGAACTTACAGTGCTGCAGAGAGGTGCCTGTTGGTGTCTCTCCAGACTACAGGGCATGTAGGTGGGGACTGGAGAGAGGTGCCTGCTGGTATCTCTTCAGACCCAGGGCATGTAGGTGGGGACTGGGGAGAGGTGCCTGTTGGGGTCTCTCCAGACTCTACAGGGCATGTAGGTAGGGACTGGAGAGGGGTGCCTATAGGGGTCTCTTCAGGCTCTACAAGGCATGTAGGTGGGGACTGAAGAAAGGTGCCAGTTGGTATCTCTTTAGACTCAGGGCATGTAGGTGGGGACTGGAGAGGGGTGCCTGTTGGGGTCTCTTCCGGCTCTACATGGCATGTAGGAGGACACCGGATAGGAATGACCATGGTAGCGCCAGTTTTAGGCCATTTGTGCAGCAACCTTGGCTCTGGCTCAATGTAGTGGGTAAGGTGGTTCACATTTACCTTTACCATGGTCTTTCCTTTTTCAGAAACTAGGTCCACACTTTTACAGTCAATGTTAACTATTCTAAAAGGGCCCAGCATGGCACTTCCCATTTTCCCTCCTTTTCGCTGTTCTTCTCGAATGTTGTTCCTCAAAACGTTGTCTCCAAATTCAAATCTGTCCTCCTGGCCCTGCAGAGCTTTTCTCTTCCTCACCTTTTCTCTAATCTTTTCTACATTCTTCAAGACCACTTTGGGTACTTTTGGCAGATCTTGCCGTAGTCAAGGCTTCTAATGCCACTCTTCTCTCCACCATGTCATCATTTACCTGAAAGATACAAAACACAGACATTCCTAATATTAGTTTTATCAGCAGTTAAAGATTCAGTAGATGTATTGGATAATTAAGAATCCACCTCATAGTTATCAGGAAGTTCGGAAGGGCATCTTACCTCCTGACCAAACATGAGGTAGTAAGGAGAGAACTGGGTTGTGAGCTGTTGGTCCTAAGTGCAAATAAAGTTGACTTTAGGTATGTGTCCCAGCTCCCAGCATTAGAACCCATTAACTTTGTTAGAACACTGAAAGGTAAATATTTTATATTTTTTATATTTTATAATATTTTTTATCTGTTAAGGTTATGCAGCTACAGTATAAACAATCCAGGTCAGCATCATACTTTTGGATGGATTTATTTAATTTCTTCACAAGGCCATTAGTTTGGGGGTGGCAAGGAGAGCACAAGCTCCTTTTAATACCCAACCTCTGACAAAGGTCAAAATTAATCTGTAAAAAAAAAAAAAGTGTACAGTATACTGAAAAATGAGAATTGTCCAATTTTTATCAAAGCACATTATCTGACAAAAATGTTACCCTAATAACAATCTCTTTGCCTTGATCAGTCAAAACCCTTTTTGGTGCTCCAAATTTATAGAAGAAATCTAAAATGAAGTCAAAAACTTCTTTTGCACTTTTTTATTTCAGTGGGTAGGCCTCTGTCCACTTAGTAAAATAATCAATCATAACACAAATGTATTGATTCCCCTGCTTGGTTGGAGTCAATTTCCCAACCAAATCCATTCCCACCAGTTTCTGAGGCTCTGTGATCTGGTAAAAAACAAAGGTGTATAGAAGGACAAAATGCATTTTACCAAATTTTGGAACACTGCTGTCATTTGTCATCTGGATCTGATGGCATCTCGAGTTTTTTTCCACAATGACCCCCCTAAACACTAGCATGGAGGCTAACAAAAACATAAATTGCCTCCTTTGGTGAGCAGGCCATCTGATAAAGAATAGACAAAGGCTAAGGTGATTATTTGCACTTGTGCCACTTACCTTTCATTATATAGCTTTCAGCTCTTTTTTTAATGATGAACTTATCCTGCTTGGAACATCCAGGAGGATATGTTCCATGGAGAAGAAAATTCTCCAGCTCTCTGACTTTTACAGGAACCATCTTCTCAAAATCACCTCTTGTCACCTCTATGCTCATTCTCTCACTATCTCACAACTATCCACATTCACTCACTTAACCGCCACAACTATCTACACAAAGATGGGTGAAAAGTGAAATATATAGGCTTTTCAATTGACTGATTAATTTTTGGTAATATTGAACATCTGTTTGGACTTGTCATGTGGACAGAATGAAACTGATAGCGTAACGGTTTTAAGGTGGACAATTAGATGACCACTTAGGTTACTATAATTATGGAGAGCTGATTTGAACACTAACTTTTCAAGGTTTTCAATTAATATTTAATCATTTGATACAATGCACTTATTGTGTGCATACATGTTTTTACATCGTACTTACGTCACTACATGCAGATTTTTTTTTTAAATGTATGTAATTAATTTCTGTAATTACATTCATAGTTACACTTTAACCCAACTTTAAACCTACCCATACCATTAACCTGTCCCTAACCATAAATAGCAGCAAGAGTTTTGCAATACAATATGAACATATGTACTGTAACAGTCACTTGTCTCACCAGCCACTGTCACAATTCCCAGATTTCCTCCTGTTACACACCTGCTACTCATCCATCAATCACCCGCACCTGCATCCACTCACCTCACTCCATAAATAGTCTCCTGCTTCACTCCTTCAGTGGCTTGTCTCCTCCATGGAAACTCACCTGTCTCTGTTTGTCTGTTTGTCTGTGTCTGTGTCTGTATCTCCTCATTGTGCTGAAACGGATCATCTCAGATAAGACTGTGAACTTTGCCATAAATGCTTCCTGTTTATCTGCACCCGCCTACTTGACTTCTTTTGTTGGAAGCTTCTGAGTTTCTGGAATAAACTTACTGTGTGTTTAAAAACTTGACTTGCCTTTGCCTCTTCTAACTGTTACATGTACATTGTACTTGTTTTTTTTAAGTAAATACATAGTAGTTGATGTAACCTAATATAAAGTGGGACTGTTACATTTTCTGACATCCTGACAGAGGATTTCAACAAATGTTGAAACAGAGATTTAGTTGGCGTTTCAGTGTGTGATGTAGACTTCATAACATTGGCAATGAACAGCAAAACTAGATGTATGCAGGATTTACAACAAGTGTAATTTACTTTTGTTTAAATAACTTTGCAATTTATTTTGTATTGGAATCCACTAGACACAGCATAGCACAATTTACAAAATATTGTCATTACAGACCTACATAAAAAGACCATCAGAGTTTTGATTTAATACAAGAACCCAAATGTCCAGTTTCCATGTGTCAATGTCATCAGTCATCTTTAATCTTTGGAATATTCCCCGTGTTTTGTTTTGTTTATATTTGTTGGGTTTACATTTATTGATATGAATGATTATTTTCTATTGTTGTTTAATGTTAGGGTTATTTTTCTTGTCTAAGGTGCACATTAGGTTAAGAAACAGAGACACCAAGAGGTTTCTTTCTGGAATTTTTCCTCTGGGTTTATGACTACAGCATGATTCTGGGGGTAGGGGTTTAAGAGGAAGTGTGGCCTTCCTGTTTCACATTTTATACCATCATATGGAATTTTGGGTAGTGTAGACATAGTCTACTGGTTAGTCTGTACCAGGGTTCTTGACCATTTTAAAAGTAAAATTTAATGCTTTTTAAGACCTCAACAAATATAATTTAAGACCAAAAATTTCATAATTTCTTTGGAATAGGCTACTCAATTTATTGCCTCCTAAAATGGAAATCAAAACTTGAAAGTTTTCCATTTGGTATCAAGTATGTGCAATGTGTAAACTCGGTAAGTAAAAAAAAAAAAAAAAAAAAAAAAAAAGTAAAAATACTTTTCTATGAGACCTTTTTCTTTTCTTTTTTTTGTTCCTTGTGATGTAGAACAGAGCCAACGTAACATAGATAAGTTGGATTACACTAAACGTAGTGTGTGCCAGTCTCATCTTCAGTAGTCCAGAATCGCAAATGAAGGTCCATTTGTTTGTTCTTTGTCATTTTATTCAAACTTTCGTCAAACATGACGACATATGGCTTCTCACTAACGCTGCACGATAGCTCCTTCTTGATGAATGAAGTGATGCCATATTTGGCGACATATGCAGTTTTATTTTCACCACAGGTGAATGACTTTGCAAGCTGCGAATCGGGGAACATGGCAGCAAAGATGTCACGTATATCCTCGTTAGATTTAAATTAATTGTGCCTCGTCACAGTATGGAGAACCCACAGTACCTCTGCCTTTTGGGTGTCTGGCGGTGAAATGAAACTTGTTATAGCCGATTGAGAGGTGGCGTCTGAACTAGTAACATTGTTAGGTCGAGCTTAGTGGTGCAACGGATCCCAAAACTCACGGTTCGGATCATATCACGGAGTTTGAGTCACGGATCGGATCATTTTTCGGATCAGCAAAAAACAAACAAAACAAAAAAAAGGTTGTTTTTTTTGTTTTTGTTTTTTTACTAATTACTGAATGCTTACTTTAAGTACTTCTAATCCACAGCAAAAACTACAAGGCTGAACTAAAGTCAGTAACAAAACAAGAACAATTACACAAATGACAAGTGTAGATGAATACAATAAAATCAATAACCCTAGTATTCAGGTGCGGAGATTTAATAATTAATTGTAAAATAACTAGTGCTTCTCACTGCAGGTATTTATAGGATGCTATCTCTTTAAGGCCTAATGCACGTACCTAATACTGGCACGCATCTCTTTCTCAGCAGTTTCGGTTCACTGAAGATATAACCGACTGTGTTTACCAGAAGACCAAAACGGGTATTTAGACATGACTTTGTATGTACGTTTCCGTTCAAATAGAAGTTAAAGTGGAATCAATCTGTGTGAATCGCGCCTCTCTCTCTCTCTGTGCGCGTGCTCGCTTCAGGTGTGTGCGGCAGCAGTAAAAAATAAAAAATAAGAAATCAGCGTGTTCCCTTTTTAAATTGTTTGAATTGGTAAACCAATTCAATCCAATACATGGGGGTTGGTCCGTACGGATCACGGATCATCTACGATCCGTTGCACAGCTAGCAATTTACACTTTCCCATCTTTGCATTTTGAACCTCACCTCGACAACCTAATGGCAGCACGCAGGTGCAGACCGACTTCAGCGTCTGTAGCCGACCTACCGTAATAAGCTAATAAATCACGGAGACTGTCATTTCACTCCTGTTTCACACATACTAAATTGATCAACTATTAGATGTTTTACGATGGACCACTGTGCTATCGTCATTAAGCACACCGGCTGAAAATGTAATACCTGCAGCAACTTTACGGTAAATTTAAGACAATTTAAGACCTTAATTTCCCGGATTTTAATTTAAGACATTTTAAGACTTTTTAAGGACCCGCGGGAACCCTGTATACAGGGGGTCATTATTAATTGTTAACATGGGCACAGTGCCTTTAAAGTGCCACATGCAGTCTTCCCAGATTTATAGCACCTGTGAATTCTGGACACCAATATAATAATAAAATCATATGTAAAATGATGTAAAACGGACTCGACGACAGCGTTGAAGATCCAAATGCGAGCTTTATTGAACAGATCGTTTTCAGGACAGGCAGGGTCAAACACCAGCAAACATCCAAGGCAAGACAAAAAGCATAATCCAATAACACAGGCGAGGGTCAAAATACAAATGAGCAGTCCAAAGTAACAAAACAACAAGGCAATGAAACAAAGACAAACTAGAGAGCTTGGGTAGCCATGGCAGAGCAGTCAGTTCAGGAGGCCATGGTGGATCAGGGAGCTTGGGTAGCCATGGCAGAGCAAACAGTTCAGTAGACCATGGTGGATCAGAGAGTTTGTGTAGCCATGGCAGAGCAGGAAACCATGGTGGTGCAGGGACAGCAGGAACATGGACAGTGGTTGAACAGACAGTAAGTTCATCTATGGGTGGGTACCCCCTTTTGAGGATCTGCAGCGGGAGCTGCCACATCAGGGGGTTCCGCTGTGGACACCGCCTTCATAAGAGGCATTGGCGCAGTGGACACGTGGACAGACAAGGCCTCCGGAGCAGACTCATGGTAAGACAAGGCCTCCGGAGCAGACTCGTAGACAGATTCATGGACAGACAAGGCCTCTAGAGCAGCCTCGTGAACAGACTCGTTGACAGACTCATGGACAGACGAGGCCTCTGGAGCAGACTCGTGAACAGGTGAGGCCTCTGGAGCAAACTCGTAGACAGATTCATGGACAGACGAGGCCTCTGGAGCAGACTTGTGGACAGACTTATGGACAGATGATGCCTCTGGAGCACAGTGTGCAGCCCATACACTCAAAATGGCCATCACAGGTAGTGCAGTAGGCAATGGGATGGCCACCGGGCTGGAAGGTTTGAGGCTTGGGAGCGTCAGCTCTGCATGGCTTGCTTGGCTTGGGAGCGTCAGCTCTGCATGGCTTGCTTGGCTTGGGAGTGTCGGCTCTGCGTGGCTTCCTTGGCTTGGGAGCGTCGGCTCTATTGGTATGCCTGCAGCCCGCACTGACATTAGAGGAGGGTCCATTACACTGGCAATCATAACATGACGTGACTCTGATAGATCAGACAAGACATGGCGTGGCTCTGACAGATCAGACGAGACGTGACTTGGCTTTGAAGGGATGGCTGTGACTTGACTTGATGTTGGAGGAGCAGCTGTGACTTGACCTTGAGAGAGCAGCTGTGACTTGACTTGGCTTTGAGGGAACAGCTGTGACTTGACTTGGCTTTGAAGGAACCACTGTGGCTTGGCTTGACTTAGCTGGAACAGCTGCAACTTGGCTTGACTTTGCTGGAGCAGCTGCGGCTTGATGTGATTCAGGGGGTGCTGCTGTGTCTTGACGTGACTCTGTAAGTGCTGCTGTGTCTTGACTTGACTCTGGAAGTGCTGCTGTGTCTTGGCTTGTCTCTGAAGGAACAGTTGCGACTTGACCTGTCACATGAACCTCAGCTGCAACGTGACTTGACTTAGCAGGAACAGCAGCTGTGATATGACTTGACTTAGCGGGAACGGCAGCTGTAACGTGACATCTTGGCGACAGGCTCTGGTGTGGCGGCCATCTTGGCGACAGGCTCTGGCATGGCGTGAGCAGGCCCTGGAGCGGCAGGCATAGTGTGAGCAGGCTGTGGCTTGGCAGACATGACGTGAGCAGGCTTTGGCGTGACTTAAGCAGGCTTTGGCTTGGCAGGCATGATGTGAACAATTCCAGACGTGACGTACAGGATGTGAAAATGTTCCAGTGGTGTGGATACTGTGGGATTGTGGGACCCCACAATCCTTATATGCAATAGGAGTTTTGCTGTTTTAATGGGTTTTGTTACTTTCCACAATTGTATGATCAATCCACTTGTTCGTTTAGCTTAATAGTTTACGCATATATTGTCAAGCCTGAAATTATTCATACCCCTGGCAAATTCTGACTTAGTTACTTTTATTCAACCAGCAACTTTTTTTGACTGGAAATGACACAGGCTTCTCCCAAAAGATAATAAGACGATGTACAAGAGGCATCATTGCGGAAAAAAATATTTCTCAGCTTTTATTTACATTTGAACAAAAAGTGGCATGTCCAAAATTATTCATACCCTTTGCAAACTGTCACAGTCTATTGGAAAATCCAAAGTTCAATACTATTCCAAATAGTCCAAGCTGTTGGTTTGTGGACAGTCACGCTAAGACAAAGGAGTTCACTGAGGACCTGCGGCTGCACATTGTTTTGCAGTGGCCCAGCCAGAGTCCTGACTTAAATTTAATTGAGAATCTGTAGAGAGAGGTAAAGATCAGGGTGATGGCAAGGAGACCCTCCAACCTGAAAGAGTTGGAGCTTATTGCTAAAGCAGAATGGGCAAAAATACCAGTGGAGACATGCAAAAAGCTGGTCAGCAATTATAGGAAGTGTTTAATTGCTGTAATAGCCAATAAAGGCTTTTCTATTGAATATTGAGAAAGGTATGAATAATTTTGGACATGCCACTTTTTGTTCAAATGTAAATAAAAGATGAGTAATAATTTTTTTTCCACAATGATGCCCTTTGTACATCATCTTATTTTCTTCTGGGAGACGTCTGTGTCATTTCTAATAAAAAAAAAAAAAAAAAAAAAAAAAAACTTGCTGGTTGAATAAAAGTAACATTAAGTCAGAATTTGCCAGGGGTATGAATAATTACATGCTTGACTCGTGTCCACCAGCCTGGTTATAAACTTCCCCACCAGTGCTGGGTCCAGTGGAACTTAGCAGATGACCAAAACACAATTATCTAAATAAACATTTACATTCCTGAGGTAGGAAACCTTTATTATATCTTACGCATATCAGCTTTACCAAAGAAAAACATCTGTTTGGCCTACATTCACTTGCGATGTGAAAGTAGCTTCGATTTCACAGACGTGCATGTTTTCTTGTGCCATTTTAAACTGCTGAGCCATTTAAAACTCTTTCTACAAAAAGAACAAGAATAGGGTCTTACATCTGTGTGACTTTTCATATGTATCTGTAAGTGTAACGGCAAAATAAATTTTTTATTACACAGATCACAATTAAATTGTCTTTCTCCAGGGTGAACGTGCAGATGTTTCTTTAAATGTCTCCTTTTAGTAAACATCTTGTTATACTTTGAATGCTGTAGTTGTTTTTCAGCATGAGTTTGCAAATGACATTTCAGTTCTCTATGATATGTGAAACTCTTCTTACATTTAAGACACTTGTAAGGTTTCTCTCTGGTGTGAAGCCTCATGTGAACCTCACGGTTTCCTTTGATTGTGAAACACTTTCCACACTGAGGACAGGCGTAAGGCTTCTCTCCAGTGTGAACTCTTATGTGAACCTCAAGGTTTGTTTTGTTTTTGCAAGTCTTTCCACAGTAATGGCACATGAAAGGCTTCTTTCCCAAATGAATCTGTACATGATTTTTGAGATGTTTACTGTCTGTGAAATCCTCTCCACACTGATGACATATAAAACGGTTCTCTCTCGAGTGAATCCTCATGTGGTGATTAAGAGTTACTGTAAATCTGAAACTCTTTCCACACTGACTGCACACGAATGGCTTCTCTCCAGTGTGAATTCTCATGTGGGCACTAAGGGTTCCTTTATGCTTAAAACTAGTTCCACATTGAGGGCATGTGAAAGGCCTCTCTCCAGTGTGAACTCTCATGTGGCTTTTAAGACTTGCATTTTGAATGAAACCTTTTCCGCACTTCTGACAGGTAAAAGGGGTTTCTCCAGTGTGACTTCTCATGTGGGCATTAAGGGTTACTTTATGCTTAAAACTAGTTCCACATTGAGGGCATGTGAATGGCCTCTCTCCAGTGTGAACTCTCATGTGGCTTTTAAGACTTGCATTTCGAATGAAACCTTTTCCACACTCCTGGCAGGTGAAAGGGTTTTCTCCAGTGTGAATTCTCATGTGGACTTTAAGGCTTCCCTTTTGAGTGAAGCTTTTTCCACAATGTTGGCAGAAGAATGGGCTTTCTCTTGTGTGAATTCTCATGTGGACTGTCAGGTTTCCTTTTCTATTAAAACTTTTTCCACACTGTTGGCAGGAGTAAGGGTTCTCTCCAGTGTGAACTCTCATATGGACTTTAAGACTTACTTTTTGGCTGAAACTCTTTCCACACTGCTGGCATGTGTAAGGCTTTTCTCCAGTGTGAACTCTCATGTGGACTCTAAGGTTTCTACTTTGATTAAAAACCTTTCCACACTGTTGGCAGGTGAAAATACCTTCAGTCACTGTCTTTTTAGCTTTTTTCCTTGACAAAGTCTTTTTAGCCTCAAACCAACTAAAAGATTTTTCTTCAGCCATGAAATCATGTTCCTCATCTTCATCTTTCTTTCCATTCAGTTCCTGATTCTCCTCTTTCAGCACCATCAGGTCTAAAATGAAAACAACAAATAATTTAGTTAATGGCACAAAGCAACAGACATCTAAACAACTGGACATGTAAAGCTTCAAAAGTGTATGTGTTCAAAAGTGTTCAACATGTATACTTGATCCTATTCACAATAAGCTACTCCGAGAACCTCTTCAGAAACATTGCTCCTGAATTTCTAAATTAGGAGCATTTATCCTTAAGATTTTTTGTGAATATGCTTTAGATAAGGGATAGCCAAAATCGGTCCTGCAGAGTTTAGCGCTAACCCTAATCAAACACACCTGAACAAGCAAATAAAGGTCTTCAGGACTACTAAGGCTATAGACAGGTGAGTTTTTTTTCAGGGTTTCTGAAACTGTGTTTTGCCGTCAAATTCAAGTGGTGACTCGCTCAAGAAACATTCTGTTCAGCTTCCATAAACTAATGCCAACGAGACAAGGTAATATCCAGCAATGTCAGTAAACTGCAGTGTCTACCCTCTACTGCACATGTTTCCTTGCTTCTTGGATGTTAAAGGACTGGTAAGTATTAAATAATAATTAAAAATTGCATTGAAAAAAATACTGTTACATTAGGTATCTGAACGGTTATCTTTTTTTTTTTTTAGAGGTTGCTACAAGGTTCCTGGAAAAATGGAGCACTTGGAAAGTCATCCATGAGGCCAAGAACCTTAAAGAGACTGCTCTCCTAAAACAGCATCTGAAAGCTTGAGGATCTGATGATCCAGGTACAGTCATCATCAAAATAATAATGTTATTTGAGCCAATCTTCAGGTTAAAAAGTTGTTCTTGATTATTTCCCAAAAGCATTTTCCCTAGAAGTCTGCTAAAAACACAGTTATTGTTTAAAATATATTCTATCAAGAAAGCTCATCAGTAAATTCATGCTTTGTGAATGCTGATTAAAACTATTTACATAAAAAAAATGTAAGAACATAACAAGAGTTAAAGTCCCCTTAGCATCTACAAAACTATATCAACTACCCCACTAATAGTTTGTTTGTTTTATAGTTTATTTTAAGATATTATGATACACAATATACAGGGGCAACTTAGAGATGCCATAAACAGACTAGTTCACTACTGTTATTTTCTGTTTCCAGAATGCCCTGCTGGATCTTCTTTCTCCACAATCAGCTGGAAGAAAGCAGCCCATCAAGGTCAATGTTGAAGACCCAACATATCATCTGGTAAAATTTCATAAGGTTTGTTAAGACAACACTATTCTATTCCAAATATTTAACTTAAAGGATTAGTTCACTTCCAGAACAAAACTTTACAGATAATTTAGCCAAGATGTTCATGTCTTTCTTTCATCAGTCGTAAAGAAATTGTTTTTTGAGGAAAGCATTCCAGGATTTTTCCCATAGTGGACTTCTATGGTCCTTAACGGATTGAAGAATAAAAATGCAGTTTCAGTGCAGCTTCAAAGGGCTCTAATCGATCCCAACCAAGGAAGAACGCCAAACGATCAGTCATTTTTATAAATAAATTGAAATTTATACACTTTTTAACCCTAAATGCTGGTCTTGTCTAGCTCTGCGATGTGCATGTGTACTCTGTGCACTCTGGTTCGGTACATTTAGGGTATGTTGAAAAACTCCCATCTCATTTTCTTATTGCTGTTCTACCTTTTCTTTTTGCAAAGGGCGTTTGATCTTCTTTGCACGTTCACTTTGGGTCGGTACTTCTGCAGTGATGTAGGACAATTTTGAAGTTGGAGGAGAAAATGAGATGGGAGTTTTTCAACATACCCTGTCTTGAACCGGAGTGCACACAGTACACATGCTCAATGCAGAGCTAGACAAGATGAGCATTTGTGGTCAAAACATGTACACATATTCATTTATTTATGAAAGTAACTCTTCGTTTCACTAGATAAGACCTAGATTGAAACTGCAATTTTGAAGTTCAAACTCACGGGCACCATTTAAGTCCACAACATGGAGAGAAATGCTGGAATGTTTTCCTCAAAAAAAACATGAACCTCTTGGTTGACAAGGGGGTGAGTAAATTATCTTTTTTTTTGTTGTTCTGGAAGTGAACTCTTCCTTTAATGCCTATTGTTTATAAAGGGATGTTTATATTGTGTTTCAGTCATGCCAAAGTCTTGATGATCATCTCCTGACCACTGAAGGAAACCCTCAGCCATATCTTCTTGCCTCAGGGACTTCAGAAGCACAGGTTTCCACCTTTTACATTGTCTTGGACAGAGAAGTTTCGCCTTGTCGGTCATGTGCATCATTAGATGATTTTGAAGAGCTGTTCAAGTCCTATTTTGTTTTCAGTGTGAAGTATCATGATGTTCTGTCCAGCCTGTACACATTTTTACAGACAACTCTATATAATATTGATATAGGTACAACTGAAGTCAAAGAACTGACCGCAAGCTGCTGAACAAGCAGTAATTGTCTTATTTATGTTAAGTTGTTTCCTCTGCACTCCATCCTTTAGTTCAGCTTTGTTTCTGTCCAGGCGCCTCAAACTAATTAATTTAATGTATCCTGGTATAACTGTGGAGATATTCCTTGTTACTTCATCTGATGTATGTCTACCTCTGGTTACACAATCCTACTGCACTATTTTATAATCCTGCAGGCTTGATTTTATATAATGCAGTGATGTGCGGTTGACAATGCTGTATACAATTTTACTAAACATTTTTTGTTGGCACTCTGTTAGCTGCATAAATGTAATAAATGTTAATGTTTTGCTGTTAGATTTTACAGTATTTTATGACAGCAATTAATTTCAAAGTGTTTACTTTACATGCATGAAATTTCTAAACCTAATCTATGGATTTGCTCAAATAAAAGCAGCAAGTCGAGAGCATGGCATTCAGTGTAGTCATTTCCACATAAAACATTATATTGTGTTAGCTCTAATAAGTGTTCAAGTGTTTTTAACACTGGTTAAGGAGTTTAAATTATAATTAACTCAATTTTAGAGTTACAATTACTCTCCAGAAGATTAATATTTTAACTCCAGAAAGTGTTAAATTTTAACTCTGAAAAAGTGTTAAAAATTCAACTCCAAGAGCAGAGTTATTTTAACTCTCTGCTGGAGTCTATTTGATGGTCACGCATGTACACTCAGATTGAGTTGATTTTAATTACCAGGGAGTTTATTCCAAAGACCAGAATTTGCTGTGTAGTACATCAGCACTCCAGGACTGACGTTGCCTACCCCTGCTATAGACCAATCTAAGATTTGCCATTTATGTCCAAAACATTTGAAAAAAATGTGTTTCGCAGAGAAACAGTATGGAGAATATTGAAGAATTCCATAATTTAAGTCACATCGTGGTGCAGAGTCTGTGCTTATTAAAGAATTATGTTGTCATTTGTGGACAAACATTAGCACATTTTGGTCCTAGTTTTCCAACCATTTCAACTTTGTTTGTGTGAAGAAACATCTCATCAGACACAATTATGAAGTAATGCCACAGGGCTCAGTATTAGGTCCTTTACTTTTCTCTTTGAATATGTTTACTATTTGAGATATTAGGTATCATTCTGTTATGCTGATGATGTTCAGTTTTATATTCCTTATAACCTGACAAAAATCTTAGAAAAGTGTTTTAATGATAGACGGAAGGGGGAAGGGGGAATTTTGGAAACAGAAGCATTTTTAGGTGGAAGAAGAGTCTAGTTGGTTTAAAATGCAACAGTTAATAAGCTTAATATATTCAAACAAAAAGTCATATATTAGCCCAATTTTATCAACACTAAACTGACTACATGCTAGGTTTAGGATCAACTGTTATGTTCTATACATCTTTGTTGTTTGCTGATATTGTGTCTCTGCATTTCTATTTTTTTTCCCCACTCCTTGTGAAAGAGCTGACTTCTTTTAGGTGTTTAAATTGATCTGTGATTGTTGGCATGCCATATTTTGTATCCTTCTTGTCACATTTCTCATTTTGCTTACATTGGCCTGACCCCACCTTAACTTTATTGCTTCCTTTTAAATAAATGTATTGCTCTTTAAATGACTGCTGTTACGGTCTCATAATATGATGTGCCTAAGTAGATGGAGATGTGGCTAATTTACATTTTTACACTTGATGCCAAGAATGTTCTACAAATTTGCTGCTACATAGAGCTGAGGGCTGTGTTTCCCCGATAACATTGTCTCTTAGCATGCTACAAAGCTTTTGAAGGTATATCTTAACTACAGGTGTACCTTTTCTAGGTGTGTTCCTCAAACTATACCTTAGATCAGAGGTCTTCAACCCTGTTCCTGGGCACCCACTATCTTGAATAGTTTAGCTACAACCCTAATCAAACACACCTGAAACACCCAATCAAGCTCCTCAACATGGCTCGAAAATTACATGCAGATGTGCTGAAGCCGTTTGGAAATAAACTTTCCTGGAGAGTGTGTCCCCAGGAGCAGGGTTGAAGACCTCTGCGTTAGAAGGTTGCTTAAGATATACCCTCTTATGTGCGACATTACCGGGTGCTGTCCATGGCGGTGGTGCTGAATTGATTGCTATTGATGGCTCAAAAATGGATTATTCACTCTATGCAGGTTCTGCTTCAGTGCGGTACATGAGAAAGCAGTGTTCTTTATAAAATAAATGTTACATTTAAGTACATGACACTAGAATGAGAAAGAAAAACATACAGTCCAACAGTGCTTTAACAAAAAGCACTTCAGGAACAGTTGAAATTGCATTTATAAGGACTCACAGGATCTTAAAAATAAATTAAAAAATAATTCAAATTGCAAACTAAATCCAACTCTGCAAATTTTATATACGAGACAGCAACCTCATGTCCAAACAAGCGTATCATTAACTGGCTGCCTTTTAAAAGAGTAATTTATATTATCATAATATATTTTCCATAGTGTCTTCATTTACTTTCAACCAGGGTTGATTGCCCAGCAGGCACATCACATTATTGATGTGAATCTCTAATTTCTGTTATTGGATGAGCTACTCCATAAAAACGCAACACGCGAAACAAACAACTAACAGCTATTACACCGGAGAAAAAAAGAGAGCAAGTGGAGAGCCGCCAGCAGCTGAATTTCATAGTAGCTCCATTGAGTTTGTCTCTACAAATTCGGACCAACAAGATCTAGAAGTTGCTGAATATGCTGCTATTTTCATTTTTGTTTTCAATTGCAGCTTCTGACATGGTAGCCAGTAGACTAAAGTTTTAGTACACATATACACTATGTATGGCTCTGCGGATGGTCACCGTCTTTGCTTTTGCACAGCTAATCGCAGTTGAACAAACTCCCCATTCTTTACTGTCTAATGGCTTGCCAGGTGGTGTATCTTTGGATAATATAGCCTAATATAAAAAGAGCTAATGACCATCAGTGTAACAACATTTTTTTCTTTGCGTTAAAACACTTCAGTTAGCCTAATTCAACACTGGGTGTATTACAGCTTAATTTTTATATTTCAGTCTATACAAATGAATTCTTGTGATCTATCAAAAGTGATAAGGTATAGCTAAGCGCTGTTCCAGACCAACGTTACAAAAGTACAGTGAGGAAAAAAAAAAATTTGATCCTCTGCTGATTTTGTATGTTTGCCCACTGACAAAGAAATTATCAGTCTATAATTTTAATGGTAGGTTTATTTTAACAGTGAGAGACCGAATATAAACAAAAATCTGGAAAAACACATTTCAAAAAAGTTATTAATTGATTTGCATTTTAATAAGTGAAGTAAGTATTTGATCCCCTATCAATCAGCAAAATTTCTGGCTCCCAGGTGTCTTTTATACAGGTAAAGAGCTTCGATTAGGAGCACTCTTATAAAGGGATGTTAAGAACGTTTTGGGAGACACAGCCCAGGATTGGTTGCATCAGCCGTTCCTAAGTTCTTATATAAAACTGTCCTCCCAATAGGTTTAGTAACTATGATTATGAAAAGGGAAAATGAGTTTTTCGACATACCCTAAATTTATGGAACTAGATTACACAGAGCACGCACGTGCCTGGCAGACCTAGACAAGATGAGCAGATGAGTGTTTTTTTTTTTTTTTTTTTTTTAGAAAATGACCAATTGTTTTGCTAGATAAGACCCGTATTCCTCAACTGGAATCATTTAGAGCCAATTGAAGTTAAGGAGAATGTGAGGGCTTTGGTGTTGATAGCGTTGCCATAAAAACACACAATTCAGATAGAGTATGTCAAGTATTGTAATTCCGGAATTACGACATGGTGTGAATGCATCATTAACATCATATTGGCTGGTCATGTGATCTCAACATGTCTGTCCATGGACACTCCATATCAAATAAAACCATTTTCATTTTTGGCCACTAGTGTGGCATTCTTCAAAAATAGCATTAATTTCTGTGGAGTTTGACATAAAAAAGATCAAATGAATGAGTTTAGATTTGAGGATGAAAACCAACCTGTTTGTGTGTCAGTATCTTCATGTTTTACTCTAAATGCTTCATCAATCTTCACGTCCTCACTCTCCTCTTTAATGAATGCCATGGTTATACTAGTCAGGTGGATAGTTGCTTCATCAGGTGTTCTTCTGCGTCTTTGGGCACATGTTTGGGATTAGAATAATAAACAGAAAGCAAAACTTTAATGAAAACATTTGCAGATTTGTTAGTAACAGACAGTTATAATTAAATGTTTGTGTTCTCGTTGAATTTACATTGTTTTGAACTAGTGTCGCTTGCGTTGATTCGAGCTCTTCGAATCACTGAATAATTTTGTAAATTAACTGGTTCAGCTCGAAAAGCTCCGTTTCTTATATCTCCGCTTGCAAAAGATTGAATTCGTGTTTACGATCATTTGAGTTATGACATAGTACGGGTCGGAACGAGAAGATGCACTTTTTGTTATTCGTGCGGATGCGCTTTACTCATAAACATAACGTTCATTAATGTTAGACAAAGCGTTACAGTGTTATATTAAATAATTAATCATTCGTTTTACAGTTCTTGTGCAAACTATACACTTATCTGAACGGACTGCACTGATTTGAACAGTGTTCAATGGTTATAACACAAACCTGTCTTCAGCCAAATCACAACAAATGCAGGAGCAGAGCGCAAGCCTTATTATATCGCTAGACCAAAATAAAAGTCTTCTTCTTCTTCTTTGGAATTTTGCACCATAGGCACATACCGCCACCAACTGTTTACATTCATACATGGATGTCCCGTGTCTATTCATACTTTATCGTTTTATTTCGGGTTCACCCAAGCTGTATTTCTGGCTGCTGCATGTTCAGTTCCCATGCCAAAAACCCAGCTTGTGTGCTCCCCTATTCGTTTGCTTTATTATTTATTTTTTCTTTATATTTAATTCCCTTATCAAATTCGTTTGTTTCCACAATATATTCCATTACTATTCTTTGATTAACTCTTGTGCGACCTTATGGACATTTCTGTCCATTTTAGTTTAGTTTTTTATTATAATGCCAACCTATTTATTTTGAAATTTTAATATTTAATATTTATATAGCAGACTGGTTGTAGAGGGGTTCTGGCCACTTTCCCAGCCTGGCCAGGCTGGTCTTAGCTGGTCAGGCTGGGAAACCAGCTAAAACCAGCTACTTTCAGCTTAAACCAGCTACGACCAGCCAATCAGCCTAGGCTGGTTTTAGCTGTTTTTTTTTTTTTTTAGCAGGAAAATCACCTCATCTTTCCTACATCTTCCAAAATGGTATACTTCTTTAACGGATGAATTAATTTTAGAATAAAATTTATTAACTGATGTTGATAATCTTCACCATAAATGCTAACATTATATGACACTACATATTTATGTGAACATTTTGTTGGTTCTTTGAGGTTTTTTTTTGGTTTTTTTTACTGCATCTGTATACTGTTTTCTTGGTATTTCTTCTGCCATGTTATTTTGTTCTTAATCTCTCCTTTTTTGCACTCTTTCACAGCAACTGCATACGTGATTTTATTATCTATCATGTATCTCTGAATTTCTTGTGCTTGTTTTTGTTTTGTTTTCTGTATACTGCACCATGGTCTCTTCCACAGTTGCAGCATTTCCTAGTCCATGCATTACATTGTTCATTCTACACCAAAACTCTTCTCTCTAGCTTCCAACAGTTGTATTGGATGTAGGTGCCCCCCGTCTTTGTTTTCAAACTCTAATATTCTGTTTCTTCTATTATATCCACACTTGAGTCTTCTACTTCAGCCCTAGGTCTTTTCTTTATTCTTATCTCACTATTGTTCTTTTTTTTTTTTGGTGACAAACAGTTTAAACCTTTCCTCTTTGTATCTTACTTCCTCATATCCTTTCTCGTCTTTGTCTGCCTACTCTTTGCCATTCAATGTTTTATGTATTTATCAGTGCCAACTTGTTCTCCATTTTTATTTTAATCTTTCTTCATTTTAATAGTTCTACCCAAAATAAAAGTCTTCTTTTTCTCCTTTTATTTTACTGGTGAACTGGTGTTGTGAGCACATGCCGCCACCTACTGTTAAAACTCCTGTTCACACACAAAAATCACAAAAGTACATAGAAATGTATTATGATATAATATGTAATATGATGAATTCATTCTAAAATACAAAACTGTAAGATTTAGGTGCAGAACCATTTATACCATGAGTTAGGAATATATACAAGGTAATTAGAAGTGCATTTGATATATGTTTTTGTTTTTAATTAAAATAGATGCTGTTTTAATCACAATAGTCAGGTCAAGTCAAGCTTTATTGTCATTCCATTACACATGTGGACATACAGTGGAACGAAATGTCGTGTCTCGCAGGACCACGGTGCTACATAAATAAAAATAAATATAAACATACAACACTAGACATAAGAGCAATTTTTTAAACCTATACACAGCTAACTTACTGAAGCGGTAATCTAACTATACGTATACTATAAATAATTGACTATAAACATAACCTAAGACAGACTATACAAGTACTTTACATAATACTGTACAATATTGTGCATGATATTGTGCAAAAGAGGTATTTAAGGTTTAAAAGCAAGTAGTGCAATATGACTTGTGGTGCATTCACAAGTAAACATTTGTGTTATCTTGTTGAGTCCATGTAATATAGAGTGTTTATAAGAAAGTGTCTGGTACATATAGAGAGAAGAGTCTCTAGAGAACATCAGAGACATGTTGGAAAGAGACATATGTACACTGAATGTAGGAAGCACTACAGACTCAATTCGTACCTGGGTCGCTGCGATACAAGTGCCACACTGTGCAAAACTGTGATTACTTTGTGTCCTTTTTTTTACTGTTACAAGCACTGCTATAGGCAAATTAAATTTATTTTCATCAAAGACAGCACTAAAGATATAGATTTAAAGACTGTGCAACGCTGAGAAAAAAGTCTTACGATAGGTGCAGTAAACAATGCATGAAAATAAACGTGAAACTGCCTGTATAGCAGGGGTTTTCAACATGCGGGGCGGGGCGGGCCCCCCGCCAGGGGGGCGCCAAGACCTGCAAAGGGGGGCACGAGAATCTGACTCGTTCACCCGAGTAATTATGAGGACGAGCTTTCAATGTTTTAGGCATCCACTAGGGGGCAATCTGATTAAGGCCGCAGCTAATTGTCAGGCAGCTGTTAGCAGAGTTGGTGCGATCGAGTTAAGTAGTCTGGCATTCAAAATAAAATGGACAGATGGCTTTTTAAGATTACTAACAGTGAAAGTAAAACAGGTGAAACGTCTAAAAAAAAAAAGAGGAGTGCCCGTCTGAAGCATTTCAACTTCAAACTGATGGCTTTGTGAATCAGCATTTTCTGTATATACTTACATCAAAAGCAAGTATCGCTCAGGCTTATTGACAGTGGAGGATGATTTACGGTTGGCCATGTCAGGAATTTAACCACGGATTGGCATGTTGTGCTCTCAGAAACAGGCTCAGCCATCACATTACATTAGGTAAGCTGGTTATACATTTATGTTTAAATGTAATTAATGCTACAAACTTGATACGCAGCAAATAATATGTAAATGATGTTCGCATATGCATTACGCCGGAGAGGAGGGGGGGGGGGCGCGAATGAAATTAGACAAACTTGGGGGGGGGGGGGGGCATATCCTAAAAGGTTGAAAACCCCTGCTGTATAGAACACAAAACTGCATAAAACTCGAAGCTGTTAAAGACAAAGCTAGTGGACACAACATTATCATCTACAGAATGTTTTGCTTCCCTTTTACCTGACATGATCTGTCATTAATGCTGCAGGAAACAATTGCATAAACCAGCATAACATTAGATTTCAGTGCATGCAGAAAGAATAAAACCATCCGTAACATTTCTCTGCCCATGCACTGCACAACTGCTCCAAATGTAATTGCAATTAAATTATTTGGCGACTTGACGGTCTCGCATTACGCTGCGGGTTTAAATATGGTGCCTTAACTGAGGTTCATTTAATACATTATGACATTGACATTTTATTTTGGTGTGTGTGTAATCCGGACATGCAATAGTCCAGGCGTGGTGCAAACAAAGTCCGAAACGGCAAGACAAAGGGATAATTCAGGACTGGCTAAAGTCCAAGACAGGCAGAGAACAGAAAAGACGAGTTAAACAGGCTAGGATCAAGACACGGGTCATACAGGCAAGGAACAAGACTAATCTAGACTAGGATACAGGCTCCGTAAGGTAGCTATTGGCTAACCACCGATAAGCACTAACCACACTTGGCCCTGAATGATAGTTGGGGCATTGTATTTATAGTGTGTGATTGGCTGCAGGGGAGAGTGTAATCAGCAAAATGCAACATGGGAAGTGTAGTCCAGGGCGAACAGTCTGTGTAGTTTAAGAGTCAATTTAATAGGAAGGTGGTGAGCAGACAGAAGACCACGAACAGGATTC
>NC_133362.1:47633823-47685527 GCF_049309525.1 Garra rufa
AGGTTAAACGACTATTGGTAGTGCCAAAACAAAAGACGGAGATGGTCCTGGAGCTCGCCCACGCTCACCCTATGGCAGGCCATCTGGGGGCCCAGAACACTACCCAACGAATCCGGGACAGGTTCCACTGGCCAGGGCTGGAAGCCCAAGTGAAGAGCTTTTGCCAAGCTTGCCCTGAATGCCAACGCACGTCTCCTCGGAAGCCTCCCCCCAGTTCTCTGATCCCTCTGCCCATCATCGGGGTGCCTTTCGAGCGGATCGGGATGGACATCGTAGGGCCGTTGCCGAGGTCTGGCCGGGGACACGAACACATTCTTGTCACCGTTGACTACGCCACCCGGTATCCAGAGGCAGTCCCCCTTCGCCAAGCCACCGCCAAAGCCATCGCCCGTGAGCTGTTCCTGCTCTCCAGCCGGGTGGGTATTCCGTCGGAGATTCTGACCGACCAGGGAACCCCATTTATGTCCCGGCTAATGGCTGACCTGTGCCGGCTGCTGAAGGTAAAGCAAATCAAAACATCTGTCTACCATCCTCAGATCGACGGGCTCGTCGAGAGATTCAATCAGACCCTCAAACAGATGCTCCGGAAGGTGGCGGCCGAAGACAAGAAGGACTGGGACTTGCTCTTACCATACGTTCTCTTTGGCATACGGGAGGTCCCCCAAGCCTCCACCGGGTTCACGCCCTTTGAGCTCCTGTTCGGCCGCCAGCCTCGTGGTCTCCTCGACGTAGCCCGAGAGGCCTGGGAGCAGCAGCCGGCCGTCTTCCGCACCGTGGTGGAGCACGTGCAGGACATGAGGAGTAAAATCGACAGGGTCATGCCGTTAGTCCGGGAACACCTCGTGAAGTCCCAACAAGCCCAGCAACGCCATTATAATCGGCCGGCCCAACCGCGGGAGTTCCAGCCTGGAGACAGGGTGATGGTCTTGGTCCCTAACGCTGCCTGCAAGTTCCTCGCTCAGTGGCAGGGCCCGTTTACCGTGGAAGAAAGAGTAGGCCCAGTTAACTATCGGGTAAGACAACCCGGCCGAAGACGACCCCTGCAGCTGTACCATATCAACTTACTCAAGAAATGGATTGGAGATAGGGACCAAGCCGTCGCCCTCGCCGTCACAGAACCCGCGGTTGTAGACGTCAATCCCCATCTGTCGGCCGCCCAGAAGACGGAGCTGCGGCACCTGGTCGGTCAGTTCCTGGACGTGTTCTCCGACACCCCCGGCCAGACTAATGTCCTCTCCCACGACATCCGCACTCCCTCCCGGCGTCATCGTCCGGCAACGGCCCTATCGAGTCCCCGAGGCCCGTCGGCAGGCTATAGAGGAGGAGGTCCAGAAAATGCTCAAGCTGGGGATCATTGAGCCTTCCCGGAGCCCCTGGTCCAGCCAGATAGTCCTGGTCCCGAAGCCGGACGGCACCCTCAGGTTCTGTAACGACTATCGACGCCTCAACGAAGTCTCGGAGTTCGATAGCTACCCCATGCCCCGGGTGGATGAGCTCCTGGAGCGCCTGGGAAGGACCCGGTACATCACCACCCTGGACCTGACCAAGGGCTATTGGCAGGTCCCCCTCTCCGCTGATGCCAGGCCCAAGACCGCCTTCTCCACTCCGTCGGGCCACTGGCAGTACCGGACCCTTCCCTTCGGCCTACATGGCGCTCCAGCGACGTTTCAACGCCTCATGGACGTGATTCTCCGACCCCACCAGAGCTACGCCGCGGCCTACCTGGACGACGTGGTCATCCACTCGGAGGCATGGGAGGACCACCTCGATCGACTCCGGAGGGTGCTGTCCGAGCTCCGCCGGGCTGGACTGACGGCCAACCCCCGCAAATGCTACCTTGCCTTGGAAGAAGCCAGGTACCTGGGTTACAGAGTGGGAAGAGGCCTCGTAAAACCCCAGGAAGACAAGGTTAAGGCCATCCTGGAAGCACCACCGCCACGCAGCAAGACCCAGGTACGGGCCTTCCTGGGGTTGGCCGGCTATTACCGTTGCTTCATCCCCAGCTTCTCCTCCATAGCCGCCCCTCTGACAGACCTGACCAGGAAGGGGCAGCCCGAGCAGATACGGTGGTCCCCGGAAGCGGAGCGCGCCTTCCAACAGATCAAACAGGCCTTAACCACGGAACCGGTCCTGCGCGCTCCGAACTTCAACTGCCCCTTCCTGCTCCAAACGGATGCTTCAGACACAGGATTGGGGGCTGTGCTCTCCCAAGTCCAGGAGGGAGAGGAGCATCCGGTGGTCTACATCAGCCGAAAGCTGACCCGGGCCGAGAGGAACTACGCTGCCGTGGAAAAAGAAGCACTCGCCATCAAGTGGGCAGTCCTGGAGCTCAGGTATTATCTTTTAGGCCGCAAATTTACTCTGTTTACAGACCACGCCCCGCTGCAATGGATGGCCCGGGCTAAGGACACGAACGCCCGGGTCACGAGGTGGTTCCTGTCGCTCCAGGACTTCCACTTCGATGTGCGCCACCGGGCCGGTTCCAGCAACAACAACGCCGACGGTCTCTCTCGGTCCTGGGCAGCTTATACAGGTCTGTCAGGGGTCACTCCCCACCCACCCCCTATCTCCCCTTTCTCTTTTCACCTCCAGGACCAGGACGTCGCTTGGGGGGGGGAGTGTGACGGGCGTCCCGAGGAGCAATCAGCGTCGCCCTGGCAACACACAAGGACCAGCTGGATCCACTCACCACGGACCAATCGGTCACGGCCCCGCCAGCTTTATAAGCAGCCTGCTTCAGCCAGAGAGTGAGAGATATCTCCAATGCACTGTGAGACTTACCTGACCGCTGTATCCTCTCCCTTACAGAGTCGCCGTGACCGCTTGGTCCCCCACTTCCGGGTTGCACGCTTTGGGGTAAAAGCACGTCCTTGCACCAACTCCCTGCACCGGCCACCGACACTAGGAGACACCAGCACCCAGGAAGAAGCCACCCTGCACCGCAAGGAAGACAAACTCACCTCTTCACTCACCGTATTGTTTGCTCTGCTTCACATCTGTCAATAAACGCACCCTCCGGGGCTCACTCAACTCTTGTTTTGTTGTTGCTGTTCTCCGCCCGGCCACAATATATATATATACCAATAAAATAACTAGCTATTATTTACACCACGATGGAAGCCTCAAATATCAGTCACTCTTGCTGTGCTGTTTTGTAGTGGACACTGTCGCACACTGGACGAGAAGCACAGTGCCCCAGTAAAGCACATATCGCACACTGAGCGCATCACGATCAGTTAAAGACAGCAGTCCAAAACATTTAATCTATTCCCCAAACAGTCAAAACTTAAGAATGAGCAAGTGGTGTCAATGAGTTTAAAGTTTGGGGATCGAAAAAACAGCAAACAGAATGAGAAATTGTCATCTGTAGCACAATGTATGAATCACAGAATTTATTAGATCCACAGAAAGACAAACGTTTTGCTGAAAATGCACAATACACAATCTTCCAACCTGGGATGAAGTCATTATGTACCTTAACAATAATTTAGGTAATTTAAAATATAATGCAATTTAATGGAACATTATGTGAGTGGTGCTGAGGCGCTCTGTGGCGCAGCAGGATTAGGAACAGCGCCCAGAGTCTCAGCTGGGATCCGCAAACAGTCGCCAGTGGTGCCGCCGGTGTGCATAGTCATGGAAAACAATGTGTGAAAATTTTAAAAAGGTGGTGCGGCGCTGTGCAGTGCTGCATGTCGTCCAGGGTGCAACCGTCTTAAGGCTGGATGGCCTTTTGTTTCAGAGGTGGAATTGTTAAAGATAACTTTTAGAAGATGACACCATAAGCTAGGCTGGTAGTTTATTTTTTACGAGAGTAGGGGGAGAGGACCTAGGCTCAAGAGTCACGGTTCGCTACTGCGTGACCACATGTAGCAACATGAAACATACAGGTGCCATTTAGTACACATGTAGACAACATACTACCACAGGTTATAATATGTAGAGTACATTTGGAAAACAGAAGCTGAGTGGTACATTTCTGGTGCTTAATTTCTAGATGTAACTGTTTCAGCTGAATGTCCCATTTTAAATTATCCATGGCTAAACCTCCAAGTGAGCGCAACACAACACACGTGAGTCATTACAGGGAACAGACACGTCAGTATTTGCCTCCACACTCACAACCTCACTTGTTTCAGGTGATTGTACTACTTCAGATTCACAGTTAGAGATAGGCTGTAAAATAACTTACTGTATCAGTGCAGCTTGAACCACCTCTACTCAGGACACTCAGACTAATTCATGCAGCCCTATATGCAACACACAGTGATTAAAGATAGTTGAGGGTACGGATGTCCTTCTCCCAGAGCGGGGCCAGGGCATCCTCTGCTAGTTTGGTAAAAACACAGGGAGACAGGGATAGTCCAAAGGGGAAGACTTTGTGCTGATATGCCCAACCCTCAAAAGCAAACTAAAGAAACGGTCTGTGTTAAAGTAGAATCGAGATATGAAAGTACGCGTCCTTCAGGTTGATAGCTGCAGACCAATCCTGGTGCTGAACGCAAGAAAGAATGTGTTTCTGCATCAACATCTTAAATGGTAGCCTGTGAAGGAATGAATTCAAGACTCAAACATCAAGGATTGACTGTAACCCACCGCTTTTCTTGGGTACGATGAAATAAGGGCTGTAGAAACTCAAATTCATCTCGGCTGGTGGGACAAGCTCTATTGCGTCCTTTGCCAGTAGGACTGCAATCTCCGCATGCAGGACATATCCAAGTCGACAGATGTGAAGAGGACACCCCTGAACCTAGGAGGGTGCCTGGCGAACTGAATCGCATAGCAGAGTCGGACCGCCTGAATCAACCAACAAGACGTACTGGGCAGAGCTAACCATAAATGTACTGCAACCGCACGGTCCACCAGGGGAACATCAATGTACCCCTTGGCCGCCCCACCGCCATGGGTAGTAAGGAGGGAAAAGCTCAAACATAAACGGCTCAAACACATCAGCACCATCTTCAGCTTCTGAAGACGATAGCCCCTCATCTGATACATTGATAGACATCTTATCCTACTCTGGAGCTCCAAAAGAGACACTGGCCCTGCTGTGGGACGAACCGGCACCGACGAACTGGGCTGGATAGAGGGCAAGGAGAATCTCATTATAAATGAAAGCCTTGAACTTAGCGTGGCGCTCACAATGTAGGCATGAGCCATCCACAAATGCCGTCTCAGCATGCTTACGTCCCAGACATGTGAGACAGTGATTGTGAGGTAAGGAAACTACCACACCCAGAAGCACACGGTCGGAAAGATCAAGTACTATTGTCAAGAAAATTATTAAATTTTGCACAGCCTTTGGTATGCCAAAATACATACTGTCTGATCAAGGCACTACCTTAATGTCAAAACTGTTCGCTAAAGCAATGAAGCAGTTAAATATTAGGCATCAAGTATCTAGTGTATACCTACCGCTGTCGCAAGGTTCTATTGAATGTTTACAAGGTACTCATTCAACTGCCAATGCCAGGTTCAGCACTTCAGGCTAAATTCACAGGCCCTTTCACGAGTTCGCGCTTACATATAATAAATGGCGTAAAGTTAAGCGTGTTTGGCGTGCTGTCCGGGAGAGGGCTCCGAGCTCGGTAATCATTCCCTGCCCAGCACGCCAAAAACGCTTCACTTCACGCCGTTTATTATATGTAAGCGCGAACTCGTGAACTCCGGGAGAGGGCTCCGAGCTCGGTAATCATTCCCGAGCCCGGGGCACTCCCCCTGCCCAGGGAGAGGGGTCCGAGCTCGGCATTTGGCCCGAACCCAATAGCGCTAATAACTATTATATTATAATAACTATAATAGCAAATAACTGCAGGACAGCAGCCAGATGACCCCCCAAATTTTGCTTAACTTGGCTGAAGGGATGCTGGACGTTTAGAAGCGGACAAAGTACGGGAGGAGCTTCTGCGGGCACTGCTAGGGTAAATAAGGAAGAAAGCATTCTGCGGGAGTGGAACTTGAGGCAGGTGGGAACTATGAATGGTGCTCTCGTGGGAGCGGGCATTGCTGCGCATAAGGGGAATAAGCGGGGAGCTCTGGCGGGAGCGAGCATTGCTGCTGCGTGAGGGAAATAAGCGGGGGCTGCAGCGGGGCTTTGCATTGCTGCGCATATGGGGAATAAGCGGGGGCTTCAACAGGAGCCAGCGTTGCTGCGCATAAGGGGAATAAGCGGGGGCTTCAGCTGGGGCGTGCATTGCTGCGCATAAGGGGAATAAGCGGGGGCTTCAGCTGGGGCGTGCATTGCTGCGCATGAGGGGAATAAGCGGGGGCTTCAATAGGAGCCAGCGTTGCTGCACGTGGGGGAAAAGCGGGGGCGTGCATTGTTGCGCGTATGGGGGATAAGCGGGGGGGCTCCAGCGGGGGCGTGCATTGCTGCGCGTAGGGGAATAAGCGGGGGCTTCAACAGGGGCGTGCATTGCTGCGCGTAGGGGAATAAGCGGGGGCTTCAACAGGAGCCAACGTTGCTGCGCATAAGTGGAAAAAACGGGGGCTTTAGTGGGGGCCTGCGTTGCTGCGCATTTGGGGGATAAGCGGGGGCGTGCATTGCTGCGCGTAGGGGAATAAGCGGGGGCTTCAACAGGAGCCAGCGTTGCTGCGTATAAGGGGAATAAGCGGGGGCGTGCATGCTGCGCGTATTGGAAATAAGCTGGGGCTTCAACGGGAGCGAGCATGGTTGCGCATATAGGGAAATAAGCGGGGCGGGCGCTGCTATGGCAGGGGGGGGGAAGCAAGAGGTCCCATGGGAGTGGGACGCAGAGGGGATGGTTGAAGCGGGCTAGAGATGGCGTGGACGGGGGTGGGCTGGCGCTAAAACGGGTTGGCCGATTAGGGTTTGATGGGTTTCCTTGATGAAAGCGCGATCTGATCGGATGTAGCTCTTGAAAGCTTCTGATGACCACCGGCTGAGCGCTTGGATCTGCTGTTGGGAGAGGCCTTTTTGAGCGGCTGTGGTTGCTGCGCCTATGCGGAATGAATGGCTGGAGAAATTGTCAGCTGGGGTGCCAGAGAGAAGCAAAACGGATTTAAGGTGCTTATGGAACCAGAAGCGTGTGGCGGGGCGGTTGGAGTCATCTGTAAAGAGAGGGTCGGAGGGGAGTCTGGATTGGGATTTCCTGAGCTGAAGGAAAGCTAGGAGGGTTTGGAAAGGTTGGAGGGGTGATTGAAGGTTAAAGATATAAATAAAGTGGCCTTTCTTAGTTTGGTCTGTCTTACTTTGCTTTATGAAGTAAGAGATGGTTTCACCGTCTAGTACTGCTAGATCGGAGATGGTAGGGTGGATGGCTGGGTTGAAGCCAGATGTAATGGCGAGCTCAGAGCATCTGAGGAAACCGAAAAAAGCCAGGATAAACATTGCGTCTAATGTGCGGGCGGTATGGATGGAATGGTAACCTTTACGGAGGGTGGAGATGCATTTGGTCAGGATCTTTAGGGTGATGGGTTGTCTGGGGTCTGGGCAGCTGGGCTGGGTTTTTTGTATACCTTTGATGAGGAGGGATGTCTGAGAATTGGTTATATGGGGTGAAGGCGAGCCATATAACAGTTTGTGGAAAAACGTCTCTAGGTTACGTATGTAACCCTAGTTCCCTGAGAAGGGAACGAGACACCGCGTCCCCTAGGGGTCGCTATTGGGGAACGCCGCAGCGTGACTCGTGTCTGAAGAATGCATAGAAAAACTCCATGAAATGGCCGGCGACAGCGTATGACGTCACTGCGGCGCGCACGTCGCTGCTGGTGCGTCACTACCGGGCGACACAGTATAAAGAGTCGCCGAAGTAAACATACACCCGCTTCACTGTCTGAAGCTTCTCGTCCGAAGCATGGGAAGAAGCCTAGGGGACGCGGTGTCTCGTTCCCTTCTCAGGGAACTAGGGTTACATACGTAACCTAGAGACGTTCCCTTCCGAGGGAACTCTCACCGCGTCCCCTAGGGGTCGCTATTGGGGAACGGTATACCAACGTCTCCATGCTGAGGGGAGTGCATAGTAGCGAGCACTAAGTGTAAATTCTGTGAGGAATTATCCCTATAGGACGAGGTGACAGCTGTCAGAACGTAACCTCCCCGGCCAAAGCCTGAACTGTTACTCACTTACCTGAATGGGTCAAAGGACCCAGAGCACAGCTCAGGTTGGAATCGGAGATTCCTTCGGAGGAACGGCTAAGTTAATACTTAGACTTAACTAGAACAGGAACTGCCAGTACTACTGAGTCTAGTTCCCTCAGTGAACTGACTCAGAAATAGCGACTAACAGGCCTGTCCCAAGACAGAGACCGTTCTAGCAGGGGTTATCCTCAGATAACGCACCCTGGATAACAGATGGTCAGGAGATATCTGAGGTGATATCGAGTGAAGTTGGGCCCAGGGAGACCGGGGTTTTAAACCAACTCAAAAAGTGGGAACGAGTACCGCGTAACCCATACCGTATAGGATTTTAGAAAGAACCCCAAAACTTGGTGGGAACTTACCACTTATGTGGATTTTAGGAAGTGCACAAAGATCCCGTGCGCACTTACCACTATTGTGGATTTCAGAAAGTGCCCAGGGTTTAGCGTGGGACACTTATATTAAAGCTCCATATTTGTCATAGGATGACAAGAATTAAAATAGGGGAGGAACCCTCCCTGTTTAGAGAGGGGAGCAATGCTACACCCCAATCAGGACAGACAGTCCGCAAACTGTTAGTCGACTGATGAAATCATGGAGCTACTGACCATCATGATAGTGGACACAGACAGCGGACAGACCCCTAACCCCGACTTGCAGGGAGGAACATCCGTCCTTAAAAAGGGCAATGCTCTGAAGGGACCCTTTAGTGTAAAGGGGAGCATACTAGACCCAGTCCACATGGATGCCTACTAGGAGAAGGTGGTGCTCAGAAATTACCCTTCCTCGGAAGGGGAGCATACTCATCCCACTAGGAGCCGTGCTCTAAAACGGGACCCTTGCGAAGGGGAGCGAATGTGCTCAAATCAGGACCTTGAGAAAGATAGGTTATTTCTTCCTAGCCAAGGGAGAAAAATTCACCATGCGGCAGTGGCGCTGCTTTGAGGGAACCCTAAAAGGTGAGCTGCCAACAGCCTGAAGAGGCTTCAATCGTAGGAGCCTTCGCTTCTAGCATGTTAAGGGTAGGTTTCAAACCCTGAGAAACAGGGAGAAATGCCAACACCCGCCAGAAGGTGGTGCTCTAGTAGGACCCTTTCCGCAGAAAGGGGAGCAGCCAAGGTCATTTCAAGGTCCTGAAAAAGGGGGGAACTCCTAGTTAGTCATAGCCTGAAGGGGAGGTGACACTCGACCCGGAAGTCAGGCGCAGACAGGCTCCTAACCCTGATTAACAGAGAGGAAAACCCGCCTGCCAGGAGGCAGCGCTCGGATTTCACCCTTCCTCAGAAGGGGAGCTTACTCCTCCTGCCAGGAGCAGTGCTCGAGAGGAAGCCTTTTCTCAAAAGGGGAGCAATCATACCTGACTCAGGAAGCCTGATGACAGATTCTACCCAAACAAAGGGGAATTTGTCCACACGACAGTGGTGCTACTAACGAACCTTGAATTAAGGTGAGCTGCTGTCGTTGAAGAGCTCTGAGAGGACCCTTTCCGTGGAAAGGGGAGCTACTAAAGTTACTTCAAGTTCCTGAGAAGGGAGCTCCTGGATAGTCATGGTGACAGACTCCTAACCCTGAAGGTCAGGGAGGAACGCCCGTCCCGACGAGGGGCGCTCATTGGGGACCCTTTCCTCGGAAAGGGGAGAGCCCAGCTCGTGCGTGAGGCCTGAAGAGTGAGAATCAGCCTGGACAAGAAGGACAGGCCCCTAACCCAGATGAACCGGGAGGAGAACCTGGCTCTGTCAGCGGGAAACAGTACTCTAAATAAACCCCTTCCGCAGAAAGGGGAGTACTACCTCGGTTGAATCGACCCTGCCCTCGGGCTAACAGGGGAATCGACAGAACCCAGTCTAGGTGGACTTATGTTCCTGTCTCAACGGGACATAAATCCCCCGGAGCAGGAACTTATGAGGATAGACTCCTAACCCTAAAGGCCAGGGAGGAACGCCCATCCCGCCGAGGGGGCGCTCGTTAGGGACCCTTCCCTTGGGAAGGGGAGAGCCCAGCTCGAGTGTGAGCCTGAAGAGTGAGAATCAGCCTGGACAAGAGGGACAGGCTCCTAACCCAGATGGACCGGGGAGAAAACCTGGCTTGTCAGCGAGAAGCGGTACTCTGAATAAAACCTTTCCGCGGAAAGGGGAGTACTACTTTAGTTACTGGAGAACTGAGAAATTGCTCCTTGGAGACAAAACTCAGGAGGTGCTGGAAAGAACCTTTGGCTGATAAGATCACTCCACAGGATCTAAAGTCCACAGAGAGAGTCTGGAAGAGGGATTCTCAGAAAAAGGCCTGCAAAGGACAAATGTTAAACATGCCAAGGGCAATCCTAAGAAAGAAACTTAGGGAGCTTACCTTGAAGAGGACATAAGTCCTATGTCTAACATATGCTGAGAGGGTGGTTTACCGCACGACCTGTGGCGTGGATAGGACGAACACTGCCGTAACCATAACCCGTAGGATCAGAGGGGGAGCATCCGCCGTGAACTCGTCGTGTTTTTCTCTGAGAAGCAAAAACACAACACACAGGCCTGAGACAGTATTAAGTTCTTTTTCTTTATTAAAAGAAAAATATGGATCGTACTCACCCATGAGTGACCTGCATTTAACTCAAACTTAAACAAAACCTGTTTGAGTTAAAATCCAGACCAACGTAATGGAGGTTCTTATGCTTTTTTTTTTTTTTTTTTTAGGACATAAGAACCGCTGAGTGCAGGGAGCTCATGTTGTAGGGCTCGGACCTGGGCCTTCATGGAGTGAAGGACTCAAAGGCAGTGATCTACCTAGCCCAAGTCACATAAATCCAGAAAGGCCAATGAGCCTGTGAAACAGATCAGTGAAAGACCTCCGGTTAGTCCTCCTGAAAACAGCCCAAACCAGCAGAGTGGCCTGTCTATTTAAACCCTAGCAGGGGAGACAGCACCATCTAGGCAAGAGCTTAAAAGAACTGCTTTTCTGTTTTAAAACAAAAAGTAATCAGTAAGCCCACACACAGATATCCGCAGATATCTGTATGTGTAGGAAGGACTACCTGAGGTAAAAACTGACTGAAAGTCTCCAGCCCTAAAGTAGGAAGAATTAACATACAGCTAGCCTCAGACAGCTGTAGTTAATAAGACTGTTCTGCCATGATCTGCATAATCATGGTCAAACTAGTCTAGGAAATCTCCCCCTTTATATGTACACATATACGCATACATAACATGCATATGTATATACATATACATGCACACACATAGCAGAGAGTCGTAGCAAGTGGGTATATGAGAGCGTGCCTCTCGTTACAAACCAGCAATGAATGCACCGATCGCATTCTACTCTCTCAAGAGGTAATCTTGCTTGCGTTCTCCCCTCACAGCTCGGGCGGTGTGAAAGTGCGGGTATCAGATTACCACGCACGTCACAAGCAGGTCTCCGGTGAGAGAATATGCACTCCTAGACAAAGAGAAGGCTGAAGACAGCGAAGAGGGTGTATGTTTACTTCGGCGACTCTTTATACTGTGTCGCCCGGTAGTGACGCACCAGCAGCGACGTGCGCGCCGCAGTGACGTCATACGCTGTCGCCGGCCATTTCATGGAGTTTTTCTATGCATTCTTCAGACACGAGTCACGCTGCGGCGTTCCCCAATAGCGACCCCTAGGGGACGCGGTGAGAGTTCCCTCGGAAGGGAACTGGACTCCGCTTAGGTATCCTTTAATAGAACTGGCTTGGAGGTTTTTATTGGAGTTGAGATGGGAGATAAATGAGGTGACAGTGAGCAGGGAAAAATCAGGGAAAGGTAAACTGTAGGCCGAGTGGAAAGTTTTAAAGCATCTCCATGCTGTAAGATAGGATTGGAGAGTCCTAGGGGAGACTGCTTGGAGAATGGAATTGAGGGATGCTTTGAGGAGGGGTCTTAGAGGGTGGTTTATGGGAATATCAGTTCTGAATAAGGAGGAACTGGGGTTGGGAGCAGGTCCGCCTCTGGAGCCAGCGATCTGAATTTCTGAAAAGCAAAACGAGAGAGAGAGTCAGCAATTTGATTCTTTGACCCGGGGATGTGTTTTGCGGTTATGATGAAGTGGTCATGAGCCGAAATCCAGACCAAGCGTCTTAGCAACGGCATTAATGCGGGGGAATGGGAACGACCTTTATTGATGCAGTGCACGGTAGCTTCGTTTGTCGCAGTGGACGACGATGCTGGTGGCGGACCACTCTTTGCCCCATATGGAGGCTGCGGCTACTAAAGGATAGAGCTCGAATAGCGCTGAGGAAAAAAGCTGTTGGGGCAAATCTGCCAGCTCGGGGGGCCAAGTAGAGGCGAACCATCGGCCTTGGGAGAAAACCTCCGAAACCGACGGAGGGGGCCGCATCAGTATATAACTGGATATCGATTGGGGAGGAAACCAGGTTGCTATAGAAGAAGGATAGACCGTTCCACTGTTTGAAGAAGGAAATCCACAGACTGAGCTCATTGCGGCACGAATCAGTTATGGAAATGCGGTCCTCGAGGGTGTGGACGGAGGATGAGAGGGAAAGGAGGTGGGAAATGAAGGGGCGGTCTTGTGGGATGATGCGCATTGCGAAATTTAGATGACCCAGAACGGATAACAGCTTGCGTTTTGAACAGCTAGCGTTAGTCAACAGGGTGGAGGCTACCAGAATCGTCCTGTCAATTTTTTCTTTGGGAAGGGAGGCCAGGAATTTTTGCGAATCCAAACCGATACCCAAAAATTCGATGGAAGTGCTAGGACCCTCGGTTTTGTCTTGGGCGAGGGGAACCCCGAGCTCTGAAAAAAGCTTTTGGGTTGTCAAGAGGTGTGCGGCTGGGACTGAGTCTGGAGGCGAGATATTTAAGAAATCGTCTAAAAGATGGATCAGATAGGGTAAATTGTAATTGTTGGAGAGGATCCAGCAAATTGCTTCTGACAGCATGTCGAAGATTTTTGGACTGCTTCTGCAACCGAATGTTAGGCGGACAGCGAAGTAGAATTCATTCTTCTAACGGATACTAAATAAGTGCCAGAAGTCTGGGTGAATGGGCATTACTTTGAAGGCGGAAGTAATGTCGACTTTGGCCAGCCAAGCGCCGCGACCTGCCTTTTTTATCAGGGTGATGGCTTGGTCGACGTCGTGGTAATAGAGAGAAAACTCTTCGAGCGGAATGAGGCTGTTAATGCTAGGGAATGGGGAATTATGTGGGGATGAAAGATCGATTATGAGGCGTTTTTTGCCTGAGAATTTCCTGGTGGCGATGCCGATGGGGCTGACTCGGTAAATGCTGAAGGGTGGGACAGAAAAGGGGCCAATCATGAAATTTGAATCTATTTCGTTTTTGATTAGGCCGTCAACTATTTCGGGTTCGGTGAGAGCGGAGTGGAGATTTGGGCAGATGAGACTTTGGGAGGGGAGATTAACGACACCGGGGTGGAAGCCGTGAGCGAGACCTGAAAGAACGTAGTCTGTGAAATAGGGGTCGGGGTGATGAAGCAATTCAGCAGATAAACGAGAAACATTTACAGGAGTCAAAAGATATCTTTTTTGGTTTTTATTTCCAGCTTTATACACGGGACAAACTAGACGGGCGTGAGCACTGCCACAAAAGTTACACACGTGCATGAACCGGCAACGCTGTCTAGTGCACCTGCCGCTATTGAAGTCGGTGCAGACCTGGTTGCCGGAGGATGAAGGGCGGCGGTGGAGTGAGGGAGTAGGGGTGGCTAGGATATTCATGAGGCACGGGACGTGGCTCGTGGATTTGGGTTGGGATGGTTCGGGGCAGGGAGGAATGGATGGATTGGTGAAAGGGCAGTTGGAGGTGGGGTGGGAAAAAGAACGGCAAACCGCGCAAGAAATGTTGCGGCAGCCCGCGCAAGAAATGTTGCGGCAGCCCAGGAACACTCTGTTATGGAGCTCGGTGTCCAGAGCCCCCCAATAAGGACACTGGTTCCACTGGGCTACGCGGATGGCACATTTTACGGCGAACATTTTGTGATACGTGTAAAAGTGGGAACCCCCATATGGCAGGGCGAGTTCAGCGACTATTGAGAGATAGTCGCTGAGCTCGCGTCTCCTGTGGGGAAAGACGGTGCAGATGACTTCTGCGTAACGGGTGAAGGCGATGGTAAACTCGGCAAATGACAGAATGCGTGACTGGACGGGTGCTGAATTTTTTAAGGTGACTGAGAAATCGCCACAGTTGATTTGGCGATCGGCGGGTGAGGGGAAGATTGGTGACAAGAGGGTAAAAAGATCAACATCCGCACCTGCCAGTATCTGGGTTCTGATGGAGTTGGAAACTGGGGGAGGTTCCTGCACTAGAGCGTTTGGTGGGGCTGGAAGGGGTGTGGCTGAGGCCAATGAGAAGGGAGGACGGGCCTGAGGAGGAGGGAAAGTGGCTACCGGGGCTGGTAGTGGTGGTAAGCCTGAGCTGCGGCCGTCTCCTGGAACGGAAAAGAGAGGGGGGAAGAGAGGGGGAATGGCGTGCATCGGGGCCTGCGCGGATAGGGGCGGCTCCTGGGGCGGAGGGGAGAGAAGGGAAAAGAGGGGGAATGGGGGGCACCGGTGCTTGTGGCATGAGCGGGGGAATGCTCGTGCTATGAGCGGAAGGCGGTGCTGCGGGCCATGGGAAGGGGAGCGAAAGGAGAGGCAAAAGCTGCGGACGGTAATCGGCCGCTGGAGTGGGCGAGCTCGTGCTACTGCGGCGGCTTGTAGAGGTGATGGCCGGCTTTCTGCCGGCATGAGCAGCGAGCTCCCGCTTCGAAGATCGAGCAGGAAGGCAGTGGCTAGTGACTGCGTCATCCGGGGCGTGGCCCAAGCTTGGTGACGGCCTTCTGCTGCGTCCTGACGTGGAGTAGGGGGCGCTGCGGCCCGAGCGCATTCTGCCTGAGGCCCTAGAGGGAGGGGTAGATTTAGGCTTTTCCTGCGGTTGTAGAGATGAGTAGAGGGCGAGGAGATCCGCTTTGGAGGAACGGCGTGGGAAGATGACGCCAGCGCTGGTGAGCGCCTTGCGGAGCTCAGCTATGGTCCATTTTTCCTTGGCTGGGGCGCCGGAGAAGGCTGAAGCGTAAGAGGAAGCTGGGGAAGATGCCTGACGCCTGGAAGGTGGTGGAGACGGCGTGATCTGGCGTCTCGGAGTGCGAGCAGCGGCGGTGCGTGAGGGCCTGCGGCCCCGCGATGCAGCCGTGGGCTCGGTTGATGGATCCTGTGGAGCGCTGGTGGCCTGGGCGGCGACCTGGATGGAGGCTGGAGGTGCTGCAGGATTGTCGGAGTCTGAGGAATAATCCTCGGAGGACATGTGTATCTCGGACATATTGCGGCGATTGGGAGTGCCAATGCTGAAAATCAGAGATGAATGAAGGTAAGACTGCTTGGCTATTTAAAGGGACTGTAGTGCTTGGATAGGGAGTGTGATTGCTGATGGTGAATTGGCCGTGTTAATTATCTGTGCGAGCTCCTCCCGAAATTTGTTAATAAAACATCACTATGTGATCAGAGCAAAACTCGGAGATACTGACTGTGTTTTGGATACCCCTGACCGTAGGAGGAAATCCCACGTCTGCCATGTTAACATGCTTAAAGCATACGTGTCACGCTCGGACACTGATGCTAAGGAGGTTAGCATGCCTGTCGCTACTGCTGTCCCAGTTAACAAGTCACTGTCAGAATACTCACCTGAAAGTGATGGGTTAAAATAAATAGTGCTTCGTTGTCGTCTGGTCGTTTGCAGAATTCCGAAGTTATGGCAAACTTGTCAGAAAAACTATCACACTTGACTGAATCTGCCCAAGATGCTACCATCAAGCTTATTGATAGATACCTGACTTTGTTTGAAGGTGCCATAGAATGGAAAACTGTATTTACCTTGGCATAGTTGAATAATAACAGTTCAGTACATGGACATGACACACCATGAGTCTCAAACACCACCATTTCCTCCTTCTTAAATAAATTTGGTGTTTGCAAAAGACCACTGAAAAATAGGTCAATTCCAACATAACACAGACTATTACGCAATAGTCACGATCGTTAATAGTTACGCCCCCAACATTTGCATCGCCCAATCATCATTAACTTCAGTACATCAGTAAAATAAGGAGTCACTGAAGGGAGATGGTTAGCTTAATGCTAGCGCTAGCCTGTTACATTGCAGCACATAAGATTTCACTTACCACATAAACAGAGAGATGACTGCACTGATGATGGTCAATGATTTACGGATCTTGAGCATCACTAACAAGCATCTGAACTTGTGTGGTAAGTGCTGCAGTATAACGTTACACAGAGCACATGCGATCACATAGTGAGAGGAAAATGTCGCCGATTCAAAACAGCAGATTCAACAAACCGCATATTAAAAGCGACTAGAGCTCCGTAATTAAATGTATATTTCCTCCATGTGTGAGCTACTGAGATGAGCTGCTCTGTGAAACAGCCAATCAGAGCAGAGCCCCTCACTAATATTAATGAACCTTCCAAATAAGGCAATAACAGAGCATTTCATTCTAGGGACAAATCCTAGGGTTGTAAATGGACGTGTAAAACCGTTTCTGGAGAATTTTTGCCCTTTCCTATGCCATATACCTTCTATGTAGATATCAGAGAACAATTTAAAATATTGTATCAATGCATTCTATGGCACCTTTAATGATTTCCCTACTACTACCCATGTCATTGAGCATGACATGAACATTGGTTCACATTTTCCTGTCTAACAAAATGTATTTCGTTTTAATTTGTTAAAGCAAGAAACCCAAAATTTGTTTGTTGGTTCTCACCCTGTCTACTTGTTTCTAAACCTGACGGAACTCAAAGATTTTGCACGGACTATCGGAAAGTTAAGCTTTTTTTCTTAATTAAGGAAGACTCATTCCCATTACCACGTATGGAAGACTGTGTGGATTGCGTTGGGAATGCAAAGTTTGTGACTAAGCTCGATTTACTGAAAGCTGGCCGGCAGTCACTGGCAGGTACTACTCACTGAGAGAGCATCTGAGATATCTGCTTTTGCTACCCTTGATGAATTCCTGCAGTATTGAGTTATGGCCTTCAGTCTCCGAAATGCTGGAGTTGGAGAGACTAATTTCCATAGTGTTGACTAACATATCGAATTGTGAGGCTTATTTGGATGATGTTGTGTGTTATTCAGACAACCCCTTAACTCTAAGGTACAAGTTATTGTTGATTTCCCAGTTCCTAAAACCAAAAGAGAACTCTGTCGGAATGACTGCTTATTACAGACTTTTTTTTTTTTTTTTTTTTTTTGTAGGAATTTCTCTGATGTTGCTGTTACTAGTTTGCTACGTAAAACAGTGTCATTTTAATGGACTTTGAAATGTCAGTCTGCCTTTGAGGCATTGAAGACCTTACTTTGTAGTGCCCCTGTACTCTCTGCCCCATGCTTTGATCAGCCTTTTTTGTTGGAAGTTGATGCTAGTGGAACCGGTGCGGATGCTGTCTTACTACAGACTGATCCTAATGGATTGAATCACCCAATCATTTTTTTTAAAGAAATTCCTCAAGCACCAAATCGGTTACAGTACCATTGAGAAAGAAACTCTTGCCTTAGTCCTTGCACTTCAACATTTTGAAGTATATGTTGGTTGCAGTTCATAGCCCATTGCAGTTTACACAGATCATAACCCTCTTGTTTTTCTTAATTGTATGTCTAATGCTGACCATCGCCTCATGCATTGGTCGCTAATCTGTCAAGTTTACAATCTGACCATTTGTTATAAAAAAAAGGTTTACGTTTTATTTAATGGATGAGGGTGTTATAAGTTGATGTTATACTGCCCTCTTGTGTGTCTATTGTGTCTATGCATGTGTATGCTGTGTTACAGGTGGGCATTCCTGAGCTAATTAATTAGAGATTGCCATTGGTCCATTTCCTCACCTGACCCAGTTATATGCTGCACACCAAACACTCTATGGAGGCCGTTGTTCATTTGTCGTGCTTTTTGCCAAATTCATTCTCCTTGTTGCTTCATATGTGATTTTTGTGTTAATATTTTTGTCGATTTGTTTGTTGTAGAGTTACATATTAGAGATATTGGTGAATTATTGTGTTTGAATCGAAATCTGATTATATTATTATTAATTATTGCCCTAATGGTGAAATTTGGGGGGGATTTTCAATGCTTCACGTATTTTATTACAGGCACTTTCTATTTTGTGAAGCTCAACAATCTTGTTCTGTACATCAGAACTATATTCTTTGGTTTTACTCCTTGTGATGATGATTAAGGGAATTTAGACTTTGTGTTCCTCATGTTTATAATCCTGTGGCTGGACAGTTTCAGTCACCCTGGTGTGCTACAAAATGTAAATATAATTTTTTTTTAATGAACGATCAAAAAGATAAATCAAAAAGATAAATCAGATTTATTTTCACAGCCGCCTTTGCTTATATTTACCAAGGATGCCAATATTAGTGGGCGGCTCTGTAAACTTGTGTGAAGACAAGCTCTTATACTTATTTGATAATTCTACCAGAGAACAAGTGCTGTAGCAGAAACAAGAGGTCTGCAGAGACTGAATCATTTAGATTTACCCATAATTCAATTGAACAGAAAACACTTATATGTTAAATACACTTGGTAGCAATGATATGGTAATATGTAATATGTAATAATAGACTTCAGGACAATATAACGTTGCAAACAAATTAATAATAATGTAATAATAATAAATGCGCTCAGGCAGTTTGGGGTGACTTGCCTGGAATGCTACAAAGTCGTGAGTCGTGATTTGAAGACGTGATTTACGGCCTCAAAAACCTGCCTGAATTACACTATGCCCTAAAAGTATACTCTTTTTTTTGAAGAAGAAGAAGAAGAAAAAGTACATACTTTTGAGAAGAATATTAGGCACACTTTGAAACATACTACTTTGTCAGAACGGATGCTTTGTTGCTTAGTTATGTGCATCCTGTAACTGTTTAAACAGCCCTGACAATCATCTTGTCACAGTTAACATCACCCACATTTCATTTAATTTGATTTCCTACCATAGTGGAGAGAAATTAAAAGGCATGTTGATCTGCCATCAGGTGCTCTGCTCATGTGTTTGCATAATGGTTTATTTAAAAAATAATGACCAAAGGTATCATTATAAAAGTTCACAATGTTGCTACAGATTAAATATAACATGCATAACATTAAATAAATATATTTTCATTAGGTTGGACATTGATTATTTATCACCCAAACCCATTCATCCGTCACGCATATCAGCCATGTTTGTAGTTTTTAACACATTTTATGCGTGTTTGTAGTTATAATCAAACCCTTGTCCACTGCCCAATGTGTTGTGTGCAATATTAGCCATTAGAGTGTGCATTGATCTGCACTTCACTGTATCCGGAAGCAGAGTAGACCATATAGGAATCTTTGGCATGTATTTGTAAAGTTATTTAGTTAGTAGAATGTCTGTTGGGAGATCATCACAATAAAGAGTTAGCAGATATTAAGCAGAAAGTCTACTAATATTCTAATGAGAGTTGAGGCAAAAGTTGTAGTTAATGGTTTGTTAATAGCAATAATTGGAATTTAAAATATACTGTGACTATGAATTATGTCCAAAACAGACATTATCTCTGTAAATACACACCTACAATAACAACAACAAATGCTGGGAAATATTTTCTCCTTAACATTTTCTTCTAAAGACGTTACAATGCTAAAAGAAAAATGTATAAATAGTGCTAATCAGTGGTAATATATAAATAATAGTAAAAATGTAATATATATATATAAAATACACTAACTTATTAACTAACTATAAATACATACTTACATAGAGTAAAGCCGTGCATTCATCCAAGACGGGAGAAAATGATTCATTCTGGGTAATATTTTATTCACTTGATTAATGTTTTAAAACTATTTTAATACAATTTGAAAGTCTCAGAAATAAAATACTGTATAAAAAAGTAATACAGGTCTAAAAAATAAGTCAAATTAATTTTAACGGTTCTCGTGTTTAGCTCAAAATCAGTTTCCCTGTCCTTTTAAAAGTAGAAAATGAGGCAGACACATGGACAGACACATACTCTCAAAACAGAAGTAAGTGAACGAATCTGGTTTATGATTACATTTTAAGGGTGTGCAAGCACAACTGAACATGGATTCATCCCATCTGTCACTGCAGGCTGATATACATCTCATGGGAGTTCAGGTGTGGGTTTATTGGTAGTCATATGTCTTTAGAAGGCTCTGGCATGGTTTTTGTTTTTGTGTGTATTTCAGAGTACCTTCTAAAACATGGACCGTGCATGTGCACACACATAGTCTTATGAAATTTTGAACAATCATTTGCAGAAAACAATTAGCAGGTAACATAATGAAAAAAAAAACCCACAATTTAAATAAAAAATGGCATTGTTGATATTATCTATAAATTCTATAATAGACACATTTAAGATTCATTTGTAGTCTTTTCTGACAAGGAGTAGATAAAGTTTGCATCCTCAATTCAACAGGTTATAAAACAAATTTGTGACAGTCCAAAAAGCACACAGTAGTGATTTTACTGTATAGAAACATATTAAATAAGACATTAAATCCAATAACTGAGATATCCACAACTGTTTTGCAGCCATATGTTTGCCAGAGATACTGGTGTAATCTTCTTTTCCCATTTACCATCAGCTGTCAGATTTATATTAGCTCTATAAGAATTATCAAGTCGAACCACTGAGAGATGTGATCTGTCCTTCCTCATTCTGTCTTTCTTCAGTGATGCTTCAGGAAAACAAAACAAAACAGAATAATGTTTTGTGATAGTCTATTGCTCACTCTTTATTCATTCTTCTTTGCATTTGTTACACAAGAAAGGGCCAGAGTCTGGGTGGATTTGGTCATCTTTCCATCACTTATAGGAGCTGTTGGGTATTTAATCAGCTTGTCTGATTAAACATCTGATTCCAGAACATCTGGAAGTGGCTGTCCTTCTGTTCTGTCATCCATTCCAATGTGCATGAATAAATATTGAAGATTTCCGTTGTACCGCTGTTTAATATATGACTAAATGCTTTTCCATAATCTCTCAGTTTTTGTTATCTTACATGAGTAGGTCTAGTGTTTGACTTTTGTGAGAACCACATAGAATCACACATAATACTCCTTGTTTTTGTTTTTCTTGCCCTTGCTGACACTACTGGTTCCGTCCACTGGTTTCTCCTTTACAATTGTTCCGTTTGACTGGGCTGAATTGCAAATGTAGTTGCGGCTCTCATCCACGTGATATGATCCTTCATCACGGTTGCGGTATTTGTACATCGCATATAGAAGAATGAGGATGCAAAGTGCGGCAGCAACGACAATGCCGACCACCATGCCAGTGGTGCTGCTGGACTCATGGAAAACCTCTGACTGACCAGGATAGCTCTTCACCCCAGGGCCTGTAGGGTTAGCTGAAGAAACAAAAACACCAAGGGTCAGTCCATCAACTCTATCTAACCAACAATTTGAAATACTGTTATCTGAGTAAATGTAAGATACTTTCAGCTTTCCCACACAAATGTGCACACACACACACACACACACACACACACACACACACACACACACACATGTTGGGTTTACATGTTTTATGGGGACATTCCATAGGCGTAATGGTTTTTATACTGTACAAACCGTACTTTCTATCGCCCTACACCTACCCTACACCTAAACCTAGCCCTCACAGGAGATTGTGCACACTTTTACTTCATCAAAAAAACTCATTGTGCATGATTTATAAGCCTGTTTCCTCATGGGGACCTGAGAAATGTCCCCACAAGGTCAAAATCTACTGGTATTCCTATCCTTGTGGGGACATTTGGTCCCCACAACGTGATGAATACCAGGTGCACACACACACACACACACACACACACACACACACACACACACACACACACACACACACACACACACACACACACACACACACACACACACACACACACACACAGAAACTGATGCTTAGCTGCCAGTTTCCTGCTACAAATATGCTGCTGCTTCTTATTCAGAGATTTTGAAACTGACTTCAAAACATGACTTCAAAATGCAAGAGCTCTTTCAGTATACTATAAAGCTGAAAATATATCATTATGTGTGAGACACCCCTCATCTTCCTGAAAAGCAGTGAGGTCAAACCAAGATCATAAAAAGTAAGTTAGTACCTTGAAAAACACCATATGATTATATTGTAGGTGTTCATGCAATTACATGACCACAGGCAACATCAAAATTCAACGATAAAACAGGCAAAACAGGCTACTTAACATTCATAAAGCACTTACAATGTTAAAATAGCACTGTCAGGATTTATTAAAGATGTGCAGTGAAGAATTAGTGCTGAAAGGGTGTGGAAAAGGAGTTATTTTTGCACCTGACCTTATTAAATATGCATTTAGGAATTTATCTTTCACACTGCAAAAATGTTTTTCTTAATTAGATTTTTTGTCTTGTTTCTAGCCAAAATATCTAAAAATTCTTAAATCAAGAAGGATTTTCTAGACAAGTAAAAATTGTCTTGTATTCAGAAAAACTCACATTTTTGTTGCTTTGAACAAGCTAAATAATCTGTCAGTGGGGTAAGCAAAAATAAAAAATATTAATTTAAACAGAAAACTTTTTTTTTTTTTTTTTTACCCCACTGACAGATTATTTAGCTTGTTCTAAGCAAAAACTCACTTAATTTTATTTATTTATTTTTTTTTTCTGAAAACAAGAAAGTAATTTTTACTCGTTTAAAAAAAACCTTCTTGATTAAAGAATTTTTAGATATTTTGGCTAAAAACAAGACAAAAAATCTAATTAAGAAAAGCATTTTTTGCAGTACAGATGCAAAATGTATTTGAGTAGAGTATTAAAACTGCAATATACTAATGTTTGAGCTTGTCAAATTACTGGTATTTGTGCCATTATTTAAAAGCATGTCTTAAACTATTTTGCACTTAAAATGGCTGCAATTTTTGTTGCTAAAAGGAGGCACCGCAGAGAACGTCTAGGTTATGTAGGTAACCCTCGTTCCCTGAAGGAGGGAATGGAGACGTTACATATGGGAACTCGCCTGAGAGACCAATCATCTCTGAGCCTTATTCAAAAGGCCAATGAACATTGGCGAGTGGTATTTGCATGCCAAGCCACTCCCCCGTACACACGGGTATATAACGTGGCGGCACGCACCACTCATTCAGGTTTTCGCTGAGGAGCGGGATCGAGCCGTGTCAGGTCGTGGCAGGGGATGTAACGTCTCCGCTCCCTCCTTCAGGGAACGAGGGTTACCTACGTAACCTAGACGTTCCCCTTCAGTCGTTTCACTACGACGTTACATATGGGAACAGACCCTATGGAACAGGCCACAAACCAGACACCGCGTTACGCACAACACCGTGTGCTGACAGGCGGACGTGTCAGCAGACAGATATGAACGTAACCTTCCCAACGCCCTGAGGACCGGTAGGGGGGGCCCCACAGGGATGCCAGTTGTACTGAAGCAGAGGTTGGGGGGGCGGAGCACATGAGATCTTTACATGTGGAATGAAAGTAAATTCAATATATCCATAAAACTTTTTAGGGATATACGAGGGAAACAGCGGCCTTCTGGCTGACCGCTGGAAAAATACTGAGACATATTGCCACAACCTGCGGGGCGATGGAGACCCAGCAGGATCACAGTCAGGGACTACTCCGCGTCTAGGCCTGACTGCGGGACATGGAGGACCCAGGGTTCGCCGGAGGGAACATTCTGGGAAAATAGCGCACGGATCCTCGTGGGAATGGCGCAGCAAGCCGACACCAGCCGTCCTCCCGCTCACCTGAAGTTTTACAGTATGTTAAGACACGGGAGGATACGGCCTCTAAGCGAAGGTTGTAGAACCTGGCGAAGGTATTAGGTGTCGCCCAGCCCACAGCTCTACAGATATCTGCTAGTGAGGTGCCATGAGCCAACGCATAGGATGAGGCAACACTCCTAGTGGAGTGGGCATGAACACCTAAGGGGCATGGCTCTCCCTGGTTTTGGTATGACAGGGAGATGGCATCTACCACCCAATGGGCCAACCTCTGTTTGGAGACAGCATTGCCTTTCTGCTGACCTCCGAAGCAGACAAGAGCTGCTCGGTGCGTCTGAAGTGCCGAGTACGGTCTACGTATATTCGCAAAGCTCGGACTGGACACAGCAGCGCGGAAGCTGGGTCTGCCTCCTCCAGGGGCAGAGCTTGCAGGTTTACCACCTGATCGTGGAAAGGCGTGGTGGGAACCTTGGGCTTGGCCTCTGCTCGAGAGGAGCACCAGTCAACGAATAGACCCCACCTCAGTGCATAAGCCTGCCTAGTAGAGGGAGCTCGGGACTGAGTGATAGTTTCTATCATGGCCTGTGGAAGGCCGGAGAGGTCTGACGTGTCCCGTCCAGGAGCCAGACGTGCAGGTTCCAAAGGTCGGGGTGCGTGTGCCAAATTGTGCCCATCCCCTGAGAAAGAAGGTCTTTCCTGAAGGGGATTTTCCAGGGAGGGGCTGCCGCGAGGGAAATTAGTTCTGGGAACCAGGTCCGGGAAGTGAAATGTGACAACGTGCCCCATAGGTGGGGGTAACATGACCATATGACAGCTTAAAATGTTTTCTAATCGAATGAAATAAATACACACAACAAACCATTTTTTTGGTCATGAAATTCAATTATTAAATTATTACAATTATTAATTATTAAAATAAAGATGTTTTTTAAAAATTTAAATTCAAAATAATCTAATTTTGGAGTTTGACAGTGAACACAACCATGCTTGGGACAGCCCTGATTGCAACACACAGCTATAAAGTATAGTTAAAAAAATATTCAGACATTTAGAGACACTCCCCTCCCTCCAAACAATGCTCTTATAGAACAGTAACGATACAAATAAACGAGCCAAAATGCTTATGTTTCTTGAAATGATTAAACATCGATTGTTAGCCTTTATTCACCTGTTTCTTGTGGTTTCTCATTAAAAACCATAAAAGTAAATGATGTAAATTACATCGCTAATGTCATAGAATAGCATAGTTTAATATAGCGGGGCACATAACGCAGTATTACAACATTTCCCATCTACACGATGCAGATGTGAGTGGCTTTTCACATAGTAGACTATAATAAGTGTCATACAGGGTTGGAACGAGAGACTAAACTTATTTTATTTAATTTTATACCAAGAACAGATGCTGTTATTTATACAAATACTATGCTTTTTACAATTTAACCCCCCAACAAACCCAGAACAACCTGACTTATAATATTGTACATTTAAAAGTTACAATAAAATAGAGAGACTAAACTTGTTTTTAAATTTCAGGACTCTTGTGGCTCACTGGACTGGTTACGATGCACATAAATAAAAAAATTGTTTCGACTGGACATTTAAACCAAATTTGGTCTGTTGTTTTATAATGGTTTAAGTTATGTGATTATGTGGTTACACCAGACATGAAAAGGGATGTGAATAAAAAACACAATCATTTGTAACTCCTCTTTTGTGTATTTACTGTCCTACTGTTTGCAAATTAACTTATCCTTGTTCAATTTTAATATATTTGCATTACAGCAAAAGACTACTCAGATGATGAATCTACTAATCTCTTTGGAACAATGTCACTTACATACTGCAACATGCCAGAGCACTGATCCTTAGAAGTTATGTCTTGCTTGTCTTCTGTAAAATCCATGTCAATGCCTGAAATGTTGCATATTTCAATATTTGTTTAACAGCAAAATCAAATTCAGGGAGGTCTGGCAGTCTTGGTCTGGTATCTTCAAGTTTACAGTATATGCACCCTCAGAGTCAAGCACCCTCTGTAACTAAGCCATCACATCCCAACAATATTAGTAATGTCTACTATAAGTAGTCTTTTGATCTGTTTTCCGAGAGCTGACATTTGTTTGTCCAGATATTACTAACTTGACCACCAACACAAACCACTTGTACACTTCTCTTCTCATTTTCCTCTAAATTGTATGTGCTCCCATTTCTTCTAACAAACAAATTGTCACTCATCAACAATCCTAGATACAGATCAAAGGAGGGAGACTGTTTTCTCACAAAAAGCAAGCAATTTTCTGTTCAATAAAAGGTCTTGTTGATGGCAGTTTGAAGATGTTGAAAAAAAAAAAATCAACTGAATGGGCCCATTTAAGATATGACTGACAAAGTAGAGGCTTTATCTTCTTGACTCGCATGCCCTCAGATTTTTTTTTTTTCTTTTGACCAAGCTATGTTGGAGTAGAGATGCTGCCCTGCCTCATACTCTAGCAAATGTCACAGCAGGCAAAATCTCATCTTCTGACCTACGTCTATCTCCTGAAGCGCACATGACAAAGTTGAAGCAGATGAAGGTAGTGTTGGGATTAAAAGGTCAGTGGTTTTTGTACAATTCGATGCAGGCTTTTTGGCTTTTCAAAACTTTTCTGCACCATCTTTTCTCTTTTCTCTTTCCATTGTTGACAAAGCTGTGGCTGTACAGCAAGTCAGATGACTAGAAAAAAATGTTAATGGTGGCTGATATATTGTTCAATAAACACGTAAATATATTATGAATTCTAAAAATATATTTTTAAATGTGATTTAATTGTGTATTTATTTTTTGAGTTTATTATATACACTAGTGGCCCATTAGTTCTGTCACATTACCAAGAATAAACCCTGTCACTAATTGCCAGTCCAACCCTGCTATTGTAGGGACTGTTATCAGCACCTTCATAATGTTTTGTATAAGATGGCATAATATTACATGAAAGTGCAGATTGTTCGTAAAAGTCTTTGCTTTGTATAGCGTTGAACATACCTATTGTCTTTAATGTTGGTCATGTGCTTTCCTTATCCTGCCTCCTTGGTTGTGTTCCACTTCACTTTTCTATGCTTTTTCGTTGCTGACTTAGCTCTGTCTTGTTGATATGTATGTCATTGCTTACGTTGCATGAATGCCCACTTTGCGATAAGTTGAATTGGAACATCCTAAGCCCTTGTTCATTAGGAATCTGCAATCGAGCTGATTTATTATTTACATTTTTTCCATATAAATTTGTCGGAAGCACCATTCAGAGTTGTGTGGGGTGATGATTAAGCCAATTTGCTGTGTTGTTGCAATCGTGTTGCATATAGAGCTGCCCGAGGTGTACATATGAAGAGGATTTATCCAGTTTGTCAAAATGGAGGGCTTGAGGGTCTGTCCATATAAACTTCTCTCGTCAATTTGACAAAGGGAAACGCACTTTAAAAAATAGTGGCATTGATTCCTCTGTGGGGAGGTGACTAGTAAGGTTCATAAGTGTGTCTGAAAGTAAAGCAGAATGCACCCCTTGTTTACCTGTACAACATACCGTTTAGTCTTTGCCTAGTCCTCATTGTGCTCACCTGTGCCTCCTGTGCTTTCCTTCCTATGCACTATGTCCTCTACAATCATGTTATTGCCAGATTATTTTGTACTCCACAAGGTTTGCCTTGTTTAGTTTTTTTCTTTTTTTTGTCTTGTTACACTTTGTCTTTCCCTATTGTGTCTGTGTTTCAGAATAGTACCCAGTCCTGCATTTTGTAGTTGGCGACTCTCCGTCCTGCTCTGTCCAACTCTGCCCAGTTTGAAGTTTCTCTGGTCAGCAGCTACACTCATGCTTTTGACTCCTGGTCTGTTCCAAGCCCCCTGGTACCCATTGGCTCTATCTAGCCCAGGGATGGCCAACATCGGTCCTGGAGAGCCATAGTCCTTCAGAGCTCAGCTCCAACCTAAATCAAACACATCTGAACAAGCTGATCCATGTCTAAGATTTACTAGAAAGCTACAGGCAAGGTAATATCAAGGTTGGAGTAAAACTCTGCAGGACTCTCTAGGACCAATACTGACCAGCCCCAAAGTGCATGAAAATGCCTCATAACTTGTAGAAGTCTATAATTATAGTGGCGCTTTGTGTTCAAAAAATGTATTAGAGAAAGAATAGAAACGGTGATGGTAAACAGAACAGCAAAAGACTTACTCTAACTGAGTACCATCTGTTTGTTTTAGCACATTTAGCACAGGTGCTATAGTCACTTTATTTTTAACTTCAGTGGCAAAGCTTCCAGTGCCAGCCAGTTTCAGTTATTTTGCCAGTACAAAAACAGTTCATCATGCTGCTTGATATTATGCTGAACGGTCCATTTTTTACTTCTCTGTTGGAACACTCAGATAAAGTTGAAAGAGCTGCCTCTCTCACGATGAGGGATCATCTGCTGGAATGCAGCCATCTGCTACTCCACCAAACGGACCTTGATGTGTGCGGTATAAAGGGTCGAAACAAATGCAGAGCTGCTGCTGCTGTAAACACAAGCATTGACTAGAGTGACGATCATCGGTTGCTGCGACGGAGCCGGGTGGTAGACGTGTGTGGTAAGAGATTGATTCATCATACAGTGTAGATAGCTACACAAGCCTTATGTTTGAGCTGGTTTTGGGCATGTAAATAAATTAGCACAATAATAATAATAATAATAATAATAATAATAATATCATGCATCAGTGATCTCGCAGGCTGACAATAGGACCAACAGTACTGTAGCATATTATTTACTCACCCTCCATGCTAGGTGTATATGACTTTCAGACGAATGCAATCTAAGTTAAATTAAAAATGATCTTGGCACTCCCAAGCTTTAGAACGGCATAGACTGAACGGCATAGACTAAATGGCATAGACTGAATGGCATAGACTGAACGGCATAGACTGAACGGCATAGACAAGTGTTTCTATCCATCAGTCCAAAACAAGTCGATCCATAATAAAAAGTGCCTCACATGGCTCCGGGGTCAGTAAAAGCCTCCTTTAGCGATCCAATGTGTTTTGTAAGAAAAATATCCTGTCACGGTTCATGGGTTTACTCTCCCATCTTGCTGCTCTGTTTGTCTCTCCCTGTGTGTGTGTGTGTGTGTGTGTGTGTGCTAGTGGGCGTGGCCGCTGCCGCTCACGAGCTGATTGTCTCCAGCTGTCGCTCGTTTGCGCAGCTATTTAATGCCTGCTCTGTTTGTCTCATGTTGTCAGATCATTGGTTTGTTTCGTCGGTCCTGGTTCTCTCTCTGTGTTCTCTCCCGACCCTGTTACATGTGGATTCGCTCCCTGGGATTTATCTGTTCCGGCTGGCTGTTGCTGACTTCTCCTGGTCGCCCATTGATTACCTGCGTTACCAGCGTCACCATCGGCGATCTCACCGGCTCGTCTGACCTTCTCTGTGAAACCTTCTGTTTATTTAATAAACTGTTTAACTTACTCGCTCTTGAATCCATCTCATTTATCATGACAGAACGATCTGACCAGCTAATGGATTCAGCGAGTGCTCAAACTCTGCAGGACATTTTGGCATCTAATAACGCTCGTATGGATCGGCAGGACGAACAGATGCTGGCCACTGGACGAGCCGTTCAAGCCCTGGTAGCGCAGGTATCCGAGCTCACCAATCAGTTACAACGCCTGAGATCACCCGCTGCGCTACCCCCACCGCCTTCCCCTCCGCCCGCTGTGGTTAACACCACGTCTCATCACGAGCCTCGTCTGCCGACTCCGGAACTCTATGCGGGTGAGCCCAATTTATGCAGAGCCTTTTTGACCAAATGCTCAATGTTCTTCTCGTTACAGCCTAACACTTTCGCATCCGAACAATCGAAAGTGGCGTTGGTGTTGACTCTGCTTTCGGGCCGTGCAGCTCAGTGGGGAACGGCGTTGTGGGAGAATAAACATCCCTGTTGTGCCTCGTTCCAGCTCCTTTCTGAAGAGATGAGACGGGTATTTGATCGGGCCGTCATCGGGCGCGAGGCAGCCAGCATGTTAGCCAATCTACGGCAAGCTGATCGCTCGGTTTCGGACTATTCCATCGAATTCCGGACGCTGGCTGCCGAGTGCAAATGGAACGAGGCGGCGCAGTGGGACATCTTCCTGCATGGGTTGGCTGACCGTATTCAACGGGAGATCTTCACGCTGGAACTACCTCCTGATCTCAATGGACTGATTTCCTTGGCCCTCCGGGTGGATGCTAGACTCCAACGACGTGACCAACTGACCCACCTCAGTCCCGGATCTGCTTGGCTGGAACAGGGTTCCAGTGTCGCTAATACGGTCAGCCCACTTCAAGATCCTGAACCCATGCAGGTGGGTAGAGCTCGGCTCTCCCGGGAGGAGAGAGAACGTCGAAGATCCAGAGGTCTGTGTTTGTACTGCGGTGCCGCTGGACATTTCCTCAACACCTGTCCAGTAAAAGGCCAAACCCGACAGTAGGATGGAGGTTACTGTCGGGCGGATTATCCCAGGACAAACCCTCATCCACCACTCTTCTCCCGGTGAGACTTCAATGGGCGGCCAGGTTCCACCACTGTCAGGCCCTCGTGGACTCTGGACCGGAAGGTAATATTATGGACTGGAACCTTGTATGCTCCCTACGCATTCCCACTACTCCTCTTAAGACTGTCATTTCTGTGAATGCTCTTAATGGTCAAACTCTTCCTCCCATTACTCACACCACCTGCTCTCTCACTATGATCACCTCTGGCAACCACAAGGAAGAGATTACCTTCCTGCTCGCAGAGTCCCCCCTGGTTCCCATAGTCCTTGGGCACCCCTGGCTCGTCCGTCATCGACCCACCGTGGATTGGGGCCTTAATTCTGTTTCCTCTTGGGGCGAATCCTGTTTTGCTAACTGTCTCTTGTCTGCTTGTCCGTCTGTTTCTCGTTCTCTGTTGCAGGATGAGTCGGTGGACCTGTCAAACGTGCCCTGGGAGTACCTCGACCTGAAGGAAGTGTTCCGTAAGTCCAGAGCTGCTTCTCTTCCTCCGCATCGTCCCTATGACTGTGCTATAGACTTACTGCCAGGTACGTCTCCGCCTAAGGGCAAGTTATACTCGCTTTCTGCTCCTGAAAGGGAGGCCATGGAGAAATATATTTCTGATTCTCTGGCAGCCGGGATCATCCGCCCTTCCTCCTCTCCTGCCGGGGCGGGATTCTTTTTCGTGGGTAAGAAGGATGGCTCTCTGCGACCATGTATCGATTATCGGGGGTTGAATAACATCACGGTAAAGAACACTTACCCTTTGCCGCTGATGTCTTCAGCCTTCGAACAGTTGCAGGGAGCGTCTATCTTCACGAAACTGGATCTTCGCAACGCCTACCATTTGATCCGCATCAGGGAGGGGGATGAGTGGAAGACCGCCTTTAATACCCCCAGGGGGCACTTTGAATATCTGGTCATGCCCTTCGGCTTGTCCAACTCCCCCGCGGTCTTTCAAGCACTCGTCAATGACGTGCTGAGAGACATGGTCGACCAATTTCTGTATGTCTACCTGGACGACATATTGATTTTTTTCCTCTTCTCTCCAGGAACACGTTCAGCACGTCAGGCGGGTGCTCCAATGGCTGCTAGAGAATGGGCTTTTCGTCAAGGCGGAGAAGTGCGCGTTCCATGCACAGTCGGTTCCCTTTCTGGGGTTTATCGTCTCATCCGAGGGAGTACGCATGGATCCCGACAAGGTTAAGGCTGTGGTAAATTGGCCAACCCCCGATTCCCGCAAGGCCCTGCAGAGGTTTTTGGGGTTCGCCAATTTCTACCAGCGTTTCATTCGCAACTTCAGCCAACTAGCCGCTCCTCTGACAGCTTTGACCTCTACCAAGACTGCGTTCAGGTGGTCTGATGCTGCCGAGACAGCATTTTCCAACCTCAAGAGCCGCTTTGTTTCGGCCCCCATTCTTGTTGCCCCTGATCCCACACGTCAGTTTGTGGTAGAGGTCGACGCGTCAGAGGTAGGGGTAGGTGCGGTTCTCTCCCAGCGCACTCCTGCGGATGATAGGATGCACCCTTGCACATTTTTTTCTCATCGTTTGTCCCCCGCTGAATGTAATTACGATATTGGTAATGTTGTTGGCAGTCAAGCTAGCGTTGGAGGAATGGCGCCATTGGTTAGAGGGCTCGGGGGTGCCTTTTATCGTTTGGACCGATCACAAGAACCTCGAATACATCAGGTCTGCTAAACGCCTTAACTCCAGGCAGGCCCGATGGGCTCTTTTTTTCGGACGCTTTGATTTTTCGATCTCGTACCGGCCGGGTTCTAAGAACACCAAACCCGACGCCTTATCACGCGTTTTTGACCGTTCGGAACGTCCATCCGCTCCCGAGTGCGTCATTCCGGAGAAACCTATTGTTTCTACACTCACTTGGGAGGTGGAGACTAAGGTACGCGCGGCCTTAGAAGGGATAACGTCCCCGGTCGGTTGCCCATCGGGTCGTTTATTTGTGCCGGAGAGGCTTCGGTCCGACGTTATCAAGTGGGCTCATTGTTCCAACGTGGCCTGTCATCCAGGAGTAAGTCGCACATTATTTCTCGTTAAACAGCGATTCTGGTGGCCCTCTATGGCTCGTGACACTCAAGGTTTTGTTTTGGCCTGCTCGGTCTGCGCTCGCTCTAAGACTTCCAATCGACCCCCTGAGGGGTTACTCCAACCGCTGTCGGTCCCTTCGAGACCCTGGTCCCACATCGCGCTCGATTTTGTTACGGCCCTCCCACTCTCCCAGGGCAATACGGTTGTTTTGACCGTAGTGGACCGGTTCTCGAAGGCGGCCCATTTTATTCCCTTACCTAAATTACCTTCTGCTAAGGAGACAGTGGTAGCTGTCGTAGACCACATCTTTCGCGTTCATGGCCTCCCGAAGGATGTGGTCTCCGACAGGGGTCCCCAGTTCATTTCCAAATTCTGGAAGGAATTTTGCCATCTACTGGGGGCAAGTGTTAGTCTGTCCTCTGGTTTCCATCCTCAGAGCAACGGTCAGACTGAGCGGGCCAACCAGGACCTTGAGAGGGTGTTACGATGTTTGGTTTCACAGAATCCTTCCTCCTGGAGCCAACAACTTTCATGGGTTGAGTACGCGCATAACTTGTTACCAGTATCGTCTACGGGCCTGTCACCGTTCGAGTGTAGTTTAGGGTACCAGCCACCTCTTTTTCCCAGTCTGGAATCCGAAGTCGCGGTCCCCTCTGCCCACGCCTTCGTCCAGAGGTGTCGCCGCACCTGGAAGAGAGCCAGAGAGACTCTCCTCCAGGTGGGAGCGCGCACCAAGGCCAAAGCCGATCGCCACCGGTCTAGGCCTCCCATCTACGTCGTCGGTCAAAAAGTGTGGCTTTCCTCCAAGAACATTCCTCTCCGATCCGTTTGTAATAAGCTTGCTCCCAAATTCATAGGCCCGTTCCCTGTCACTAAAATCATTAGCCCAGTGGCAGTCCGCCTCAAACTTCCTCCTGCGTACAGGAGAATTCATCCAGTTTTTCATGTCTCCAAAATTAAACCCGTTTTTTATTCTCCTATTAATCCGCCTGTCCCAGTTCCCCCACCGCCGCGTCTCGTAGATGGGGAACCTACCTATTCGGTCAACCGTATTCTGGACTCGAGGCGGAGGGAACGAGGATTCCAGTACTTGGCGGACTGGGAAGGTTACGGTCCGGAGGAGAGAAGTTGGGTGCCTGCTAGGGACATATTGGATCACTCCCTTATCGATGATTACAATCGACGGGTAGGTTCTTCTGGGAGCGCCAGGAGGTGCTCCTAGGAGGAGGGGTACTGTCACGGTTCATGGGTTCACTCTCTCATCTTGCTGCTCTGTTTGTCTCTCCCTGTGTGTGTGTGTGTGTGTGCTAGTGGGCGTGGCCGCTGCCGCTCACGAGCTGATTGTCTCCAGCTGTCGCTCGTTTGCACAGCTATTTAATGCCTGCTCTGTTTGTCTCATGTTGTCAGATCGTTGGTTTGTTTCGTCGGTCCTGGTTCTCTCCCTGTGTTCTCTCCCGACCCTGTTTCATGTGGATTCGCTCCCTGGGATTTATCTGTTCCGGCTGGCTGTTGCTGACTTCTCCTGGTCGCCCATTGATTACCTGCGTTACCAGCGTCACCATCGGCGATCTCACCGGCTCGTCTGACCTTCTCTGTGAAACCTTCTGTTTATTTAATAAACTGTTTAACTTACTCGCTCTTGAATCCATCTCATTTATCATGACATATCCATATTTAAAACATAAGAATCACTTTAATCTAGCTTGCGCAGTTGTACACGGAACTTGCTGCTTTGGGAAGGAGTGTGGCAGGACTGAAACGGCATCTAAGCTGTTCGCCAATCACAACACAGTGGGACTGCTAACCAATCACAACATATTTCGTTTTTTGGAAGGCGGACTTTCATCAAACCTGGAACTAATTGAGCCATTTGTGCCAGGCTGGGGAGATAGCTACTGTAATAATGCAAATTATGTGAAAAATAATACGCTTTTCGAACCACCAAGCATGAGAGCATGTTCTAGTGCACCCCCAAAACAAAATAAAGACTTTGTAAAAGAGGTCCGTTCCTTTTGTAACATTTCTGTGTTTTCTTTTGTTTTGGGAAGCGTTTGAGTGTCTTCTGTCCAGGAAGAAGACCGATTGGTTACTGCAGTCTAATTGGTGCCATGCCCTGCCTGGTCAGCTGACTCCTAGCAGCTTATAAAAGCTTTGTCCTCACTCGTTGTGTTTGCCTTGTCTGAATTTGATAATTAGTTCCAAACCATGTATAACTGTGAGAGTATGTGTGTTCATTTTTGAGAGTTTGACTGAGATAGATTGTTTGTTTGCTTAACCAACTTATTTGAGATATTGACAACCGCATGTTCATTGACCTTGATTCTGGATTGCCCCTGTTTGGACCTGCTAATTCTTATAAATGTAAACAATTGTACATAATATCTTGAGGAGGAAGGGAGACTGATGCCATTTTTTGTTTGAACTTTTGTTTGCTTTTCAAAAAGAACTCTATGTCATACTGTCTTTCATGATACACCTTTACCTCAGACGTGGCGTAACAAGTGCACTCATAAAATTGAAGCTTGCTTTGCCAGCAAAACAGCCAGTGTGTGCAAGGCTGACCAGAACCCAAGTATGTCTTATTCAATAATGAAGAGGTCAGTCTACATGGCTTAGATCAGAGGTCTCAAACTCAATTCCTGGAGTTTAGCTCCAACCAGGTCCAACTCACACCTGCTTGGAAGTTTCTAGTAATCCTGAAGACCTTGATTAGCTGGATCAGCTGTGTTTGATTAGGGTTGGAGCTAAACTGTGCAGAGCAGTGGCCCTCCAGGAATTGAGTTTGAGACCAATGGCTTAGATGAAAGAGTTGATCTGTACTTCCATTTAGTTTCCAATGCAGGAGAAAGTGTTTTTTCCATGTGTCACCATGCTTCCAAGTATAGCACACATCAGTGATGTCCAAGGTGGTCTGGATAATGATCCTGACTAAAAATACAAAATATCTGATTTTGAAAATACTTATGAAATAATCTAATTCATATCTCATAAAATGACCTAACTATAATGGAATGATCAATCACACGGTGCCCCCTGTGCCTCGTTTGTCCAGGAGAAAACATATTGCTGCTTTCTACAACTGATAGCAGCGGTATTACAAATAACTGCTGCCTATAGGGAATCAAAGGTCAGAAATGACCTTGCCTGGAAAAATCCAGCCCATCTGGCTGATGCATTCTCCTGTGAATGTATAAATAAATAAATGGACAAAAACCACCAAAAATACACACTATATTACATATTTTACAGTAATGCATTGGCTTCCAGTGTGTCATCAATATGACAAAATCTCAAAGATGCAACACACATATTGTGCATATCATCACAGATGATAAACCATGCAGGAGTAGCCAGACACTTCCTAAAAGCCATTGTCGCCACTTAAAACATGTAATAATTTAACTCACTGGTAGAGGACAAACCATGGACTGAAGAAAAGAAAGTGTACACTTATAAGGCAACAATGTAGCTTCTTATGACGGTTGCTCTAGTGGCCTTGAAATTCCATAATCGGTGACGTGAATGCACTTTTTTTCTGAAAGATAGATGGCTCAATTCTCTTGCTGCCACTGAGTCATGGGAGAGATAAGCAGCTAGTGAATCTACCGCTGCTGGGATGATGTGTATCAATGAAAAACTGCACCTTTTCATGTGAGTAAGTGAGAGAGGCACAAAGCATTGACTTTTACTGATTCAACAATCTCAATCGTACAGGACTTAGGCCAATCCCAAGGCTGTGAGGCCATGTCATTCCTCAGAGATCACAGCATGCAAAGAAAATAGAGCAAAATTCACATAAATTTTAGTAGCTGACAAAACGCCAATACGCCAATCTGGCTCAGGTACTCTCATATTAAATTATAATCAGGGTGCGATTTGTTAAAAAAAACAGAGGGGGGGATATTTAATCCAAAATGTCATTAATGAAATTTTAGTGAAGACATTTAGACAGTGTAGAAATAAAGTGTGATGGTAACACTTTAAACTAGAGAACACATTTTTACTGTTAATTAGGAGTTGTCCTTCAGTAAACTCCTAATTTGCTGGTTATTGACAGTAATAATGTACTTGCAGTAGTTATGTTTAAGTACTGGGCTAGAGGATCTACAATATAATCATGCAGAACAAGGCATTAATATGTGCTTTGTAAGTACTAATAAACAGCCAATATGCTAGTAATATGCATGCTAATAAGCAAATTGATAAAAGTGAGTAGTCAATGATAATAGTAATGAATAGTAAAAAACATATAAAGTAATTATTGAAACTGAATTATTTAGTATATAAAAGTTATTCGCTAAAAACCACATGAGGTATTGAAATAAGCACTGCCATTTATAAACAAATACTCACCAGTGACTATTACCTATTATCTCATAAAAAATAAATTAAAATCTTTTTGCTCCACTTATCTTCTCACCACATTCACTATTGTTTTTCTACACACAAGCATAAATGTGCAATTTATCTATAATGGCAAACTCAATCAACTTGCTGTAAACTTCCTGATGTGGGACCAATTGTGTAGGAAAGCCCAACCCGAACAGCACTAAAGAGAACATTTTAACATTTTAAAATTTCAGAAACAGGCACATTGCTGTAGAAGTGCTCTGGAGGAAGTCTCTTTTTCCCATATACCTGCATCTGCACATTCTACAGACACAACTGTTGAGGCGAAAGTGAGAACAAACAGTGAAAGACTGACACAGTCAGAAAGAAAATTAGTAATAAAGAGATGACTAACCTAACCCACCTGAGCTTGGCTCGCACGGGTCTATGTCCTCATCGTCACTGGGGCACTCGGCAGACGCCACCAACAAGTCATCAGTAGTCTGGAAAACAGATGGTTAGGGAAAGAGAGGCTGAATTCAAGATGAACTGCACACAGAATGAAAAACATTCAATAAACCAATTAGAATGGGGGAAATTAGCTCAACTGAATGAATATACAAAGCATTGGATTAAGACTCTTTTATCTATGAAAAGTAATAGTAAACAAATAATTATAACAGATTACAGACATTCTGAATATCAACATCAGAGTGAATAACTGTGCTACACTTGCTGGGAGCAAATTAAGCAAATATATTTCTAATTCTGAATTAACTTTCCATTTCTTGAAACAGACTTTTTTCATGTTACACAGAGAGTACACACACCATTACTTGGTTATTGGCAAGCTACTTTTTGTTTGTTCTGTTAGTGAAAACAGCCTTTGCCAACTAGACAGACTATATTTATTTGTGTAAACAGACACCTTCAAAATTAAATGTAATACTTTGTGCATTGCCTTTAGGTTATTGGCTCTTTGACTGTGAGCAGTTCCAACTGGCTTTTATTCCTTATTCTTATAGCTTATAAGCTTATAACAGTCTTGCTACAATTTTGTGCCAGTTTAGTTTATTCTTTCTCCAGGTTCAATATGAGATTCACAGTGTAATTACAGATGATGGTGTGGAAATATAGCTGAGGCTCAACCTGAGAGCAAATGAAACAGAAGGTCATTCACATCATAATGATAACAGATACTGTCATTTGTAACTAATGACACACAAATTTGCAATTATAGTTAATTAATTATACTTTGACTGCTTGCAGGAGCCAAAAGGTAAGATGATGGAAATGTCAATCTTAGGCTACGTTCAGTCCTGCAAAGGTTGTTTTTGGCTGTTTGATATGCACTTTTTAATTATTATTATTATTATTATTATTATTATTATTATTATTATTATTATTATACTGTATTTTATTATAAACTAATATATATATATATATATATATAATTTTTTTTTTTTTTTAATTGTTAAAACATTAAATAATGTAGCATATCAAAGCGAATCAGACCATTTAAGATTCAATCAGAACATTGTTGAAACCTGAGGTGCCAAATTCCACAAGGAGGCCAAAGACAACAGGGATGATGGTAAATCAGGCCCTAGCACCAGCCAGCCTGAAATAAACTTAACCAACAAACTCCAACCAGCAGCTTTGAACAGCTTGCAACCCCGAGTTAAGACAATGTCTAATTGGTCAAGACACATTTCTGCTGCGTCTTGGCAGATCATCATCTAGCGCCTTAACTCTGGAACAATCTACCTAACACTGTTCGGGAGGCAGACACAATCTATCAGTTTAAATCTAGATTAAAGACATCTCTTTAACCTGGCCTACTCATAAAACATTAACACATTCCTATAATTCAAATCCGTTAAAGGATTGTTAGGCTGCATTAATTAGGTCAACCGGAACCAAAAACACCTCCCATAACACCTGATGTACTCGTTGCATCGTAAGAAGAATGGCATCTACGCTAATATTAGTCTGTTTCATTGTTATTCCGAGGTCACCGTAGCCACCAGACCCAGCATGTATCCGGATCAGATGGTCACTGCAGTCCCCCGGATCCAGTCCGTACCCAGCTCAGATCATTGATCACCACCTGGAGATGACTTCTATAGCCCTGAATGTCAACCAGATGAGCTCCAGAGACCGATCATCAATGAAGACCTCGCCACCTAGACGGCCATCGGTGCCACACCACGGGAACCTGATGAGTTCTCTACAATCAGACATTGGTACAAACTGCTGGTTTCGTCTGGCCAGAGGAGAACTGGTCCCCCGACTGAGCCTGGTTTCTCCCAAGGTTTTTTCTCCATTTCTGTCACCTGTGGAGTTTTGGTTCCTTGCCGCTGTCGCCTCTGGCTTGCTTAGTTGGGGACACTTTCCAGCAATATCCTATACTATTTGAACCGAACTGGATGATGATATCACTGAATTCATTAATGAACTGCCTTTAACTGAAAATTGATTGTTTACAATAATGCGTTACTCACACACTATTGTGCTGTTTAAATACTATGAAGTTGCTTTGACACAATCTGTATATAAATAAAGGTGATTTGATTTGACCATTTGGGATGTGTTTAACAGCCTACTTTAAAAACTCCAGACACCATAAAATTTGGCTTCTTCTCTCTTTTAAGCCATGCTTTTTGCCATCACTTTTGCCGCTGCTTTTTGCGTTCTTTGAGCGCTCCCTGGCTTGCATAACTCCCAACCAATCAGCAACCTAGGGAAACCCCTTTCTGCAACGGACACCAAACAGGATCCCTTAACACGAAGGCAATGCAAGTAAAACCTCCAGATTCTGCCCCCATTTTTCATGAGCTGAACTCAAAGATCTAAGACTTTTTCTATGTACACAAAAGGCCTATTTCTGTCAAATATTGTTTACAAATCTGTCTAAATCTGTGTTAGTGAGCACTTCTCCTTTGCTGAGATAATCCATCCACCTCACAGGTGTGGCATAGCAAGATGCTAATTAGACAGCATGATTATTGCACAGGTGTGCCTTCGGCTGGCCACAATAAAAGGACACTCTGAAATGTGCAGTTTTGTCACAATGCCACAGATGTCGCAAGTTTTGAGGGAGTGTGCAATTGGCATGCTGACTGCAGGAATGTCCTGAGGCCCATTGTTGTGCCATTCATTCACGACCATCACCTCATTTTGCAGCATGATAATGCACGGCCCCATGTTGCAAATATCTGTACACAGTTCCTGGAAGCTGAAATCATTGAACATGTTTGGGATGCTCTGGATCGGCGTATACAACAGCGTGTTCCAGTTCCTGACAATATCCAGCAACTTTGCACAGCCATTGAAGAGCAGTGGATCAACATTCCACAGGCCACAATCAACAACCTGATCAACTCTATGCGGGGGAGATGTGTTGCACTCTGTGAGGCAAATGGTGGTCACACCAGATACTGACCGGACCCCCCAATACTGTAAAACTGCACATTTTAGAGTGGTCTTTTATTGTGGCAAGCCTAAGGCACTCCTGTGCAATAATCATGCTGTCTAATCAGAATCTTGATATGCCACACCTGTGAGGTGGATGGATTATCTCGGCAAAGGACAAGTACTCACTAACAAAGATTTGGACAGATTTGTCAACAATATTTGACAGAAATAGGCCTTTTGTGTGCATAGAAAAAGTCTTAGGTCTTTGAGTTAAGCTCATGAAAGATGGGGGCAAAAACAAATTTGTGTTTATAATTTCGGTCAGTGTATACTGAAATAAGAAGTATCTTGTGTTTTGTGCTTACAAATTAATGTTTTAAACTGCCAATCTTGTTACTGTGTCACTATATTTTGGATATTAATATCAATTGCAGAGTTTATGTTATCAGGCTCGTTCAATGAATCACTGGATTTGAACTCAAATTCCCTATTAAATCTTGATTAATTTCCTTTGTGCTAAATTGACCTGTTTCCCTTACAATTCTAACAAAAAATAATGTATATAATCAGTGTGACTGATTACATGCTGTGCTGATTCAGTGGCAGTGATCGTGCTTGAGAAAATTTGCAAAACATTCAGTAGTTTAGGGCCATTAAAATCAGAAAAAAAGTCCAGTCAACTACTGATGGGTCAGTTAGAACAAAGAAATGGAAAGGAAATGGTAGAGGTCAACTAGGGGAACAAGTGGAGTTCTCTGACCTGCTGAGGTTCACTTGCTGTGGTGGATTTGATCTTGTGGCTGGAGGTGGTTGTGGTGGTGATCTCCATGACTGAGGTAGACGTCTCAGAGCGAGAAACCGTAGCACTGGACTGTGGTGTTATGGAGGAGGACTGCACCTCCCCAACCAACCTCACGCTGCCTTCGATGCGGACGTTGGGGTCTCCTTCCACAGCCATGTTAAAAACCTTCAAGCCATTGTAATAGAAACCAGACATTTGGCCCTGGAAGGCGCGGCTATGGTCTCTTTCCCAGCCTCCGATCTGGATAGTCATCTGGCTGTTGAAGATTGTGAGCTGGCGGCCTGCCGGAGAACAAAGTTATTTCAATACAAAAAGACTTAGTGCAGACTAAGGAAAAAAACAAGTAAGGGAGAATGATGGTAAATAATCACGCCTGAGGAAAAGACGGATTATTCAGGTACTGGGGAATGTAAATGCTCAATGATTTATCATGGCTGTAATGAAGGGATGCTTATGAAACACAAATGATGGAAAATAAAAGGTAACAAAACAGTGGTAATACATTTAAGCTGTGGTACTTTGCTAAAAGGCCTCTTTGACACTACCAATTATGAACAACTGGTTTAATTCCTAGTGAAATTTTATAAAGCTAGCATTACTGACTCTCAGAAATGCTAAAGTACAAGAAGGAAGGAAATATTTTTTTTACTGACCTCTGCTATCATGGAGTTAAAAACATATCCATGGCAGATGTTTACAGCTATGAGTATATGCATACACTTGATATCTGATATTCATCTGATATTAATGCAGTGTAGGTGTGCAGTATAATAAACACAGTATGTACTATAAATCAACAAAAACAACTATGTCTGCCTTTTAGCAAGAGGAGTTGGGTTGGATGCAAAGGTAAACGGTGGTCATGAAACAAAGCAAGACTGAAAATAATTTAATTGAAATCAACAAAGAAAAAAAAAGCAACAACAGTTGCACATTTCATTTAAAAGATGAAAAGATTATACATGCACTTCAAAGTTATTATTCTTATTCTTATTATTTTTCAGTAGATGTTTACTCATTTTCATAGCTACACGTAAATTTTTCTTAAAGGGACTCGTATGTCAATTCATATTTTAAAAATATTATTTAAATATTATCTATTGTTATATTATGCTAAAGCATTATTATGATTATTATGATTATTTAATATTATTTACTTATTATGGCTGTCTTTTTATTCTTATAACAAAAAAAGTACACATATGTACACATATACACATGCTACAGTTTGTCAATTCATTATGTTAACACGATTATCATTTTAATTTAAACATTTCGATTTTATGACTTATAAGTTTAAATTACATTTAAAAACTTTTAAACAAGCTTATTTAAAATTACATCAACAGTCCCTTTAACCAAAATTTATGACATAAATTAGTTATTACAAATCAGTACATTACTTAAGAAGTTATTACAGTTATTACAAGCTACATTTATCTATTTAAAATTCATCCTTTAATTTAACAAAATGTTTAAATTATTACTTTATTTCACATAAAAAAAACTACTTAAAAATTATTCTTTAAGTTTAATCAGTGATTTTACCTTTGTCGAGTAGCCAATCGTCAACTACTCGACCGAGTCGATATGGAATTCGCTGTCTAGCGATCGCCAGCCGTTCATTATCAATGTTTCCTTTAAAGTTTAAAGAGACATTTCATTGGTTACAATCCAAAACCAACTGATAACTTTAAAACTTATTATTCGAGCTGTTCAAATGAAAAGATTTTAAAATTTATATTAGATTATTTAATACTTTGCTTATTTATACACTGTGTGTATTACTAGTTTAGTGAAGTTTATGTTTGTTTATAAACCCCATGAAGAATTTATACAAACATAAGACATGAAAGTTCTTATATAATTACAATTTACACCAATCATCCTGTTTGCAAAAGTTTACCTTGATTACTAATATAGTGTATTGCCTTCTTGATCATCGATTATTGTTTGCACTTTTCGTAATAGTTGAGTCCCTCAAACATAAGTGTGAAAAGCTGGATCTCAGCATCATACAGTAACTGTGGGAAGTATTCAAATATGCAGACAATGCTGAAAATCCAAAGAATAAGCAGTGGCTGGAAAATGTTCCTTAAGAACAGTAGTCAGCATCACTACTGCAGATAAAGCAGGGGCTGTCACAAAACATACAAAGAGTCTCTGATCACTGAAGACGCTATGAACTATATTAAAAACCAAGTGGATGTAAACTGAGCAGGATAATCTGTGCAAATTATTTTTTTTTTAGTCATTTCATTTTGTAGTGCATGATTTATATAAATATATGGTGTGTGAAATAAATAAATCAGGGCAGTACTAAATAAATAATGCTATTTTGTTGATATCTTTTTATTATTTGAATGGTAAACAACTATTGTACACTCACATACATTCTGTGTACATTTTAAATGTATTATATAACCTAAAGATTAATACCAGCATGTGAAAAATACTTTTGAAACAAAGAACTAACAATAAGTACTCCAAAATAAATTTGTCTATGCCATTTGTTTCCATTCTTTCTCTTTATATATATATATATATATATATTTTGAATACACTATAAAAAAAAGTGTATTTTACTTTACTTAATTCGTATCTTAACAAATTAGCATATTGCTGTTACCATATTTCAAACTCAAGTTACATTATGCTATGAATGCAAAAATCTACTATAAAATATCAGAAACCATCAAGAATATCAATTCCTTTCCATAGGTTCACTCAACGCTTCGTCAGTAGATGACACTATGGAAACACCCCCCAGGTGTGACAATTGTCTGAAGCCCATATAGAATCAATTGAATTCATTGGTTGATGCCAATAACACCTCCCTCTGAGGCATTGTGTCACCCTTGTTCTGCGTCTGCCAAGCAACGACAGGAGCACAGGAGTCACGCCCTCACTCGCACATCCATGATGCTGCGTTTGCAACAAAAAAAGATGTCCCTATTGGGCATGTCATGCTTCTCATGTTGTTTAGTTTCCAAACATCTTCCTGGAGGCCCCCCAACACTGCATGGTTTGCATTTTTCTTCATTAATTTCAGTATATAATCAATGTGAGGCTTAAAAGTAAGTTTGGGATCCAGTCATAAACCCAAGTATTTAATTTGATCCACTCTTCATGGCATTCATGCCATCATTACACAATCGTTAGATTCATAGATTTTGATTTAAACATGCTTGTACCAAAAACCATGGTATGAGATTTAAATTTATTAAGTATTAAGTTTAGCTTTGTTAAATGAGAGACTGTAACATGTGGTTTGGGTTTTGTTCTTGTCCATGTTTTCATGTCTTTTATTTTGTATTTGATTCAAGCTATTAGTGTCTTGCTTCCCTTTCCCTCATGTATTCCTGTCATTGGTTCCTTAGTTCAGTGTGTCATGCTTTCATTGGTTCATGTTTTGCCATATAGTTCTCTGTTCTGTTTGTTCATTGTTTGTTTCTCGTTGGTTGGTTTGTGTTATGGGATCTGCATTGTTTGGTATAAGTAGCCCTCATGTTTCCATTGTTGCTGGTTGTGTATTAATGTTGTAACCTGCTGTTTGGTGAGTGTGATTGAGTCTGTTTAAGTCTGTTTCTGCTAAGTTTGTTTCATGTCAAGTCAAGTCCATGAGTATTGTTTGTTTGGGTTTCACGTCACGTAAATAAAGCTACACTTGGGTTCATCCTAAACTCGCCTTCAGTGGATCTCCGTTACAGAGACAAAAGGCTTAGAAGTATAAATAACAGTCTCATCTAGATTAACAGAAGACTGTTAACATTTTAAAGGAAGACTGTTTGCAAAGATCGAAGAAAGAAGCGGACCCAATGCTGAGCTCTGAGGCACACCTCTTTCTTAAATAAATCAGTTTTTTTTTATATAGAATCATAACACATGGTTTTTCTATAATGTAAAATGAGAACTAAACAAAAAGAAGCTAAACTTTGCAGCACATCGGCCCTCCAGGAACAGGTTTTACCAGCCCTAGCTTTTGCCTTTTCATTCTGCCTGTGTTAGTTTTTTGCATCTATAGTTTTAGAAGGTTTAACAGGTTTTCTGTTTAAGAGTTAGCCTCATAGGACGACTCCTAAAGGCTTTGTTATTGGCACTGATATTTCACAAAGGGATCAGAGACTTGTAGGCTTTATCTGTAAACTCTTTCTGTATGGGTTTTGTCATGATCTGGGCTGTGGGGTTTCCCTCAGCCACCTGAGGTCGCTGTTTTCCCTTCCCTCCACTGCACTTAACCTAATTATACACTCCTGTCTTGTCATTAGCACTGATTACACTCACACCTGCTCACAATTATCTGGTCTATAAGAACTCTCATTTCCCACTACTCATTCTGGCTGCATTGTCTTCCGTCTTGTGTGTATTTTGTGTTCCGAGTTTCTTGACCTTGATTTTGGTTCCTGATATTGTTTATTTTATATTTCAGTTCATGTCTAGTTGTGCCGTGTTGGCCTTTTGGTTTGTTTATTTGTTTGTTTATTTGTGTTTATTTAATAAAATCATTCTCTCCCTGCAGAGACAGAGACGCTGTTTCGCGTTCTCGCTGTTCCGGACGCGGCGGCGACCGCTCTCGCTGTTCCGGACGCGGCGGTGACCGCTCTCGCTGTTCCGGACGCGGCGTTGACCGCTCCCGCTGTTCCGGACGCGGCGGTGACCGCTCTCTCTGTTCCGGATGCGGCGGTGACCGCTCTCTCTGTTCCGGACGCGGCGGTGACCGCGCCCTCTGTTCCGGATGCGGCGGTGACCGCTCTCGCTGTTCCTGATGTGGCGGTGACCGCTCTCTCTGTTCCGGATGCGGCGGTGACCGCTCTCGCTGTTCCTGATGTGGCGGTGACCGCTCTCTCTGTTCCGGATGCGGCGGTGACCGCTCTCTCTGTTCCGGATGTGGCGGTGACCGCTCTCGCTGTTCCTGATGTGGCGGTGACCGCTCTCTCTGTTCCGGACGCGGAGGTGACCGCTCTCTCTGTTCCGGACGCGGCGGTGACCGCGCCCTCTGTTCCGGATGCGGCGGTGACCGCTCTCGCTGTTCCTGATGTGGCGGTGACCGCTCTCGCTGTTCCTGATGTGGCGGTGACCGCTCTCGCTGTTCCGGACGCGGCGGTGACCGCTCTCTCTGTTCCTGATGTGGCGGTGACCGCTCTCGCTGTTCCGGACGCGGCGGTGACCGCTCTCTCTGTTCCTGATGTGGCGGTGACCGCTCTCGCTGTTCCGGACGCGGCGGTGACCGCTCTCTCTGTTCCGGACGCGGCGGTGACCGCTCTCGCTGTTCCTGACGCGGCTGTGAATGCGCTCTCTGTTCCAGATGCGGCCGTGACCGCTATCTCTGTTCTGGACGCGGAGGCAACCGCGCTCTCTGTTCCTGACGCGGCGGTGACTGCGCTGCACGGGCCTGGCCCGCCGTCCCTCCCCCTGATTTGCCTTCCCCCGTTCCTCCACCCTCCAGACTTGTGGAACGTCTGGGAGCCGTTCCGTGGGGAGGGGGTAGTGTCATGATCTGGGCTGTGGGGTTTCCCTCAGCCACCTGAGGTCGCTGTTTTCCCTTCCCTCCACTGCACTTAACCTAATTATACACTCCTGTCTTGTCATTAGCACTGATTACACTCACACCTGCTCACAATTATCTGGTCTATAAGAACTCTCATTTCCCACTACTCATTCTGGCTGCATTGTCTTCCGTCTTGTGTGTATTTTGTGTTCCGAGTTTCTTGACCTTGATTTTGGTTCCTGATATTGTTTATTTTATATTTCAGTTCATGTCTAGTTGTGCCGTGTTGGCCTTTTGGTTTGTTTATTTGTTTGTTTATTTGTGTTTATTTAATAAAATCATTCTCTCCCTGCACCTGGACCCAGACCCTTCCTTGTTCTCACGTGACAGGTTTTGCTTCCGCCTGTCAGGTTTATAGTCTGTTTTGTTGTATTTTCCTAGTGTTTTTCCCATACTGTTCCCATGTTTTGGTTTCTTCCTGGTCTCCCCCTAGTGTAAGTCTTATTTGGTTTACCCTTATGCCCATATTTGTACTCCCCCTCGTTACCTTGTTAAGTTGCCACTCCACCTTTGTCTGTGTATTTATAGTCCTTTGTTCTGCACTCCCCTTGTCCGATCTTAATGTTACGTCACATTTTCTCCTCCTTGGGTTTGTTTTGTTTAAAGTTCCATCGTGTTTTGTTTGTTACCTGGATTTTGTTTTGTTCTTCAATAAATACGTGTTTTGATTTGTACTCCTGTTTCCGTGTTTTCCCCTGGCTCTACACCTCCAGCACGACTGTGACACCGCCCTGGTTTAGGTCTTATTGCGACCAAGGCTAGGATATCTACACAGGCTTGTTTCCAGTTTATTTTGTTCCCAAGTTGTCATGTTGCAACTTTCTCCTCTGCCCTTTGAGTCACAGGAAAGGAGGCTGCAAAGGCTCTGTCAGCCTCCTCACTGAGGATTTATGTCGACTGCACAAGTCAGCGGCACGAATCAGATCATCTGTTTGTTTTTACAGGCTGATAAACTGCCAGTCACTTCATAGAAGGGGCATCACAACAGAAGAAAATGGGGACCAAGTGCATTGGGCCCAAAGCCTAAGAGAGACCCAATGAATGTGATTTGTAGCTTGGGACCAGCACAAGACCAGCTCAAACCAGCTGCCATTCTTCAAAACATGCTCCTAATCAGCATATGCTGCTTTTTTCTCCAGAGATGCAACCTGACACGATGCCTCAGAGGGTGATGTTAGCATCATCAGCTAATGAACTGCCATCATTCTATATTAGCTTCAGACAACTGTCACATGTGAGGGGTGTTCCCATAACATCAGCTATGACACTTTGTCTCATTTTCTTATCCATAGCTGAAAGAAAAGACTGATATAAAAGCTTGACTACCTTACTATAAATACCAATGTGCATCCAACAGGCTTACTTACAAATGTTACTAGTACAAAAGTACAAAAGTTGTCACTGGGGTGGTACCCTTTCAGAAGTTTTATGTTTTTATGCATCTTTGTACTTTGATATTACATATTAGTAACTAAAGTGTACATTCAGTAAATGGTACATTTAGGACCTATTGAAAGGGTACTGCCCCAGTGACAGCTTTTGTACTGTTTTTGCTGAGAATAAATGGAAATAGCCCAACTTGTTGGCAGAGGCTATTTACACAAACTAAGAAATCCATCTGGTACCAGCTGCAGTGAGTAAGAATGGAGGATTTTGCTTTTAATGCGACTCGCCAACCCAAGTTTGAATCTGCCCTTTATACAATCCCATTCGTCTCCCTGTTCACAATGCATATTAGCTTGGAGATGTATTTATATATTAAAAAATGGGCATTTAATAGGCCCATAATTAAAACTTTGAGCAGACTGTCAAATCGAAATGTGCAAGGCAAGCTTCTGAGATTGGGTCAAGTAAGGTCCCAATATAGCAGCATACATTTATGACTTTAAGAAATATAACACTAATATTTTGTTAGTATAACACAGGTTTGTAATGTATTATATATATTTTATATATTATACTAATGATGTGCCAGTATTTGCAGTAAATATATAAAACACTATTTACTCTTAGTGAAAACAGCATTCCACTACTATTTGAAGTTAATACATTTTTTTTAGCAAATAGCATTAGTTTATTTACTTTGAACACTTTTTGCACTCACTGACAACACATTACCCACAAGTTAAACCTTGAAAGTGAATCAATCCAAAATAGACGCATTTGGAGTGGCTTTGTATTTCATCCCGTAGTCTGTAGAGACTGAGGTCCAGCTAGATCAACTGTTCCAGAACACTGGGAAAATTCCAAACCATTCTGCTTCTTTCTTTTCAGTGAACAGATAAACTGCCAAGGACAGGGCCGTTTACTAGTGCAAGACAGGATCAAAATAATTAAAGCCTTGACAGATCTTGGGCAGCACTTCCTCTACAGACGGAGATGGCATGTATCACAGAGGATTTTAATTATCTCTTCGTGCCTGGAAGACCAGACTTCCGTCAATATGTTCTTCTCGTCTGCAATCAGCAACAATCAGCAGACACTCACATGTACAGATCTTTTACCTATTTAGCTGTGTAAGGCAAAGTTTGGTGGACTTGTTGAAAATGAGAGATCAAACTTGATTAAAAATGTCTAGCAATAGAAAGAGTCTCTTTACACCAGTGATCCTACTGATGCAACACCATTAAAAATAAATAAATAAACAAAACTTCATCATTTTAAATTAAGTATACCAGAGTCTTTAGTCCATCTTTCCATTAAATTATGAACAAGTTAATTAGATTTAAAAAACTAAGGTAACTAACAGTAGCAGTAGAATAGACAAAACTCAGTGCAAATATTCACAAACAAATTCATGTCAGCTAAACAATCATCCAGTAACCTTTCTCAGCTCAGGCAGGTGTTGAGGTGTTCAGTGATGTTCTCACCTGTGGGGTAGCGCTCAATAACAGGCAGATCGTCCACCTGCAGCGTGGCGTTGCCGCCACTCCTTGTGAACTTCACTATATGGTACTTTCCATCATTTACAAACTTTGCTTTCTCCTCGATGTTGATGTCATCTGTGCCCACGTTAAATATAGCCGCAATATAGCCATTAACCTGGAGAAAAAACAAAGATAAACAGATAGAAACTTGAGGTTGAATCTATGCCCTCTTGTACTGAACTAATGATGAAGAGGTCCGGATGATTAAAATGTACATTCAATATACAAAGTTAAATCATTATAATCATATCATATTAACAACTTGTATAGTTGTGTTGATTACTTATGTGACGTGCCTTTGGGCCCGTTCCACTTTAGCCGGCTGTGGTGTGGGTCTTTGAGAGTTGCATAATTTTGCATAATAATGTTGCATAATAAAACACCTACCAGACTGAGGTTCATGGTTCTTTGGTTTTTGGTTCACCCCTTCTGTTAACCCTTTTGGTTTGTTGTTCTTTTGGGTTAAATATATAAGTTTAGTTTGGAATTTATGTTGTTGGCCTGTACATTATGTTGAAAGTTGACTTTATTGTATCATGTTAGTGTTAATTGTTCGTTATCCATGCTTTCTTAATTTTGTTATGTATTGTAAAGCTTTATTTTTGTTAATAAATATTTCTTTGGTCTGATTTTGTTCTCGTTGCCTCCCTTATTTGTTGTGATTATGAGCTGATAGTGGCCTGGGGGGCTGTTTCAGAAAAGAGGGAATTAAAGTCCAAAACCTGACTTGAAACAACCTAACAAATCAATTGGGGCTAAAGCGGTTCAATAGATGACAATTTAAATTCATGCAATCTTACTTATTTTATCCAGGTTCAATGAGTCAAGATTATTTGATGTGCATGCTTATTCGTAGGCATCCCTTAATGTCGATCATGGATCAAATCCAACCACCATGGTAAACAGTGAATATATTTGTGCTGTTTAATGAATTTGAGATGTTGTGGTTTCCCCAGTGCATAGCAGACATGTGACAGGTATATTCTTAATTTGCAAATGTTAGAAAGTCATGCGGATATATCCAATTTGCTGTCAGGTGTAGGCGAGGTTTACATGAGTGAACGAGCGCTGCTGTGTGCATGTGTGCTAAACAGACGTAACACTATATACATAAATAGTATATATAAATGTAAAAATATATTTAAACCTTCATATAAGTGTATTTTTATGATAGCAGTAATAAAATACAGCCCTAATTACTAGCTCAAAATAGGTAATGTGTATTCCTCTTATCAGTTAAAATGTAGTCTGTTTTCTATTATTTATGTGTGTTTATAATGCTTTAAAAGATTACAATCTAAAATTGCTCTTTAATGTTTTACTAATAACCATAAGGGTACAGCTGTCAAAAAAGGCTTCATGGCTAAAAATTGCTAATCAACTGAACTGAATGCGCATGTAGCAACTATGTTAATATGTTTTCATATATCATTAAAAAAATCATTACATTTTGGTCAAAATACACTGAATACAGTTGTAGCCTAGGTTAGTTTCCCAGCATAAGTTGCCAGAGTGACTGAGCTTAACCCCTTTAGACCTGAATTTTTTTCACTGAACAAAATTTTTTTTACCCACTTGATATTTGCTCTTCTCCAACATATAAATGAGTCTAAAAAATAAAGATTTGTGCCAACTCATTTTTTATTAGATTTTTCTCATGTCCACTACAATGGACGCCGGGTCTGAAGAGAAACAAAAATCCTCATTTTTTAACCATACATAATAAATAGATTTTGTGCACTATAGTTAAACTACTGTTTAAGATTTTGAAAAGAACGCATTCAGTAAGAATGTGGAAAAAAGGTAAGATGATATGAAATCTAAAAAAAAAATTGTTTGATCCCTTTTTTGGTTGAAGTGGGTGAATTGGAGTATATGTATAAATGTCTTTGTGTGTGTGTGTGTGAATGGGTTTATGTGTATTTGCTGATTGTTTTGATGAATATATAATTGTGTGCATTATAGCAGCAAGGCATTAGTGTGCATGGAGGGGGTGTGAATGTGTGTATTACACGGTATTCACTGATCACACATCCACTATAGCTGTTCCTCACTAAAATCAATGAAATATTGATTTACAGACTGTAGTCAATTCGAAGACATAAATGAAAGCATATTAATATTAATTTCATTAATTTATATCAACATTTATAAAACATTAACATTAGAATTTGTAGCTCTGTATTTAGCTTTGAAATGCTTCAACAAATTTCTCTACCTGTTTCACAACTAATTCATGAGGTTCCTGCTGATATCGCTCA
>NC_133362.1:47686027-47705261 GCF_049309525.1 Garra rufa
GTAATTTAAAGCAGTTTAACATAATGCTGCAACAAAACAAAATGTGAAAAAAATTAAGTACTGTAACTTCATGGATTCATGAAATAAATGTTCTTCAAAGATATATATGCTATATGCTTTCCTGAATGACAATGAATACCCACACTCATCCCTCAAGGGGCACAGAAAACTGAAGAGCTTGTTTTTCAGTCTAGGTTATGACTGGGTGAATGCCTTTTGCTTTCTGACTTGTAAATGCATAAAAAAAAGTTCTGTTAGCAGTACCTGTGAAAAAATGAAATTTCCAGTTTGAGGCTCTATTGCATCTTGATGCTCAGAGTTTTGTGCTCATCTGTGATTGATAATTCATCTGAAAGCTCTTTCATAGGCTCTTTGCTCTGTGTTGTGTTTCGTGTCTGTCAGCCATCATTTTTCCAGAGCATTTTGTGCGTATGTTTATTCTTGCCACGGCTCCACTGGGAAGTCTGTCGCACGCAATTCCCAACACACCAATTAAAACACCTGCCCATTGACATGAACTTACACAGATCACATTACATAGCCAGATGAAACCTGCTGCTGCGCATGACACAGACACGCACACAGACCCAAACTCCCAATGCAGCGCTGCGACTCTGGCACGCGATTCTGCCCGCTTCAACTTCCTGGTGACAGTCCGTTTACTCTGGCCTCACAAGACACACTGATTATGTCATCTTACATGCAGTTATTATCAAGCATGTGCGTGTGATTTCAGTTTTAAGGGTTTAGTGTGCTTTTAACTATGTTAGAGCATCTCCTCCCTCTCATCACTGTCACTGTTGTTTCCATAGTAACAGTGCAGGTCTGTTTTCTTAAAATTTCTTTTAGATGTTGCAGCACTGGTTTACACCTGTATGGTTTAAAACGCTCTCTATCTTGAAGAACAAACCTGTATCATAAGAGCTTATTCGATATTATTCTAACAGTCTCACTGGATCAAAATATTACTCATGTAGCGTGCACTCATATGCGTGTTTAAAATAACACACTACAGGCATTCTGTGTGGTTATGCTTATTGACCAAAATATCTGTTTTTAGAAAAGCATTATATTCCAGATTGTTAAGTTTATCAATGATTCAAATACACACTTTTTTTTGTCAAGAGAAAACTTGCTTCATGTTTTCTCCACACTAGCCAAATTTGTTTAAATGTCATTCTTAATATCTTAAATGTCTGACCATGATATGTTAAATTAAAAAGCATAAATGATTCCATGCTTTGAAACTTTAGCCAATTGATGCGTTTTGCACAAGTTGGCGCAACACCAGACTAATCTTTGAGCAAGAGAAAGCAGATTGCATATCACTCACAAAGTCAGTTTCTGAGGTAAAGATGCAATGAATTAGCCTGGAAAAAATCCAGACCCTAATCTATTAAGATTAAGGGTCTGGCATCGAGCAATGAAAAGGGCCTAACTCGAGGGGCGGCACCAATCGTGCATTTGAAACTCTCACTGCACGCAATTGGATAACGCCACGACCAATCACAACAATACACGGTGTGATGTATCCAGAGCAACGGAACCGAGTGACAAGATTAATAACTATTAATTACGACAGCCGAATCAACCTCATAAAACAATTAGGTCCGATCAAACTATTCATTAACTATCAACAAATATGTGGATGGACGCTAGCGTTTCATTCAGCAGCGAGACATATCGTCCTGTTCAAGTTAGGCTACTGTATTACTATTGAATAGTTCAGTTTTTCGTTACAGTAAGTTTACCAAGTGACTCTTACCATTTGTAAATGAGATGGACCTCATCCACCACAATCCCGACCAGGTTGTTCCGGTAGACCTTGTTCGATAACATTTCTCGCCACTTCTTTTTTAACAGCCAGGACTCGGGATTGCCGAATGCTATCTGGCATTGCCCACTTCGGATCTGTTCCTCCCCGTGGTCGCCAAGTTGCAGAGCTGAAAGACCGTATTTCCTCGCCTCTTTCACCTGGTCCTCCATAAGGGCGATCAATGGCGAGACCACAACCACCAGTGGGTTTTCACTAAGCCCCATACGCTTAGCTACCAGCGGAGCTAACTGATAGGTTAAACTCTTGCCGTATCCAGTCGGCAAAACAGCAAAAACGTCCTTCTTGCAAAGGAACGATTCGAGCGCGGCTTTCTGTTCCTCTTTTATATGAAAAGCCAAGTCTAACTCGGTCATTGTAGCGGCCAAAGCCGTTTCAAACAACTGGTGTTCATCTGTAGCCATCTTTCAGTGTTTCCTAAATGATTCCGGATGTCGCAGCGCTGTTGTCATCAGATTAGCTCGCCTCTGGCCTGCCTACATCAGATACACCGATTTGATTGGTTCCCAGAACTGCTTACGTAATGCAGTAACGTGCATCATTGCTCGATGCCAGAGTGTCTTGCAGAGACAATTCAAATTGTAATTGCAATGTGGTTCCTGAAAAGCCTAAGTATGTTACTTAAAATTTATCCTTGGTTGCATTTCATTTATTTGGATTAGCTTATTTCATATTTATCTTGTTTTTAGGGCTGTCAATCGATTAAATTTTTTTAAAATCGCGATTAATCGCATGGTTGTCATGAGTTAACTCGCGATTAATCAACATTGGCCTGGACAAATATGGATGCTTTAAGCAAATATGTGTTTATTATCAGTGAAACCATACTTGACATGGAGCATGAAGACTAGACATGTTTCAAAGGTCATAGATGTTTTTCAAATAACTTGTTCATGTCTATTCGACACATGAAAAAAGAACATAGAAACACCAGGTTCCCATTACTGCTCTTTCTTTGCACTGAGCAATTTACTTACACAAGCCTGTTTACATTATTTGCAGGACAGAGCAGCTCACTTCTTCTGAACATGCAAAATGTACATTTATTATTACATTGTTTGCTTCTCGGTGCCCACATACTGTCATTTGATGCAGCCAAGTTCTCAACAAAACTGTTTCCATTGTTATAATTTAGTATTTCTGTTATCAGAGAAAGTAATATGAAATAATAACTGAAAAAAATCCTGAATTATGATCATGATTCAATCACTGAAAAGAATCATTTACCGGCATCTGGACATAAGTCACTATTCCCTGCATTATTATCGTTGTTTTTAACTTCCTGTTTGAATGCCTTCAGGATCCTTTGACTTTTTAGGAGTTTACCCATTTAAAGTTATGTGATCCCAAAAACCTGCTTCTTTTATTTTTTAATGTATTGTTTTGGTTATAATGCACTGATTGGAGAGCCTGGTCTCATGAAAATGCGCACTAGCACGACTTTCTGTTTCTATTTGGCGTGCTATTAATAAGCTGAAATTAACTTTGACGTGCATATAATACACCGTTTTCGCGTGCACACTCGTATGTGGCTTTACGCATCAACCCCACAGCACCAATCCTAACTGTTAGGGATCGCCGAGCGGTTGATCCAATTATGATCCGCACAACAGGACTTTGCAGTGAGAAATGAAAGCATCAGCGTAAAGTTCTACCAGGATGACTCTAATTCATAATTATCTCGACAACCAATAGCAGCTTGACACCTTGAATAAAATACCAAACTTACTCTTCCATCCTGCTGCCCTTAGGTGTCGTACCTGAAGTTCCGTTTTGCTCGATTCCTCTAGCAGCTCAAGATGTCTCAAAAGCCGCTCGTTGATTTTGCAATCTCTGACGACTCTGACAAAGACACTGTTCCTCCCTCACCCGCCTCCCTGCACCGGAGTACGCGCATTCTAACCCGGGAATCTCCCTGGGTCCAGTGGCCTTTTGAGAAAATTGTGACCACCTTACTGGATTTCGGCATCCCCGTCAGCAGTGACTTGACTCACGATGACCTCATCCTCCTTGCTTCCAACGCGCTGGGTAGCCTTCCGGCTTCATCATCCGATGCGTCCGAGGCGATCATGGCACCTCCAGCCCAGCCCTTACAAACTGGACGGAAACGCTCGGCTAAATCCTCCTCTCCTCTTCAGCACATAAAGCCGAGGACCTCTGGTCCAACCCAACCTCCTCCGCCAAGCCCGGATTCGGCCAGTGCAAACACGCAACTTTCAAAGGCATTACTCCAGCTTACCGAAACTGTCAAAGGTTTTGAAACTCGTCTGGGCTCCTTTGAGTTAGCCTTTGCTTCGCGCGCACCCGGACCATATATTCCCTCGACGTCTTCCGCCTCCGTCTCAGTCTCTCCTTCAGTCCTTGATCCTGTTTCCTCTGATGCACCCTCCACATCTCCTGCCACGTCGACTTTTGCTCCATCTCCAGTTCAAACTCCGCTACAAAACGCCGCTACGTCACTTCCTTCTGCAGCGTTCAATCTCTCCTCGGCTCTAACGGTCCAGGTTTTTGGTAGGCCATTCGTTCCACCCGCTGCTGCCTCAGTGTCTCCCAAAATGAGATCTAACATCATCTCAGGTAAAGACATCAACCTGGCTGCACTGCTGTTACCATCACCCGCGATCGACAGGCAGATGGTTGACTGTGGCGACGTGGCAGTCCTAATAAAAACTTCAGATCCCAGGCTGCAACGGAACCTGCCATTTACCGAATTCGTCATTGCTTTTGGAATTTACAGAGATATTCTCTGTCAAGTTTTCCCCAATCGCAGAGAGGAATTAGACCTTTATCTAGCCATGATGGCAGATTTTAATCTAAGATATGGCGGAACTTTATTTTATGAGTATCACAAGTCTTTTTCAGCAAAAGCTGCTTCTTTTGTTTCCTTATTCAATTCAAGATTGGACTGGTCCGTTACTGACTCTGACTTGCTTATTCACCATTTCGGAGGCCAAAAAACTCTGGCTTGCGCCGTTTGTAGCTCCCATGGTCACTCTGCTTCTCTCTGCCCTAAAGTTCATGCTTGCCGTGCTCCGCCCGCTCTCCATGGTGCTGATCCTTCAAACCTCACGCTCGACGTAAAAGGCCGTCCAATTATCGAATTCAATGGCATACCTCTATGCAATAACTTTAACGAATCTGTTTGTCCATATTCTAAATGTAAATTCTCTCACATTTGCAGCTTCTGCAAGGACCCCCACCCAAAATCCGTCTGCCCTCGACGTTACAGACCAGCCACAAGAGGGAAAGCACCTCAGAAAAAATTCTGAGCGGTCACCCCTCAACCCCCTTAAATATTGCAAACCTTTCTGGCTACCTTTCCTCGCACCCCGATTCTCCTTTCATTGATAACTTAATTACAGGGCTCTCTCAAGGGTTTCGGGTCAGCGTTCTATCTCCTCTTGTCACCTCGTATGTTGCAAAAAATTTGCAGTCTGCTCTGGTTGAGCCTGACGTAGTTTCAGGTCTGATTGCTGAAGAATTAAATAAAGGCTATATCATCGGCCCTTTCAGTTCTCCTCCTTTTTCTCCGTTTCGCGTTAACTCCATCGGCTTGGCTACTCGTAAATACTCTGGGAAAAAATGTCTAATCTTCGACATGTCCTCGCCTCACTCCACTGATTATGCTAGCGTCAACGAATGCATTCCATCTGAAACATTTTCGCTGTATTATGCCTCGGTCGACGACGCAATTCAGCTAATCAAGTTAGCCGGTCACGGCGCTTGGTTGGCCAAAGCGGATATCACCGACGCTTTTAAAATAATGCCTATTCACCCGGCAGATTGGCCTCTCTTCGGAGTTAAATGGGAATCAAAATTCTATTTTGCTGTTAGACTCACTTTCGGCTGCAGGAGCAGCCCCCAAATTTTTAATCGTTTATCTGAAGCACTGTGTTGGATCTTGTTGAATATCTGCAAGCTGCCTTTCGTGTTACATTTGCTCGACGATTTTCTGTTAATCGACTTTCCTTCTTCTGAAAGCTTCGTGCTCGATACTCTTAAACAAGTCTTTTGCGACATAGGCATTCCTTTGTCCGAAGAAAAAACAATCGGTCCCGTTACACGTCTCGAATTTCTCGGCATAATTCTGGACACTATTAAGATGCAAGCTTCTCTTCCACACGAAAAACTTGTTCGAATCAGTTCCGTTATGGAATCGTTCCTCACTTCTCGCTTAATTTCCAAACGTGACATTCTTTCTCTTCTCGGCCATCTCAACTTTGCCATGCGAATCATTCCACAAGGTCGTTCCTTCATAGCTCGCCTGCTGTATTTGGCTCACTCAGTTGCAAATTTAAGCGACTCGCTTCTCCTAGATGACGGTTGTTTATCAGACCCTAGGTTTTGGTCTCATCTTCTAAACGACTGGAATGGCATTTCCTTTTTCTATAATGACATTTCCGAATCATCCAACGCTCTAGAACTATATACCGACGCAGCCCCGTCTATTGGTTTTGGGGGATTCTTCCAAGGGCAGTGGTTCGCAGAAAAGTGGCCTCACGATTTTGTCGATTTCATTCAAAATTCCACCTCGTCCGCTCTCTACGAAATCTACCCTATCGCGGTTGCTAGCGTTCAACAAAATCAACAAAAGATTTATCATTTCAAGATTTACATTTTTCACCTAATTACTTTTCACTGTTGCTTAAACACTCAAAATCAGATTCACACGGGTCTGGTGTCACAATTTCAATTTCAAAAATAAATAACTCACTATGCCCTTTCGCTTCTATGCTCAACTTTCTCAAAATACGGCCGCGCACTTCTGGTATCTCACCTCTTTTCATTCTCTTAAGTTGGTTTCCCATGACAAAGAATTAGAATTCATCTGTCAACCACCTTGACAGCCACTGGTCTTTCACCCGATCTTTATACTAGCCACTCTTTCCGCATCGGCGCTGCCACTACCGCGGCTGAATGTGGGGTTCCAGAGTCTACCATCAAACAGCTCGGAAGATGGTCTTCTTCGGCATACGAAACGTATATCAGATCAGACCATCATAAGTTCCTGGATGCACAGCAGTCTCTCACATCATAAAGGTACGTGAAATTCGCTAGCTACTGGTGGTGGTTTTACGTCGAATTCTTTTATGTTACTTATCGTGGTTAAAGCTACCAAAAGTCAATCATGCTTTTACTTATCGTCGTTGTTATTAGCCTACAACTAATATTATGTCATTGTATTTTCTTTTATTATACTAACTTTTGTAATCTTATAGACTAAGCCTAGACTATAATCAGCAACCTAACGTCAGCGGCAATAACGGCTCGAAGCCTGCCGCTCATTTATGTTAATATCTTTACTAATTTATTTGACCTAGCGTGGTCCTTACTCAAGTCTGCGCGGCTTAAACGGCCAGTCGTGGCATTGTTGTTGGGCGCTAATCACCGAAAGTCAATCGTGACTTTTACCATCGTCTTAATTATTATTAGCTTTTATTATCAATATCATCACTCTTACAATATTTCTATTGGATTATTTTATTATCTACGATAGGCCTACAATATCAAGGCTCAAAGCCCGTCCCGGCTTTCACTTATTGCCTATCGCGGCTCGCTTATTTTCTCAAGACCTAACGTGGTCCCTCACATTAAGCCAATCAAGGCTATACGGCCAGCCGTGGCTTTAAAAGTTCGGAACCTGCTGTGGTTTACCGTGGCTATATTGTAAATTTGCTCGAACGACCAGTCGTGGCTTAACTGTGGGAGCCTACCTTGGCTTCAGCTACCAAGTCAATCGTGCCTATATTACTCTTACTAAGAACAACTATACCATTACTAATATTATTATCAATATTGTTTTAATGAATCAGATCTAAAATTAAGCCAATCGTGGCTTTTCATTAATTGCCTATCACGGATTGCCTTCCTTCCTTTTGACCTAACGTGGTCTTTTTAAAGACTTCCTTGCATAGCCAACCGTGGCTTCTTAAATTAACTAACACGGCTTCCCCTTTTACGCAATCGTAACCCTTTATTTATCACTCGTACTTCTGGCTAATTTTCTTTGGGGGAAGGCTCTCCCCTGCCTTCATCTTCAGGCAGGAAATGCAGTCTACCTCAGTCACAGATTAAGGATGGAGCCCACGCCAAAGAAACCGTTAACCCTTTCTGTCTTATTCAAATAAAATTTGTTCAAATTTCTATCGCCTCAGAGTCTCTCTGGTAGAAATGAAAGCATCAGCGTAAATGTTACAAAGAGTGGGGATCCAAATGCAAGGCTTTATTATGACGTTCGTAGACAGGCAGACAGGGTCGAAAACACCAGCAAACAACAACAGCAAAGACAATCCAAGAGCGTAATCCAACAAAACAGGCGTGGGTCGAATCCAGGTGGGCAGTCCAAAGGAAACAATGAAATGAAAACAAGAAACTAGAAAACTATGGCTAAGACTGGGAAAACAAAAACAGAACTATGGCTAGGGAAAACAACAAGGAGACTAGGGAAACCTGAGAGCAAGGAAAACGCTTGGTAATGTCTGCAACAGCAAATCAATACTTCGCTGAGTGTGTGTGTGATGAGCTGTCTTTTATGGCTGACAAACAGGAAGCTACCATAGAGGCAGCAGAGGTAGCAGCAATAGTCAGTGTGGGTAAGAGCTCCCTCTGCTGGCCTGGTGTAACATAGCCCCCCCCCCCCCAAGGAGTGGCTTCCAGACGCTCCAAAAAACAACAGGAAGAAACAGTCCAGGGGAGCGGTGGGGGGGGCCAGGAGATTGAGGCAGAACAGGTTGGGCAAAGGCCCTCCAGAGCAGAGCAGGAGATTCAGGAGCCCTCCAGGGCAGAGCTGGAGGCAGAGCAGTCCTCCGAGGCGGACACAAGGCTTAGGAGCCCTCCAGGGCGGAGCAGCCCTCCGGGGCGGAGCAGGAGGCTTAGCGACCCTCCGAGGCAGAGCAAGAGGCGTATAAGCCCTCCAGGGCGGAGCTGGAGGCAAAGCAAGAGGCTTAGGAACCCCCCAGGGCGGAGCAGGAGGCCCAGGAACCCTCCAGGGCGGACCAGGGGGCGGAGCGGCCCTCCGGGGCGGAGCAGGAGGCGGAGCGGCCCTCCGGGGCGGAGCAGGAGGCGCAGGAACCCTCCAGGGCGGAGCAGGAGGCGGAGCGGCCCTCCAGGGCGGAGCAGGAGGCGCAGGAACCCTCCAGGGCGGAACAGGAGGCGCAGAAGCCCTCCAGGGCGGAAAAGGAGGCGCAGGAACCCTCCAGGGCGGAGCAGGAGGCGCAGAAGCCCTCCAGGGCGGAACAGGAGGCGCAGAAGCCCTCCAGGGCGGAGCAGGAGGCGCAGAAGCCCTCCAGGGCGGAGCAGGAGGCGCCGGAGCCCTCCAGGGCGGAACAGGAGGCGCAGGAGCCCTCCAGGGCGAAACAGGCCGCATCATGGACTGGGACCTGGGGAGAGTAGAGACAGAGGAGGCAGACAGAGCAAGGAGAGAAGTAGAGAGTTCGTAGGAGCACACTGACTCCATAGCCGTGACAAGGCAGACAGAGTCTTCTAAGACGGCCTCCATAGCCGTAACAGGGACGACCGGAAGTCTAAGCAATGCAGGCTGAGAATGAAGCCTTGGCGGAGAGGGCAGAGCGTGAAGCCTTGGCGGAGCGGGCAGAGCGTGAAGCCCTGGCGGAGCGGGCAGAGCGTGAAGCCTTGGCGGAGCAGGCAGAGCGTGAAGCCTTGGCGGTGCAGGCAGAGCAGGGAGTCTTGGCGGAGCAGACAGAGCAAGGAGTCTTGGTGGAGCAGGCAGAGCAGGGAATCTTGGCGGAGCAGACAGAGCAAGGAGCCTTGGCGGAGCAGGCAGAGCAAGGAACCTTGGCGGTGCAGGCAGAGCGTGAAGCCTTGGTGGAGCGGGCAGAGCGTGGAGTTCCGCTATGCATGCCACCTCCGAAAGAGGTATAGGCGCAGCGGACATGCGTGCAGATGAGGCCTCCAGAGCAAACTTGTGGACAGACTCATGGGCAGAAGAGGCCACTGGGGCGCAGTGTGCAGCCCACACACTCAAAATGGTGATTGCCATAACAGGTAACGCAGTTGGCAGAGGAATGCCCACCGGGTCAGTGGGCATGATGCTTGGGAGCGTTGGATCTGCGTGACTTGGGAGCGTTGGCTCTGCATGGCTTGGGAGCGTTGACTCTGCATGGCTTGGGAGCGTTGGCTCTGCATGGCTTGGGAGCATTGGCTCTGAACTCTTGGGGGAGACGTGACTTGGCCTTGGAGGATCAGCTGTGACTTGACCTGATTCAAGAAGAGCTGCTTGGTTTGACTCAGCAGGAACAGCAGCTGTGACGTGGCTTGACTTGGCAGAAACAACAGCTGGGGTGGATTCAAGAGAAGCAGACATGACGCTAGCTGGCTGTGGTCTTATTGACATGACGTGAGCGGGCTCTGGCTTGGCAGACATGACATTGGCTGTCATAGCATTAGCAGTCACTGGTTTGGCTGGCGTGGTGTTAGCAGATGCTGGCTTGACTGACGTGGCTTTGGCGGATGCTGGCTTGGCTGACATGGAGTTAGCAGATGCTGGCTTGGCTGACGTGGTTTTGGCTGACATGGAGTGAGCAGGTGCTGGCTGTAAGAGACCGACTGTTCGTACTGACAGCAGTGGTAGGTCCTCCAAACTGGATATTAGTCTCTGATAGGCCATGGAAGGGTGAGGGTGTGATGCAGTAGCCACCATGTTGACGACAGACTTAGGTATGGCGGCCATCTTGGGTGCAGGCTCAGACGTGGCGGCCATCTTAGCAGCAGACTCTGGCATGGCGACCATCTTTGCAGCAGGCTCTGGCGTGGCGGCCATCTTTGCAGCAGGCTCTGGTGTGGCGGCCATCTTTGCAGCAGGCTCTGGCGTGGCGGCCATCTTTGCAGCAGGCTCTGGCGTGGCGGCCATCTTTGCAGCAGGCTCTGGCGTGGCGGCCATCTTGCGAGAGGACTTGGGCGTGGCAACCATCTTGGGCAGTGGTTCTGGAGAGACAGCCATCTTGTGAGGAGACTTGGGCGTGGCAGTAGCCATCTTGAGTGCAGACTCTGGAGTGGCGGCAGCCATCCTGTGAGCAGGCTCAGGAAAGGTGGCCATCTTGTGAGCAGGGTCTGGAAGAGCGGCCATCTTGCGAACAGGGTCTGGAAGAGCGGCCATTTTGGGTGCAGACTCAGGAAAGGTGGCCATCTTATGAACAGGCTCAGGAGGGACAGCCATCTGGTGAACAGGCTTGGGGATGGCGGCCATCTTGTGAACGGGCTTGGGGGTGGCAGCCATCTTGTGAACAGGCTTGGGGATGGCGGCCATCTTGTGAACGGGCCTTGGGGTGGCAGCCATCTTGCGAGAGAACTCAGGCGTGGTAGACTTCTTGTGAGCTGGGTCCAATTGGGTGACCATCTTGAACGCAGACTCAGGAAGAATAATCATCCCGTGAGCAGATTCTGGAAAGGCAGCCATCTTGTGAACAGGTTCAGGAATGACAGCCATCTTATTAACAGGCTTTAAGATGGTGGCCATCCTGTGCTGTAGCTCTAGGCTGGCAGATATCTTGTGCTGAGACTCTGGGCTAGCAGATATCTTGTGCCGTGGCTCGGGGCTAACAGAAATCTTGTGCTGTGGCTTTGGGCTGGCAGACATCTTGTGTTGTGACCTTTCGAGTATTCCCACAGTGAACGGAGATCCACAATATAATAAGACAAAGTCAATAAATTGTGCGAGTGTCCAACTAGGGTCCTCATCGGGTAAACATAAACTGATGTCAGTGTCCAACCCGCTCCAAAAACATTCCTTCAACATAAATTCGTCACAAGGTGCCAGGTGACTGTACGTAATAAATTCCTCAACATAACATTCGATAGGACGGCCATCTTGAAAAATGGAGCAGAGGAAACTTACGGGGTTGGACAAACTTCCTGCTGAATCCATTCTGAAGGGTAGTTCTGCTGGTGGATAAAGCCGCTGGATCCGGGTGTGGCGAAGTATTCTATTACAAACGGGATGACTGAGAGTGGGGATCCAAATGCAAGGCTTTATTATGACATTCGTAGACAGGCAGACAGGGTCGAAACACCAGCAAACAACAACAGCGAAGACAATCCAAGAGCGTAATCCAACAAAACAGGTGTGGGTCGAATCCAGGTGGGCAGTCCAAAGGAAACAATTAAATGAAAACAAGAAACTAGAAAACTATGGCTAAGACTGGGAAAACAAAAACAGAACTATGGCTAGGGAAAACAACAAGGAGACTAGGGAAACCTGAGAGCAAGGAAAACGCTTGGTAATGTCCGCAACAGCAAATCAATACTTCGCCGGGTGTGTGTGTGATGAGCTGTCTTTTACGGCTGACAAACAGGAAGCTACCATAGAGGCAGCAGAGGGAGCAGCAACAGTCAGTGTGGGTAAGAGCTCCCTCTGCTGGCCTGGTGTAACAGTAAAGTTCTACCAGGGTGACTCTAATTCATAATTATCTCGACAACCAATAGCAGCTTGACAACTTGAATAAAAGACCAAACTTACTCTTCCATCCTGCTGCCCTTAGGTGTCGTATCTGAAGTTCCCCTCCATCCTCCCCACCACCACCAGGTTGGCTACCATCCATACTACATGGGGGAAGGCTCTCCCCTGCCTTCATCTTCAGGCAGGAAATGCAGTCTACCTCAGTCACAAATTAAGGATGGAGCCCACGCCAAAGAAACCGTTATTCATTCAAATAAAATTCGCCTCATAGTCTCTCTGGTAGAAGTGGATTTTATTTACAAGTGCAGAGGTGAAATCAAACAAGCAACAGAATAGAACGGAAAACAAAACTGAAACCGTAAACAAAAACAAAACTGCACTATGGCAACACCTCTCACTGCAACTGTGAGGGCATTAAAAAAAAAAGGCCGGAGCCACCCGTAGCACCACACACCACCTCCTCTCTATTGAGCTCTGGCAGCCATCTTATAGTTATGGCCCCTCCCCTTCCTGGATCACAGAGATCTATAATTTAGAGCATTTATATGCTCTAAAAATACATAAAACATAACACATCTACTACATAAACAAAACACACAACACTATACTTAAACCATAAACAATAGCCACACAATACTCTGATCCAGACTAACACAAACACCTTACAACAGTCCAATTCAGATGTTATCAGTGCCGGCATTTAGGCCGTGTAGAGTGATATGCTGTATGTATACTCATTAGGTAAGGGTGTGGATAAGTTCATAGTGTCACAGTCACAGGATCACTCTGTGACACTAACGTAGACCGACTCCGCTTGCATTAATTAAATATGCCAGAAGTGCCGGTACGCACAAAAAAGTGCAAGTACGCAAAAGGATAAAATACAGACGTGCCTGCATACTGGCCCACTTCAAGCACTGGAAGCAACATAATATCTGGTTTAACTGAAAGCGCTGCTCCTCTGCCGCTCGCTGAACAGAGCAGACGCAGATATAAAGAGAGGGAGGTGCGCGCGCATTGGGAGACCTCATGCACGTTCAGCAAAACCGAAGAGCCTCAGAAACTATATTAGGTTTGTCCAATTATGTGTTTATGTATTGTTGCTAGACACTTTTCGCTAGGTTGGCAACATTGTGCATCCATTTCTTTAACTATGGGCTAAGTAGTGGGTCAAACAGAAAATGCGCGCTGCGTTAATCGCGCGTTAATAAAATTAGTGCCGTTAAAATGAATTTGCGTTAACGCGCTATTAACGTCTTAATTTTGACAGCCCTACTTGTTTTATGTTTTATGGTCTAACAGCTAAAAATTCATATCAGAGCAATAATCAAGCCATGAGGGCAAAGGCACAGAATTGTATCAAGATTTGAGGAAGGCTACAAAAAATCTGCTGCATTGAAGGTTTCCAAGAACACAGTGGGATCCATAATTCTATGATCTATAATTTAAAATTTGGGACAAGCAGAACTTGTTCTAGTGCTGGTGACCCAGCCAACTCAGCAAGCAGAGATAAAGAGAGGTGAACATGAACCTGATGGTCAGAGATCATCAGAAATATTGGTGCTTTTTAAATGAAGTGATCTCTGAGTGTTTGTACATATTCAGGATATTGCAGAACTACCAATTTTCATAATGGGCCAGTCGGTGGATTGTCTGAAGGACTAGAAGCATAGCACTTCAGCAGGGTCACTTAATTATATTGATCAAACAGACTAAATATCTATAGTTATTTTGAAAGAAAGAAATAAAGGATTCAATGCAGAGTGGCACTAAACTGCTTATGTGCATCCTGAAAGCAGCGCTACGTGATTCAGTGTAATCAAAGGTTCTTCAGGTCAATTCTCGCTCCTCATTGTTCAGATTTTCGGTACACAACAACTAGTCCCAGAACTCACCCGCATTAGAGGATTTAACATTGAACAGTGATTCACTGTTGAATGCAATGAATGTGATTTTGACATTGACAAGAGGTGTTCACCAACCGCTACACTGCTGGGGTCTGTAAGTTACAAGTGTATGTCCTTCACCTGTGAATTAAATGCCACCAGTATTATTATTGTTGTAATTTATTCTGTATATCAAGTAGAAATGAGCCTTCTCAACATATACACTACTGGTCAAAAGTTAAGATTTATAATGAAGATTTTTTAATGTTTTGGAAGTCTCTTTTGCTCACAAGACTACACTTATTTGAAAAAATTCAAACAATAATTGTAAAATATGATTAAAGTAAAAAACTATTTTATATTTTAACATATTTAAAAAAAAATTATCATGATCCTCCCGAAATCATGTTAATATGCTAATATGCTGATTTAGTGTTTAGGTATTATCAACTATTATTGGTGCTCAGATAGTTCACCCTAAAATAAATGTTTGCTGTTAATCATTAAAGAACAGTAAAGAAAATTTTTATCTGAAACCGTGCTCCTTGGTGATTTATAAAATGCAAGCCAGCAGCTGCCTGTCTTCGACATTAAATGAAAGCATCTCAAGGAACACAGAATTAATTCCATGGCAATATATTGAGGTCTAATGAAGCTAAATGATCGGTCTGTGCAAAACACATTAGTGAACAGCGCATTATTGTGCCATCCCAAACAGGCACAAACTCACTTTCATGGACTTTCACATTAAATGTACCCTTCTGATGGAATGACCTGCCCAACGCAATACCTGCCCAACTAAAAACACATCTCTTCCATCTTTATTTTACCCTCTAACCCTAGCACTCTCTATTATAATTTTTTTTTTAAAACTTGCCTTTTTAGACTTATACTCTATTCATTTACTTACTAAATTAATAGAGTATAAAAACTAACACTAGCTTCTCTGTTCTTTCTGTATTCTGTCTATTTTAGGTCTATTTTTCTTTTGTAAGTCACTTTGGATAAATGTAAATGTAAATGTACTTTTCTGTTTGTCAGAATGGACAAGCGGGTCAGTGTGGCACAATTACAGAGCTGGTCATATGGTATTTTAAAGTGTCCTAATATTGTGGGTATATAATATCTAGGGTCAGAAGACATTGTAATTTTCTCAGAATAAACATTTAATGTTAGAATCATTTTGCAGTAATTTCGAAATAATTTGTTCAAAGCTGTTATGAGCGTTTAGCGAATCCCACCTTGAACGCAGCAAGATTAGAGAAGCAGTCCTCAGTAAAATGATGAGTGCAACAAAAAGGATAGAATTGTATTGCTGTGGTATCGTGGAAAAAAACACTGATTCTTAACATCATCATCTTTCGCAATGAAAACAAAACAAACTTGTCTTCACAGCACATGATGTAAACACACTAACTAGCGGAAGTGTTTGTGGGCAGGTCAGAGTATTCGGCAGGCAGGGATTATGCTAATATGTTACCTAGTGATGTATATCGGTAACAGGCAGAAAACTCAAAAAGATGACGACTTGTTAACACGACTCTAAGTCGACTCTTTCTTTTAAAGGGGTCATCGGGTGCAAAACTAACTTTTCCAAGTTGTTTGCACATTAATGTGTGTTGGTAGTTTGTGTACACAACAATGATAAAAATCCACCCAGTGGTATTTTTTAAATCTTTAACAGTAATATCCCCCTTTTAAAATCAGTTCATTCTTAGCTTCTTGTCGTTGTGACGAAATACATTTGATTGACATGAGCGCCTTACCTTAGCCCCGCCCTCATCGAGCTGAAACAGTCGAATACGATTCGAATACGATCCTCACTGTGTGACTTAGTTCGATTGCAGACGAAGACTCTAATTGAGCGATTGATTGTTGGATGTAATAATGAACATAGCAGTAGTCATTTACTACCGACATCTGAGCTGTTGAAGACGCAGAGGTTTAACGTTACTTTTGTTTTTAAATGAAATGTGCCAATCCCGATCTACATATTCATCTATCTTCGTGCAAATCATTCCTGATACAGCTTCACCCACAGCAGAAGTGAGTATAAGGGTTTTTTATGCATCTTTGCAAATGGCCTTTCTTAATAATGTGCTTGTTGGCAAGTTTCGCCAATAAATGTGGCTAAATGCAGCTAAATGCGGCTAAAGTAAACATAATCCCAGAGAGGGGCGGGGCAAGCAGAGCTCGCTGGCATTTAAAGGGTCCCTGTCTTAAAATGAGCTGAAATTTTGCAGAGCTGATTTTGACAAGGTAAAAGGGTGTTTTTTTACACTACTACTGAGAATTTTTAACCAAAGTATATTAGAGACTTTTCATTAAGACCCTAAAGAATCATATGAACTTGTGAAAAATGGGCATCCGATGACCCCTTTAAGAGACAGTATCTTTATTTATCATGCACTTCTTTGATTAGCAACTTTGCAGACTGTTTACTTTAAAGGATAGCTACATTATAAACTGCAAAAAAAATATTTTCCAAAGACCCATATGTTGTGCTCTTTACACAATATCTGCATTTCACAGTTAAATAATATCCATTTGATAATCTTGACTCAAGAAACCTGGACAAAATTAGTGAGATTGCATGAATTTAAATGGTCATCCTTGGAACCGCTTTAGCCCCAATTGATTTGTTAGGTTGTTTCAAGCCAGGTTTTGGACTTTAATTCCCTCTTTTCTTTGTGGCTTTTATGAAACAGCCCCCGGGGCCACATTTTATGAGTGTCACGGTCGGCTCACAACCACGACAAATAAGGGAGGCAACCTCTACTCTACTCACATCACTTTTCTTTCTTGAAAGCCAGTTGCGTGTACACAAACTTGTGTAACCCACTATTCCTACACTGCAACAAGCACTAGGGAAAGTTATGTTAATATGTTACCTAGTGATTTATATCGGTAACAGGCAGAAAATTCAAAAATATTTTTTTTCCAAAAACCCATATGATCTGCTCTTTAATGGTATTTAACACAATTACAATATCTGCATTTCACAGTTAAATAATCATCAGGCATATTGGTGTGCTCACAAGCAAAAAATATATTCAAGGAATATATTGTCTCTTTAAGACTAGTTAACACTAATGATGAAGTGCTAGAACATCACCATGATCTTTTGGTATACAGATATTTGCAAAGCAGCATAAAATACTGAAATTAAATGATCAAACACTGTTTAAAAGATGTTGTTTGATGCAGATTAATCATCCTCTGATAAATCATCTGATTTAAGATTTACAAATTTAAATGACATGACAAATATGCATCAAATTGATTGGAGGAATCTATAAATGGTGTCATATTTCTGTCAAAACAGTTATCTAGAATAAAGTGCAGACTGTGTAAGAATATGCAGTCTCCTTTTCATATATTTGTAACTGGGAAAAGGACAAGATTGTCATCCAGTTTATTTTATTTATTATTTTATTGAGAGCTTTTAGAGGACTATTATGCATACGTTTCTGTTTACAGTGACTGTCATGATTTATTACAATGACTTCCAAGTAGGGTCCTGTCCTGTCCTGTCTGTGCACGGCACTGGCACTGCTCATGTGCACACTGCTTAAACTTAATCCAGTTAAGAACGTAGTCAGATTTAAATGTGTACATGTCTAATATTTTCCAGTTTAACAGTTTTAAGATCTACACCCTTTCAAATCTGTTTGAAACATCAAGCTCAGTCAGTTCAACTGAGGTGTTTACATGAAGGCTTTTCAGTTTGACTGAGCTATTAATCTGATTATCAAGAGATTATGAGGTTGCATGTAAACATATCCAGTGAAGTAATGACTGTGAAGTTGCAGGCAGCAGTGTCTCTCGCTGTCAGCCTGGTGTAGGATGTAGTTTAAAGTATAGTCGCTAAGCAACACAAAGGGTGGGAGTGGGATGCAAGCTGGACCCGGAGCAGAAACTGATGCAACTTCTAGTGATCCATCCCGGGTGGGAGCATGGAAAACAAACTAAATGTTAGTGGAGTGATGTTTATTTTGTGTAGCGCAGAGCAGAACATTGACAATATGGTTATTCTAATGCAAAAAGGCTTTTCTTTCTGTGTTTATAGATTATGATATTCTAGATCTAAAAAGGCCGGAGTTAGCAAGCTTAATGAGAATGATGTATAATAATGTGACAGATGACTCCAATATTAACCCTGCTATTGACTCCAGCTTTCATTAGATCTAGCTAGTGTCACAGCCTGTTAGCCCGTTGAAAGTTAGTGATGTGTCACATCCATGACATCCATGATTATAGTGTTGTAGGATGATTTTTCATATAATTGTGACACATCTTCTGAACAGAATTTCCGAAACACAAGTGAAGAAGAAACCGAAACAACAGATGCTTCCACATGTAATCTAACACTATCGTCAGACATAAAACAGCATCAAAAACCATAGATATGCAGAACTGTGTAATGTTATGGAATAAAATGTCAACCCATGAATAGGTAATGATGACTGTCAAGCTTTGGGTGGTTGATCGACTTCATCTACGTTTTGATTATCATGAATGGTCTTTTTTAGATTTTTGTTCAAAATGTTGTTTATTTATTTATTTATTTTTTTATAAACTTACCCTCATTCAAGTGTTTATAAAAAATACTGCATGAAGCTAGAATAAAATGTTTTTGTTTACAAGCAGATATCCTGTTATTTCTTTTGATGTTTTGTATGTTCAGATATTCATGTAACAAAAAATAAATAAAAAAATAAATAATAATAATACCTATATAGGGACATAGTAGTATACTTAAAGTATGATATAAAGTTCTCTTAAAGAAAACTTACGAGTGTACTTGCAGTATAATACTACTAAACTATAGTTTACTGAGACTATACTTCAACGTGTACTAAAAATGCATAGAAAAGAGTATTTAATTAGTAAACTATCAGTATACCTATAAGTTCACTTTCATTATACTTGCAGTACAAACTGAAAACATAGATGCAAACTAGTTGTGTACTCAAAGTTTACTACTGTTATACTTAAAAGTATACTTTTATATACTAGAAAGTTGGCCAATTTAGTCCCAAGGAGTAATAAATCATACAACATATATATATATATATATATATATATATATATATATAT